>NC_135889.1:80193931-80537570 GCF_964194155.1 Cetorhinus maximus
TATAACTGCTGAGTTTTTCCAGCATTTTCTGTTTTTCTTTCAGATTTCCAGTATCCGCAGTATTTTGCTTTTATTTTGGGATTTGGGAGTCCTTGTGCATGAATCTCAAAAAGCTAGCATACAAGTTCGACAGGTAATAGGGAAGACAAATAGAATGTTGGCCTTTATTTCAAAGGGAATGGAGTATAAAATAGGGAAGTCTTGCTAAAACTATACAACGCACTAGTTAGACCACAGCTAGAATACTGTGATCAGTTTTGGTCCCCTTATCCAAGGAAAGATATACTGGCATTGGAGGCAGTCCAGAGAAGGTTCACAAGGTTGATCTCGGGTATGGAGGGATTTTCTTATGGGGAGAGGTTGAGTAGGTTGGGCCTGTACTCATTGGAGTTTAGAAGAATGAGAGGCCACCTTATTGAAACATGTAAGATTCTTAAGGGGCTTGACAGGGTACATGCTGAGAGGTTGTTTCCCCTTGTGGGAGAGTCCAGGACCAGAGGGCATAATGTCAAAGGGGTCACCCAATTAAGACAGAGATGAGGAATTTCTTCTCTCAGAGGGTAGTGAATCTGTAGAAGTCTCTGCCGCAGAGGGCTGTAGAGTCTGGGTTGTTCAGTATATTCAAGGCTGAGATAGACAGATTTTTAATCAGTAAGGGAATCAAGGGTTATGGGGAAAAGGCAGGAAAGTGGAGTTGAGGATTATCAGATCAGCCATGATCTCATTCAATGGTGCAGCAGGCTCAATGGGCTGAATAGCCCACTTCTGCTCCTACGTCTTATGGTCAGTGTTTATGGCCATGAAGCGAAGTTTTTTTGGGTTTTAATAAAAGTGCAGTTGGAGGGGATTCCGATCCTACAAATTTAAATTCTATTTTCTGTGACTCTTCCTTTCTCAAAAACTATGAATTCATGTTGGGGTACAGTACCACAGATGCCAGCAAATGGCCATTTTGCATGTGTGTTTAAAAACAATATTTTGATTGCAAACTTCAAGAGGTGAAACCCATCATATTCTCATCAGAGAGCCACACGTATACTTTTCTATTGCAAGGAAATTTTCTTCCTTCTCCATAGCCCAGGTGAACTTTGGCCATTAGCATCACACCTAGCACCAATCTGCCTGAAAAAGCTAGCTCAACACAGATCTGGGATCAAATCTGGGATTTTCCTGATGCCCTGGACTCCGTCACTGACTGACTTAACAACCTGAGCTATCAGGGCAGCCATTTAAAAATGTATTATTGGAACTAATGTGCAAAATAGAGAAACAATACTCAATGATCCTGTGAGTAAGGCAATGATGTTGGTGTTGGGAGATGTGACTCTTTGTATACTGTTGGAAAGATTATCATGCACTTTGTAACTATCAGTAAAACTCCATTACCAACAAAATTCAATTGAATTTTAAATAGTGGATTTGAATGTCTACAAAAAGACTGCAACAGTCTTATCTCCAGTTACTCAACTGTTGAGACGAACACATACGGTTAAGTAGGAAAGTAATAGTTTCAAAATTAGTACATTACTTTTAACCCAGGAGATTTGATCAGCTTCCATTTATTTATAATCTTTCAGATCTCCAATAGTTGCTGCTTAAAAACAATTTACTAACAAACCAGGTAGAAATAGATCTCTCTCTGGTTTAACATTAAATCTACATTCTCAAAGAAAATTTAGAGGGTAAAGAATTTAAAGCTTCAAATTGTGTATTATCTATGCTGTTAGTGTACAGAAATGGAAACATTGAATATTGGAGGACTTATGAAGTTGTGAATTCTTAAATACAGTGCTAAATCAGAAAATATGTTCAAATTTGAAAGTGGACATATCCAACTATATAAGCCCAAATAATATTGACAGCGTTTTTACTTTAACATAAATATTGCACAATTTTTGCAAAGACAAGCATTAATTATATATCAACCAACTTAAGCCATTTTATACATTAGAATTCCCTTCCCCACCCCACAGCTTTCTAATAATTGAGTAAAGCATTGAATACAGGCAAATTGAATGAATTGCTTCAGAGTGATATTAGATATATTATTTTCAATTATTTCATTTTACTTTCACATGAAGAAGCAAAACAAATTAAATATTGATCTGAGCTACCAATTTCTTCACAAATAATTAATTAATTGGTATTTCTGAATCAAACTAACCTTTGAAACATTAAAGGCAGATGATATATATCAATTTTAATCCATTGCATATATTCCTTGGCATAACACTTTATATGACAGACATCCTTGTAACAGTTTAGTAACAGAACAGGCTAGTTTCTATCTACAGAAAGCTTCCACCAAATATTTGAAAGTTTTAAAATTTTTATTACACAATCACGTACCTATTGATTTGGCTTTAAGTTTGCAGTAAAGTGCAAGCCAAGTGGTCCCATAAATGCTTCTACTTGGTGGAGAATTAAAGGATTCACTGCAGAGCTTTCATTGGGAGACACAGGGCTGGATTTTACAGCAGGCTTTGGGACCCCAACGCTGGAATCAAATGGGGGTCAACAAGCCCGCACTTGCTGGCAGTGAGCTGAAGGCACAATCTTCCTGGGCGTGGGATCCTAATTGGCTGCTTCTGCCCTATTAAGGGCAGCAGACAGGCTCCCAATGCTGCCAGCCCAATCAGAGGGCAGCATGCCACCAGGAAAAGTGGGCACTCGAGCCAGGTCAAGGACTGAGAGGATGCCTCAACGTGAAGGTGCCCTCGGGGGCGTTAATTTAAATTAAAAATCCTGAGGGGGCAAAGCTCTTTGGAGTGGAGGGGAAAGCCCTCCAAGTGGAGCATTTGGGCTACAAGAGGGGCCAATCCTGTTAGCATCCCCCTCTTTGGGAGATGGAGCCTTTGGCTTTGATGGTTCTCTGGCTTGCGGCAGGGACGCCACCTCCATCAAAATGGAGGCCTCCACATGTGGTGGGGACAGAGAGGTGCCTCTCCACCTATGCCACAATGTTGCCATGCCTCATAAATCACCCCTTATAGGTGCCCCTGACATGCAAGCCGCCAATCTGGGTCCCCGCTTATCCATGGAAAATTTACCTGGTGGCGAGAATGCATGGTAAGCTATCCTGAGGTGGCTTTCCTCCATTTTGTCAACCCTCCCACCTCCCCCTACCCCCACAACCCCTTCCCACCTAAGTCTCGCCACCATGGGGCTGGGAAATCCAGCCCATAGTTTTGGGAACACCAGAGACCTGAAATGACAACATGGAAATACAACACTGCTGAATGTTCACCAGAAAACCAAAAATATTGGTTGGTTCGTTGCTGAACAATTGGAAGGCATATCGCTAAATTATAAAAGCCAGAAAGGCTGAAGACAGTAATTGGATTTAAAAAAATATGACAAAATATTTTCAATTGCATTTAAAATATTTTAGTCCTTATTACAAAAATGTGTTTTTACTATTATTGTATTCTTTTATGTACAGCATAAAATTTGTATGCAAAAATGTAGATTTTGTACTGAAATTATAAAAGGTGTGAAATTGTGATTGGTTTATTATAAGTGCACATAATTTTCACATAAAACATATATAGTATTTGCATCTTCAGGTTCACAATTAATAATTGAGTTATCACATCAAGTCTATTTCGAGACAGGACCCCTAATATTCCAGTGAATTGCAATGTGTAGTGCAAGAAGATACTGATGACTGTGTACTTTAAGAGGTTAATAATTGTTGAACAATTTCTCAGTTGTAGTTCAATAAATTTCAAAATATAATAGATCAACTTAGTTTTAGTAAATTATTAATGCATGTAGTTACATTGTAGTAAGTGTGTCCGCCTTTTTAAGTTTGGCAGCTCCTTCTCCTGAGCGAATAGCATCCAGTACAGCTTCATGAATTTCTCCCGGGTCACTCATTTGAGAAATTAAAGTAGGTTTTGATTCTCTTAAAGGAGATGGCAACTTTGATTGTATGTGCTGTGTCTGTATTCCTGCCACTTTGTAGAGATTTTTCTCTGTTTCTTCTACAGGAGAAGAAGTCTGTAAAAGATTACAAGACACCTGAAATTCAGAATGCATCAACATACAGTTAAACATGACAAATTCTGCATGGGTGGAGTCTAAAGCCAGATTTTAGTCCTGTCTCCCCGCGTCTTCTGCACAATTTCCCAACTGAAAGATAAGCAGGCATATTTGTCAGAGCAACCTGTCAGATGCACCTTTGAATTTTTCTTTCAGTTCCAAATTTATTAGGAACTGCCTGCCTCTTCTTTCCATTGAGCAGCATACAATCACTTTATGAGCAGGCGTCCCAACATATTACCATTTAATAAGATCATGGCTGATTTGATTGTAATCTCAACTCCGCATTCCCACCTACCCCGATAACCTTTCACCCACTATGGTTCTATTCTATGATTCTAAGTCACATTCAATGCTATCTTTAGGTTATTACAAATTATGGCCTTGAGATCATTTGGTATGTCTTTTTTTTAAGAAGAAAACAAACTTCTTTCTTTATATATAAAAATATAGCAGCATTAATTTATAGATTTAAGATTTAATAAATTCCACAATTATTATTTTTCCTAAAATTCTTCCTTTCTGCTTTGTTAGTTTTTTTGCGTGCAGCTGCTGGAACCTGATAAACTGATTGCATTGCAAAGCAATACTCCAACTGTTATGGAGACATAGCTTTTAGGAGATGAAAGATGGAGACAACGATAGGCACAGTTTTCTACGTCATTCCTCCTGAATATTCACCATTGGGTGCATTCCACTTGAACAGGTGGAGACTAACTAGTTAAGACAAGAAAGATTTCTTTTGAAATGGTTACAATTATCTCCAAGAGCCTTCACTCCATGACCTCATGGGGCCACTAATTGCAATCCTTACAAGCAAGTCCAGTTGAGCTTCTGGTCCCTTTAGTATTACTGTTCATGCAAATCTAGATACTTGTGATAGTAGCCCTTTGATAGCAGCACTGCATTATGCAAAATTTAGACTAAGGAGTTTGTCCTGAAGTTGTAAACTTGGAATTTCTTGACATTTATTTGAAATTTCTTGATATTCAGTAATAGCCCTGATTTCATGGGGGAGAATTTTCTCCCTGTCGGGCAGGCTGGGCGGGAGAAGGCGCGGAGCCACTCGCCATCCGCTGCACGCCACCATTTTAAATATAAGCCAATAAACTATAAAGGATAGCTGCCTGTGTCAGATGCTGTAAATCTACCCCTTAATCAGTTGTCTTGCACTTGCCATTGACATTTCACTTTTTGCTGGTTAGTGCTTTGAATGATTTGTTGATCATTTGCTCCTCAGAATGTCACTGGCCATGATAACTCAAATTAATTTCCTTTAATGTCGGTTCAGTGAAGTCCTGGAATTGAGACAACAGCCGAGTACACTAAAAGTCAACCTCTTTTACAAGCACCTGCCGTAATTGTCCACATTACCTGTGTCAAAGTGACCACTGTTGTCAAAAATAGGCAACTGTGATATTGTTGCCAGAAGTAGAGAGATGACATGACATTTTAAACTCTTGAAAGGCTGGTAATCTTTCAAAATCTCATGCCGGACATGGATGTGCTCGGGGGTGTTGTTGGGTGAACGATTGAATGAGCTGTCTTTCATAAATAAATCCGGGCCAAAATTTTCCTCAGGATGCTATTTACGTCAACTAGGCCTTATAACCTTATAAATAATGCAATAAATTGTGCTTAACATCGTAGAACATTCCTATTATTATACAACAGTGCTAGGATTTAAACTGAGCACTATCACAGGAGATCATGGGAAAAATACCCCCATTGGGGGGAGAAATGTGGGAGTGGGCAGGTGCACCTTCGATCGGCGCCCCCGATCAAGGGCATGCCGCCATTTTACATGGCCAGGCCAATTAAGGCCTGCCCACCATGACGTCCGCTTGGAAGCACTATGCACTCCCTGTGCGGGTGGGGGGGGGGGATTCCCTCAGCCGGGAGTGCGCTCTTGGCGCGCGAAAGAGCACACAGATCTCCGTGAGGCTAAGTGCTGCCTCAGGGAGATCGTCTCCAATTTAAAACTTTAAATAAAGAGGTTGAAAAAATTTCCCTGCCGTGTCCACTCATGTGACATTGTCACATGAGTTGGGACATGTCTATAACTTTTATTGAAAGATGTGATAAAAACTTAAATACCCTCATGAAACCTCATCCCGCCCGTGGATGAGGTTTCATGCTTTTTGCGAAGCCCACCAGGGCTCCCGGCCTGCCCGCCAACCTTAAGGTTGTACGGGCAGGTCCATTAATCACCTTAATTACTTTTCCAATGGCCTCAATAGGCCGTTGACAGGTCGGCGGGCGCAGAGCTGACTCGGCTGCGCCCCCGCCGACCTGAAAATGGAAGTAACATGGGGTGAAATCGGGAGTTCCACCGCGTCATTTTACATGTCAGCGAGCAGGCCTTTCCCCCGCTCGCCAACCGGAAGATCCTGCCCTATTTGATTAAAATTACATGACACATGTTGCTATTTACACAAATTTTCTAAAAAAAAAGGCTTCCTACTTGACGAATCAAAATTCTTCGAATAATCTGGCTGTAAACTTAATTACATTACTGATTAGGCACTCGTCTGAGTTTAATACGTGCATGGCAATTTATAAGAGGAATAAAGGTACATGTAAAACTACAATAGATTTGATGCAAGTCAAACATCAGAAAATAATTTTACATTGTTATAATGTTGTTACCTGTTTTAATATGTTGTTGTGATTGGACTCATTTGGAATTGATGAAGGTAGATGCAATTTTCTGTTTGCATAGTTAGTGGAACAAGATAGAGTTGATGAATCCGTTCCAACACTCTTGGGTTTAAGGGGATATGTTGCACTTGTTTGTGTTTTCTTGACTGCTGAGGACACCGCAAGAGCAAAAGGTGATGGTGAGGTAGGGGTGTATGTAGCAGCTACAGTAGTTCCGAGAGCTTTTGTGTCACTTAGTTTTACACGAATGGATGGTTTGCTTGGAACTTTGGGAGGTTTTGAAGGTCGAGATGCAGCTGTCCCACCAGATTTGGACATTTCTTTTTGGGCATTCCCTTCAGAAACAGCAGCAAATTCTGGCGGTGGTGGAATTATAACATCTAGACCATCTGTATTTGTCGGACCAACTTCCTGAAATGGCACTCCATTTTCCTCCTTCAAGAAGGTATTCTCTGTATCAAAGCTGGATTGAGGAGATAAACTCGAACTTCTAGCAAGTGCAGAGGTAACATATTGTCCTGAGCTCCTTTTATGCAGCTGGAGGAAGATGGATCCGGGCTTCATTTTTCTGTCTGAATCACTCTGGGCTCTTCTATTAACTACTAGCTTGGGTTGTACAGCTTCACTGTCAGCAAACAATTTGGAATCTGTTGTTTCTGGGTGATGGGATTGAGTTGTAGGATTAACGGGCAAACCTTTTGCACTTGTATTCAAGTGAGCCCCTTGGTGAAAAGCCGTTAGTTCTCTTATAACATTTGATAGAGGTTCTTCTGATGTATCAGGCTGCTTTGTGGACTTTTTTGAAGTGTCAGACTCTGGAACAACATCGTAAGATGATGTTTGTTGATCTGCTGTTTCAGTTTCCGGCATGATTCCATATGGGACAAATGCTTCATTTTCTAAAGATTTTGAAGGGACAATTTTATAGGTAGTCATCCCAATCTTTGGTATGTAGTCTCTTGTAATTTCATTCGAAGGCTTAGGCTTAGGCTCAGATTCACTCTTATATAGCATTGGAATCTTTGTTGGACTTTCTGGACTTCTGATTGCATCTTTGGTTGACAATGATCCATGGGAATCAGTGGATGCTAAAGATTCTGTAGCTGGTTGGTTAACAGCAGAAATTATAGCTTGCTTACCAGTGAGTCCCTGTTTGGTTGGATCTGTGGACTTTGTTGCAGCAGATACACACTGTTGCTCAGAAGACACGGGCAAAATGAAATTATTGGCTTGTAGGTGTTGTACTTTTTCAGAATTATTTTTCAAAGTCATATCATGGCTAATGGTACCTTCTGTTGTCTTGGTACATGGAGCATTCTGAAAATCCAGTGTTTCTTCAGAATTAATTTCTTCAATTTTCATCGCATTGATCTCCATTTTGATCAAATGAGAACTGGAAACATCTTTTGGCACAGGACTGGTTCTTGTATTTCTTGAAATGCTCACCACTTCTGAAGTCTCAGTCAACTTTTCTGCTATTCCTTTATCTGGTGGTAACGTGGAACTGAAGCTTGACATTCCATCAGAATCTCTCTGATACATCTCACTGTTTGTATTTTCTGAAATTGGTGGTTCTCCAACTAAAATGTAAGGAAAGAATGTGATCAGTTTGCTTGCATGAGAAAAATCACCATCAATAAATAATCACCATCAATAATGGGCTGAATTTTCTGGCTGACACGCACGTCAGCGCTTAAAATGTTGCGCGAGCATCCCAATGTCAGCGCGCGGGATCACGATATTTAGGTGGGTGGGCACTCTATGCAGCGCCACGCACGCCCGCCATTAGTTAAAGGCCTTAAGGCCCTTAACTCAGCAATTGACGCCGATTTTGAGGAGCCCGTGCAAACTTCGGCTTGGTGCACGGGCCCAACGGGCAGGCGGGTAAGTGATTTTTTAACAAACCGCATCCATGGGTGGGATGAGGTTTCACGTCGGCATTAAAAAAGTTTAATAAAGTTTTAGTGAAATTTATTTACATGTCCCTTCTCGTGTGACATTGTCACATGAGGGGGACAGGTTAACGATTTTTTTATTTTTCTATTTTTAAACTTTGAAAACCTTTCAGCAATCTCCCTGAGGCACCACCTAGCCTCAGGGAGATGTGCGCTCTTTTGTGCGCGTGCGCAAAAGAGCGCACTCTCACATTTGGGGAACCCCCCCGCCCACAAAGGAAGCGCATAGCGCTTCCCGTCGGGAGTCACACTGGGCCAGCCTTAATTGGCCCGCCCACTTAAAATGGCGGCGGGGCCCGTTTCGGCGGCTGCGATCGGCCGCCTGCCCGCCCGTCAAGGGCAAAATTCAGCCCAATAAGTTCCACAAGCATTTTTCAACTATAATACAGGCATAAAATAGAGAAATGTTCAACAAAAGGTCTATTGGGATCATTTGGTCATTAACAAAGCAAGCAAGCCTCCCACGGCTTTCCTCATGATGAGTGTCATATCTCAGAATTCCGTGGCCACTTTTCCTTGTAAGGGTCCAGGAACTAGTAATGTTTAAAAAGGTGTTTTAAGTTTAAGTTTGCTTTAAGGGATGAAAGTCACAGGACAGCACGGCCCTCAGATATGTACTTGGTTGTGATGGGGCATCTGAAATTAATATCCTGGGGATAAAAGGGATAGTTTGCAATCCAAGCGACCAGTCACACTCACTGATGAGGCAATCCTAGTAACTTGAACTCAGTAGAGCCATTGACCAGTTAACTTGGTGGATTCCACTGAAGACAAGGGGTGTAGTCATTTTTGACCAAAAGCTGACACTTGAATCAGGTTTTTGAAAGAAGAGACATGGACAGCGAATGGCAGTCAAGCATCAAGGTGCCAGATGAAGGTTGAAGAGACAGGAGATTGTAGGGTGGGATATTCTGTCCTGGGCTGTAAGTCAGGGGTCAGAGAAAGTATTCTGTTTAAATTAAGTAAAGATGATCCACCAGAGCAAGAGAGGCATCATATGGGGCAGGATTTTCCCCCCGTCGGGGGCGAAGCTGAAGTGCGGGCGCGCACAGGCGAGCCTCTGATCAGCGTGACGTCCGCACGGAAGCGCTATGCGCTCCCTGTGTGGGTGGGTGGAGGGCGGGGGGGGGGAGATCCCTAAACTTGCGTGCGTGCTCAAAAATATTAAAAATAGAAAAAAAAAATTCCCTGACATGTCCCCTCATGTGATACTGTCACATGAGTTGGGGCATGTCCATAATTTTTTAAAAACTTTAATAAAATGTTTAAAAACCTACATGAAACCTCTTCCCGCCCGTGGATGAGGTTTCATGCTTTTTCTAATTCCCGCCAGGGCTCCTGGCCTGCCCGCCAACCTTAAGGTTGGACGGGCAGGTCCATTAACTAGTTAAATGACTCTGTTAATGGCCTCAATTGGCCACTGACAGTTCGGTGGGCGCACAGCTGATTTTGCTACGCCCCTGCCTACCTGAAAATTTAAATGGGGCACGGTGACGTCGGGAGCTCCCCCCTACGTCACCATGCGTCATTTTACACGTTGGCGAGCAGGCCCCGCCCTGCCCCCTCGCTTGCCGACAGGAAAATCCTGCCCATGTTCTTTATTTTGTATCACGTACACAAAAACTTAGTTGTACCCATTGAACTGTATGATTCTGATTGCACCCATCTCTCCTGGAGTTTCACAAATGTACATGTGCATAAGACAAAGATGCAGTCCAGACTGCAGGACAGTTTCACAGTTGCATTTCCAAATCCTGTTGCCTTACAAATAGATATTGGGTAGCGCGATTCAACCACTCTAAACGTAGTGGGAAGGAGCTTGGGTGGAGCATAAACAGCAGCACAGAACTGTTGGGATGACCTGTTATCATGTAATTTCCATGTTAAAAATGCTCAAACTGGTTATGGGAGCAATTGATGTCAATAACAGATCCTCATTCATCACAGATTTAAAAAGAGGGGGTCTTCCCAGCTACACTGACTTAACAGCATTGGACACAGCTCTGGAATCTGGGAGTACTGGAAAGGAAGCTCTCGCTCTGACAGCTCATGGATGGGGGACTCGGGGACAATTCTGAGGGGGATCACAGGGTCTGGGAGATGGATTTGAGGCTTCTAGGGATATTAGAAAGAGAATTTCTAGGAACATTTGGGAAAGGTCTTGGGATCAGGCGAGCTAGGTGAATTGGGGAGTATGTACTTGGGTCCGGCAGCATTGGCTCAATTCAGTTTTCAGGGAGCATTGGCAAAGCAGTTTATCTTGCCATACAAATATATCATTGCCCAATATTGCATCTGCCTCCTTCTTGAATGTCTGGAGGTTCTGCTTCACATTTAGCATGGAAGTGCACCTGCACAGAACTTCCTCTTACCAATTCGCACCTATCACCCTCTGTCCTGTTTTGAGAGTTTAACATGAAACAGTGGTTAAACTTTTTTGAATAATTTACTTAGCATTTTCTCTGTACAACTGTGATATGCCTTTACAATTCCACCAGCCAAGTGATCACAAGGCATGTTGGTTCCTTTATATTGTAATTTTAAAAGGAGATTTGCACCTAAAAATCCATCAGGTGAACATTCACAGCCAATTGCTTTGAACTTAAGCACATGCAAATTAAACAAAATACGGATAATGCTAAAATGGTACAATTATTCTCAAAGCATTATTTTATTAAATCTAAGCATTTGTTGCTGATCGCCAATTGACCCGAGAACTGAGGAACATGCAATGCTACTTCAGAAGACAATTAATCACATTGGAAGTGTCAAAACATAGTCCCTTCCTAAAGTACATAAGCGAACGGGCAATCTGACACCTCATGGTCATTTTTACTGAAATGAGTTTTAAGTCCAGATTTTTATAAAAATTGAAATCAAATTCTCTAACTGCTAAACTGGGACTTGAACTCATATTCTCTGGATCATTAGTCCCAGCCTCTGGACTACTCATTTGGTAACATTAACAGTACGCTACAGTGTCTGTGAAAGTGCAATACAGGACATTCTCAGGAGAGAGGCTGTAACATAGAGTAAAAATAAAACATTTATTTCTTCCTACAGTAAGGAGAGGAATGCCAAAGCTGGGAAATGGAATAACTTCGCATTTCAGTGTCAACATCTAGAACTTCCATGTCTCGTACAACATAGCAGGGTTCAGCTTCTTTAACTTTTTTGCAATTATGTGCCTAACTTTAAACTACAAGAATGCCTCCTACAGCAGCAAGTATTTTCTTAGCCCATTTCTACATTCGTAATTTTCATAGCTTCTCCAGGAAAGAGTTGGACTAAATTAATAAATCCTATCAATCTGGGATAAATTCAAATCACAACTGATTTATGTACACCCTCCAACATGGTCTGATCATTAGGTGCCTCCAATCCAGACCATGTGACTGACTCTTAATTCCCTATGGAGTGGTCCAGCAAAGTGGCAATAAGTGTCACCTACATCCTGAGGCAAGCACAAATACCAATAATGCACCTGCATGGATTTTTAAACAAGAAAATTGAAGATAATCCAGTTTATGGATTGCTTCAAATGTTAATCTAATTTTGAAGACTTAGAATTCCAGGAATATTTATTTCTTTGTTGTTTGTATATGGTACTTACCAGATGTGTTTGCCACTAACAGATCCTTATCCATATCTGCCATCGTCGAATTTTCATCCTTTTCCGTTGCATATTGGTTACAGACATCTTCAGCTGTACTTACTCTGTTGAAATACAAGTAAAAAATAATTATAAAGTGGAGGCAACTGTGGGCTTGTATTTGTTCATATACCGAGTTTGCAAAATGTTTAATAACTATAAAAAATTGGGGGTGGGGTGGGGAGTGAGGATTGTGATGGTGTTATAGAGAGAACGTTTATAGTTATGCTGCCCAATACTTCAAATTGATATATGTCAAAGCTTTAAAATCATTCAAAAATTAAAGCATCACTATTGGATCCATGCACAATGATAAAATGTACAGACAATGTAAATTGGCTTCAAATTTTCAACAAATGGAGGGTTAATGGAATCCACGCGTGGTGTGTGCTGAAATATCAACAAATGTTACAAACAAAATAAATCAATAATCTATGGACTGGAGAAATTTGATAATCCACAAATATAAAATTAGTTTTGCAGAGGCAGGAAGTTGCTCAGCAGTAATTATGATTTAGTACAGTTTTGAAAGCCCAGTTATACCTCATTCAAAAAGCCATAATCATTTCAAGTGTTTACTTAATGTGAATAAAAGCATAAAAAGTACAAGGTTGCATCAATTCAGTGATTTCTAATTGATACTCTTCAGTGAGGACTTCAACAGCGTATCCTGCAGAGGAACAGTGAATCACTAATAGCAACTTCTGGATTTCTGCCTTTAACTATACAAATGCAGAATCCACAAGTTGCTGTCACTTTCACTGGGGAATGACAGTAAGTGCTGAAAGTCTGGGTCGATGTGTTTCCAGTGGTTGAATACTGCTTAGTAAATGGCAACAGGCTTTAAGTCTTCAATATTTTACATCACTAAAAGCCTCTCTTGCCTTATATTTGTTCTGGAATTTTTACATTCTAGACAACTAGAAACAATGTCATAATACATTATACCTCATGTCCATACCGCTGTTCATAATCATAAGCGACAGCATGCAAAAGCTTGAACTCCATTAAGTGCAATAGTAATTTAATACTTAAAAGATTAGACTTTAGTAAATTGAGCAGACAATATTTTGGGAGCTGTTTAAACAATGTTTTAAAACAGTCATCCAAAGTGCACAAGGAGCTACCAACAATATCATTAACCAGTACTTACTTGCCCTCAAATTTGGTATCGGTTTCTTTATCTGTCACAATAGAGGAACTATGCACATCTGAGTTGCCAGGTTCTGAAGTCTGTGCATTTTCAGAATTGGATGGAACATCTATGGAAACCTGTGCGCAGAGTGGTGTTTTTCCTTTTCGAACAATAGCACCTTCTGCATCATCATTGTCTAGAGCTCTTATCTCTTCCGTTTCAACAATCTCTCCAAGGCTATGTTCAGATCCAATGCCAGCTGCACCCACAGGAAAACAAGAGTCAAGTATGTGAATTAATGATCAAGTGGCAGTACTTCATCAATTTACAAAGCGGGTTATCAAACTAAAAGTTTCAACAACTGAACACACATCTTTCAGATCTGTATTTTAATAGGATTAAACCTCAAAAGAAAACCTCAACAAAAAAAATCTGCAGCAATGAGATATGCTTTCTAAATAATTTATTCATCAGATAGTAAACCTGCTCAAATTCAGCAGGCAACAAAACAGGCAACATACACATTTTCCTTTGCTGTGTGGTCCACAACATTCAACTTCAAAATGTACTGAAAACTTGTCAGTGCCTGCTGATGACGACGTCCATTACAAAAGTATCATTGTTTACCTGCAATGCACTGCCACATTTGTTTCCAATGTTTCTGACCTAACATTAATGGCAGCTTACTTCATATTTGACTCATATGGTGACAGTATATATGGTTTACTAGCAAAAACCCACTACTTTCTAAAATAAAAGCAAAATACTGCAGATGCTGGAAATCTGAAATAAAAACAGAAAATGCTGGAAAAACTCAGCAGGTCTGGCAGCATCTGTGGAGAGAGAAACAGAGTTAGCGTTTCAAGTCCAATAGGACTCTTCTTAACTCAGTACTTTCTGCCTGAATTTGCAGACTCTGGCTACTGGGTGGGTTGTGGCATTAATTGATGCTATTTCCTTTTGTGCTGGTGAATCCTGAAGTTATCTGTTTTAAGGTACATATAATTAAGGAATGAACTAAGATCAATAAGTGATTGCAAACAGGATGCCATCCTGACTTTCCCTGCCTGTCAAAACCTGCAGCGACCCATAACAGAGTTCAGCTAATCCCAATAGCTTGACTGCACCTCCCTTGGGACATATTCCTTTCTAAGCTCCCAGTGGCCTAAGTACATAATTGGCACCACCTCCCATAGCAGCCATCCACTCCAAAGTGAATACTAATGTTGGGACCTCAACCGATTTCCATCTGAGAATTGCATCTGCACTTGGTGCACAGGACTGCTTGAGAAGTTCAAAGGATATTTCAAATGTTGGCCTTCAGAGGGCTTAGCTTGCCAGATCCCAGCCAATAGATCAGCTACATTCCTCCTCCCCCTTCCATTTGATATTGAAGCTGCCAAAACAATTTTTCAAGCCCAGCATTCCCCATTTACAGCACTGAGCCGTGTGTTTGGATGTCCGACTAAGGAATGTTCCATATACGGACTGAATGCAGAAGTGCTGAGTGGATCCAGCTTAAATTGGAATTGGGGTGTAATATTTCATATGCAAAAGAAATAGTCTATTTCCATTCTGCCTGAGAAAGAAAACAGCAAACTACAGGGGAATTAAAATCACAAGATTGGACATCACAGGATCAGTGCTTAAGACAAAAATAAGTTTCCTCATGGCTGTTCACTATGAATCCACTGAATCAACTCTCCAAAAATGCTGCCATGGTCAGCTTCAACTTGTTACACCAACGTAGCCAGGACAGGACATTCTAAGCCCTAATGGAACGCCCGCCATACCACATTCACTCGGCATCCTAGTGAAATGCTTTCACCATTGAGATGTTTGGATTTCCAGGTACAGCCAGTCAGCACTCATGTCAACAACAAACCTACCCAAAGTGACTGTAGGCAATAACTCAAGTACAGCCCACAGTGACTACAGCACTAATGTCCCTACCATTGATGCAGGTCCATCTGTGACACATAAGAGTTATGGGTAAAGGCCTTCTTTAATCCCTACAATGGTTATGCAATCATCCACCATTGCTACTTCGTCAACTAAGTTAGTCGAACAGCACACTCAAAGCCAGCTCAGAAAAGTTCATGGGACACAAGGGCAAACAACAAATGAGACAAATCAAATACATAAATCACTACTATTGTAGAACTTAATGAAATTAATTCAGTTATTCAATCTTGTAGTCTGTTATTCTTTCATTGTGCAGAAGTTAAACCATTAGTTGTCCAAAAGCCAAACAAGACAAATGCAGTACACAGAAAAAAATGGGTCGGCAATTAACAATTACACACCTATAAATTTTCTTTGGGACATATTTAGTGTCAAACTACATGGTTCTTAACAATGGAAACATTTTCATACTCATATCTTTGTAACAAACATTGAAGGCAGTTGTGAGCTTCATTGTCATCTTGTCATCACTGAACCATAGATGATTGGCTATCTCTGCAGGTTTTCAAAGGCCCACATTACACTTGATAAACATGGCCCTCCTCAAAACATTCCTGCTGCCCGGACAACAGACTGCTGTGGTAGGCCCATCTACAACTTGTGAGCCTTTTATGCCCTGTGCTTCTGGACCTCCTTCTGGAAAGGTGGGTAAAATTGTTATCATCAGGAAATATCTTGGCGCAATTAGGAAACTTCAGATTAGTTACAGTTTCGCTGGTATTTCTAGCTCCTTGAATTCATAATCCTATTTACATCTATAAAGTTTACCTTTTCATGGGTCTCCTATGACAGCTAAATCTCACATAAATTGCACATTTGTAGCATTTAACTAAGTGAAGGTTAATCAAGCTTAGTTGGACTTTGCCCCCAATGTTCTAGAGGCCTTTAGCACCAATATGATTGGCAGGAATGCTCAGAGGACAGGTGTTTAGTCAACTGCTCAACTTTCAAAATTCTACCACTCTTCATAGTATGCACCCATTTTATATAGCTTGATCAACATAAAAATGTCAGCCCAGATTTGTGTACACAGAATTCATTAGAGGATCTACTATCATAGTACTCCTTAGGACACAAGAGAGATAAATCACATTAAGATGATAAGTTCAGGAGAGCAAATATTGTCTCTGATGCACGAAAACAGAGATGTTGGAAATAGAACAGAAATCATTTCATTAAGCTGAAGAAAAAGACATCAGTCAAGGAGACTGCAGACTTGAGACAGGAAGGGAGATGATGCAGTTCACAGAACAATCACAGTCCATTCAATTCATTCTTTCAGCAGAACTGGATTTTTACATCTGTAGACAAGAATGAAAGTGGTCAATTACTTCAACTGTTCTTTTGTAAGTTGCTCTCTTTGGAATAATTACATTGTGGAAAAATTATTTTAATAAATCTGAGCACAGGAGCTATTGCTGGATGGGCACAGCCAGTCATTTGTAAATCTCTTTCATCTGAGACATAATTTAAACTTCAACATACCGATAGCTGCTTATAATAACATGAGTTCAAATTAGAAACTGTAAGGTCGAAGTATTTAGAGGTAACCATCTGTCCCTCTTTCTGCGGGGGCGGGGGGGGGTGGGGGGGGGTGGAGAACGTGGAGAAATACTTGCAGGCCCCATCATCAGGAAATTGAATGGGTTGGGTACAGCCAATGAGTGTGGAGATTCTTGAAAGAATATGGCAGATGGGCTAAATGGTCTTTACTTATGCTGATAATTTTCTGCGTTGACAGGAACAGCCTCTCTGCTCACCACACAACAGATGAAGAGAAAGCAGAAAAATGAATGTTATGCCCAGATGTCTAAATGCATGAAATTTATGTGCTTTTTAATTGTAAAAAAAACACATAATAATTTCAGGGAGCCCTTTCAATTAAGGTTGAACTTTAAGGAGGAGATAAAAACTACACAAGGCTTCATGAAAAATGACACCCTTAATTTGCAGTTCAGGTTTTAAGAATTCAACTGTTTTCTGATACATGTGTAATGAAATGTAAGATTGATGAATGTCTATGGGTGTCATTTATAGGGGCTTGCAGAAGGCATTTGATAAAGTCCTACATGAGAAATGTGGGTACATAACTAGTGTCTTAAAATTAAATAAAGACAATTACAAGGGTATGAAGACAGAGTTAGCTACCGTGGACTGGGAAAATAGGTTAAAAGGGAAGGTGGTAGAGAAGCAATGGCAGACATTTAAGGAGATATTTCATAACTCTCAACAGATATATTCCATTGAGGAAGAAAGATTCTACTAGAAGAATGCACTGTCTGTAGCTAACTAAGGAAGTTAAGAGTGCTATCAAATTGAAAGAAAATGTGTACAATGCTGCGAAGGTTAGTGGTAGGCCAGAAGACTGGGAAAGTTTTAGCAAAGGATGACTAAAAAAAAAGGGAGAAATTGGAGCATGAGAGAAAACTAGCAAGAAATATAAAGACAAACAGTAACAGCTTCTACAAATATATAAAAAGGATAAGAGTAGCCCCTTAGAGTGCGGGATGGAGGAATTAATAATGGGAAATGAGGAAATGGTAGAGGCTTTGAACAATTATTTTGTATCTGCCTTCACAGTGCAAGACAAAAAAAAATCCCAAGATTAGTAGAAAATCAAGAGAAAAAAGGGATGGAGAAACTCAAAACAATTATCACTAGAGAAAAAGAAATGGGAAAATTAATAGAACTTAAGGCTGATGACATGCCCTGGAATTGATGGCCTGCATCCTCAGGTCGTAAAAGACATGACTGCAGACATAGTGGATGAACAGATTGAAATCTTCCAAAATTGTGGAAAGCTGCCAGCAGATTGGAAAACTGCAAATGTAAGGCACAAGGGCTAGGGGGGATGCGAGGGCTGGGGCCGGGGGGGATGCGAGGGCCGGGGCCGGGGGGGATGCGAGGGCCGGGGCCGGAGGGGATGCGAGGGCCGGGGCCGGGGGGGGATGCGAGGGCCGGGGCCGGGGGGGATGCGAGGGCCGGGGCCGGGGGGGGATGCGAGGGCCGGGGCCGGGGGGGATGCGAGGGCCGGGGCCGGGGGGGATGCGAGGGCCGGGGGGGATGCGAGGGCCGGGGCCGGGGGGGATGCGAGGGCCGGGGCCGGGGGGGCGCGAGGGCCGGGGCCGGGGGGGCGCGAGGGCCGGGGCCAGGGGGGCGCGAGTGCCAGGGGGGCGCGAGGGCCGGGGCCAGGGGGGCGTGAGGGCCGGGGCCAGGGGGACGCGAGGGCCGGGGCCAGGGGGACGCGTTAAGATTGCAACCCTCTTCCCTTCACAAAAATATTTCACTACACTTGTTACCTAGTTTACTCTGCGGTTTACACTTCCAGACTGAGTACATCGTTTTTGCCACAGGCAGTACATTACAGTATCACACAGTTATTTTGATTTCAGTTTTATTTCAGTTTCATTTTTTGAAAAGGCTTAATTTAAATCAGTGGAAAATGAGCCTTTGCTCTAAATAGCCCACTGCATTTTTTTACTGCTCTGGCTTCATTTGATGTTTTTGAGAACAGATACCTAACTAGATGCAAGATGGTTTTTATTGATTTTTTTTTAAAGAGCTACATACACTTATACGCATGAAACTGAAAGTCATCACAAGTTGCTGAATGGACACGTAAACAACTACATTTCAGAATTCTACTTTCTTCTGTGTTTATCTATTCCAAACGTAAAGGAAATTTATATGGGTAGAAAGCCATTTTGACTAGGAGTGTCAGTCAGGCGATAATTAATTGACAACACATTTTACAATCCACCTTATTTCTTTTCCATTTGTCCAATGTAAGGTAGACGGCCATTTGCCATCAACAGTTTTGTGTTACTGCCCAAGATTAATTTCCAGCCCATTACGTATAAATAAATTTGTATATTTTAAGAAAAGGTTGTAATAATTACCACAGTGACTACACCTCAGTGAGTACTTCATTGGCTGTAAAGTGCTTTGAGGTGTCCCAAGGTCGTGAAGTCGCAATAAAAACTCAAGTCTTTCTTTTCTTCTAACTATTCACTTAATCGAAAGCCTACTTTTATTCTTGCTGCATACTTTGGGCTGTATATCTTATATGGTTTTGAACCATTATATGCTGTTTTGTTTTAGAAGAGGGTTTTGTGTTATATATAACTTCTGTTTTTTTAAAAATAGTGAAATTGATCAGAATTTTCATTTGAGAAAATTATACACAAATGCTTCTTGGGGAAGAACTGATAATTGCTTATAATTGAGGAACATATTTACCTTGATCATCAGCTGGTGTGGAGGATATTTTAATAGCGGCAGCCTTATCTGCAGCATCAGGACTTGGGCATGAGTCCACTGATCCCAGATTAGAATCTGGCAGAAAAAAAACACATCATCATCATCAAGACAGGAATACCATTTTTCTATTTATGTTATCTCTATTGAAATTTTTGAGGTACCTCTGTGGTACATGTATTGTGGCAGTGATTATTTCGGAATTCTTAGAACAGCTCAAAAGACTTGTACCTCAATCCTAAACCTAAATGCTTTAATCAAGACAAACATAGACTTTGAATCAATTGATTTGCTTAAAATAAATACATCTCCCTTGAAATAATCAATTGAAAAGAGTTGCATCACATTCATCCTCAAATGGCAAGAATTGACAAATTTCTTTAAATGTTTGATAAAGCCATACCAGCTGCACAATATTAAACTATCCAAGTCTTTATACCTTTTTCTAATGTATATAATTCAATCATCCGCTTCAGAGGAAATCGGTTTAAAATTAGTTTAAACAAAGGAGAGCTACTAAATCTAAAAATTCAAGTCCTATTTTACATCTTACTGTATTCACATGGCACATTATCAAGTCTCAAACACCTTCACATATGGTGAAATACTTTGGAGGTAACAGAACATCGTAAACATTGCTGCAGCACTCCAAATGTTAGTCCAAGGAGTGCCCTGATTCTGATGGTGACTTTGTTGTACATGTGCTAAATGTGCTACATTTAGAGCTTGAAGGCAAGAGAAGACATCAACTTAGCAACTGCTTTCTCACATTTCTCAGAAACATCTCAACGCAATTCACATACTGCAAATGCATTGAGTTGTGTAGGTCACACATACACAGTGTGCAGCAAAATCTCACAAATAGCATTAAATTATTTTTTCTTGATTTGGATGGTCCTTGGTTGGAAAAAGAGGGTACCTCAACACAGCTCTCTTCTAAAACAAAACAGCATATAATGTTTCAAAACCATATAAAATATACAGCCCAAAGTATGCAGCAAGAACAAAAGTAGGCCTTTTGATTAAGTGAATAGTTAGAAGGAGAGACTTGGGTCTTTATAGCGACTGCATGACTTTGGGACATCTCAAAGCCCTTTACAGCCAATGAAGTACAACTCCCTGCTTCTCTTTTTGCTGCACTCTCTTTGCTACGCTTTTAGCCTGCATACCACTACTATCTGGAACTCTCTATTCAACTCTCTTCTATCTTGTTAAATCATCCCCTCCAAAAACCTGAGGAAATTCTCTTCTTTCAACGATGCCACCAGATTTTCCCTTGCTCCACATCTACCATCTCCCTTTCCTCTTTATTTTAGTAAGCTCAAAGACATCTTACAATTAGAAATCAGTTTGTGTGTGCAAGTTATTGTTGTTGAAGTAGAATAGTGCAATGGGAACGCAAATATTTGTTTCATCAACCAAAACAAGTAGATGAGCTCAGTTCAACATGTCATATGAAGGGTTAATACCTCACAGTGTAAAACATCCTCAGCTCAGCACCGGAATGTCAGCTTTGGTTAGGAGGTCACATTCTTAGTATGGGACTCATGCCCACTGCCTTTGATTGAGATGCAAGAGTGTTAACAACCGAGCTAATCTGGCAAATCTTACATGGATCTCGAACTCGTGAGAAATTTTTCTGTTCAGTTCTCGCTTCAGTACAATACAGGCGTTCCACTGTACATGGAATACACGACACAGAAACAGGCCATTTTGCCCAACTAGTCCATATCAGTATTTATCCTCCAAATAGTAACAAGTACATCTAATCACATTATATTACACACTTACAGCTGACAGCCAACACTAGAGGGTTAAATGCACTCTAGTTCAGACTCATCCAAAAATCAGAATAAATATCATCACATATGAGTTATGTTGCATTTAATTTGGTGAAACCGTTTACACTTATAAATATTTACCATTTCCATTGTTTGACTTGGTATAGTGAAAGCTGAAAAGATGTTCATAAGCTGTCTATAACATGGATGCAGGTAGCAAAACAGAGCAGAAGCCCCTTTTGAAAATTACAAAAGGGGAGGTCATGGTCATGGAGTAGAGATGCCATATTTTGTGTGCTAGTGGGTGGGTGGGGGCAGAAGGTCAGCAAGGAGAACCCTCTGAAGGAAATGGGAGCAGGTGGCCAGGGCAGTGCACTCCAGGAGTCTGACCCTGAAGATCTGGCAGCAGTGTCAGAAGAAGCTTAATGACCATGTGCCGAGTGGTCAAGGTAAGTGAATGCATCTTCACGGGACATCTCCTACCCGCTGCACCGCCAGCCTCTCACACTGTTCAATATACCACAGACCCATCACTCACCCATCAGCAGTCCCTAGAGTTCAGGAGTCACACCTAACATTCAGATAATCCACCTCACCCTCAAACACCTTTCAATGATGCCAGCATCACACCTACCTCTTGCTATCTCCACATATCTCCAACCATTCAGCTACGGTAGGCACATCAGCCAAATATAGTGAAATGTAGTGAAAGTAAATAGACTATTAGTGTATAGCTAAAACAAGCACAAAAGACTCATGGTGTCCTTGTATAAGACTTTGGTTCAGCACCTTATGGAATATTTTGATCTGTTTCTTCCCCCCTCACATGATGGGAAATGTAGTGGAGAGACACTGGATTAATACCCAGTTTAAAACACTTAGGCCAGGATTTTCCAGTCCCGCCCACCATGGGAATTGTCGCATGCAAGATGGAGAATTTGATGGACCAGCAAAAGGATCAGACTTTAGTCGGGAATTTCCGGTCCCGTGGTGGACGGGACCAGAAGATCCTGCCCATAGTTACCACGAGATACTCAAACAACTTGGTCTTTTAATTCTTGGCTCTTGGTAGATTTGACAGAAGCATTTAAATGATGATGGATAACTAGATTGTGTGTATCTGAACAGAACATCTGAATGAGGTAAGTTAGGAAAAATGAGGGAAAAGCATTTAAGTTACATAAGTATGGAACTACTTAAGATATCAGGAGGTTTTACTTTTCACAGAGGAACAACCACCGTTGGAAAAAGTTATTGGCTTGTGCAGCAAATGTGGATTTGCTGCAGCCATTCAAAAGAGAGGTGGGCAAGTTCCTGGAGAAGGCCGATATTGTAATGTACAATATGGTAAGTGGGATGCTAGGTGATGTTAACTCGTAGTCAGCATTATCTCCTGGAACTCATTATTAATCACCTTTGAGGGCCAGAAAGGATTTTTTTTCCAAATTTACTTCCCTTACCCCACTCCCCATATCCCTCAATTACCCGCGAGACCCAAAATCTGCCTAGCCTGGCCTGGCCTTAAGCGTATTCAATGATGGAGCATCCATAACCCACTAGGGTAGAGAATTCCAAAGATTCACAACCCTTTAAGTGAAGTAATTTCTCCTCATCTCAGTCCTAAATGATTTGCCTTTATCCTGACACTGTGCCCCCATGTTTTAGACTCCCCAACTAGTGAAAACAATCCCTCAGTGTCTACCCTATCAAGCCCCTTCAGAATTTTGTAGGTTTCAATGAGATTGCCTCATTTTTCTAAACTCCAGAGACTATAGGCAAAATTTACCTAGCCTCTCATCATAGGACAACCATTGTACATCAGGATGAGTAGTTGCAATATGACTGAATGGGTTATGCTGAATACACCAGCCTCTCTTTTTCTTATGCATCTCAAAATCCAACAGTCAACTGGAGCATGTCAACATGGTGTTTGATCATGTCACATAAACTTGTGTTTAAGCACAATATAATACCAAGTCCCTGCATTCTGCCATACTATCAGCAGATGGCACTATTCTGAGGTTATAATAGGGCATAACCTTATTTGGTGCCTTTCACACATTCAGGATGTCACAAAGCACTTAATAGCCAGATAATTGCTTTCTAAGTGCAGTCACGATATTTTTATGGATAAATGCAGCAGCAATTGGTTTATTGCATGGCTGCCCAACAGCAATGGTTGCAGTTAAGGCGAAAGCATCAGGAGAACTCCCCTGACATGGAATCTTTCATATCAACTCAAGAGGGCAACTATGACTTCTGTCGAACCTGTTATCCAAGCCAACTGAAAACCTGGCAACGGCCCTGGAACTTATTCTCCTACTTAGTCCTTTTGCAGCAGTTTAACATGTGAATTAGGCAGAAGGAAATCCATTCTCATTCTAAGAGGTTGCCAGAATGTAAGAATGGGCAGGCTGCTCACTTCTTGACACGATCAAGTGGGAAACCTGTCAATCATACTGAAATGTGATCTGGGAGTTTGAATCGCCAGGCCACACACTGATGATGCCATTCATGGAATTTCGCTGCTCATGCAGTCCCGAGTTAAAATTGGGGCTTTTGAATATGTTGACATAAAAAAGTGAAAAATAATTTCCTTCATTTAGGATCTTTGGACAGAAGCTCGTTGAGGCACCAGGGGTCTCGCCTGCTGGCTGGAGAGCCGGTGAGAGACCCGTGGTGCCTCGTTTCAGGAAAGCTCGCTGAACCACATGCCTGTCAGTCAGCGGTGAGGTCACCACGGACCTTCCCCTGGAATCGAGACCCCAGGTAGCTGTCTCGCCTAGCAAGAGCTGCTGGCCAATCAGAGGCCAGCAACTCTTGCACTCAGCACCACTACGGAGAAGGCTTTGGCTGTTGTCGGAAGGACACCCTCCGGAGTCCCAGGATTGCAGAGGAACCAGGCTACAAGTACGTACTGTTGGGGGGGGGGGGAGGGGGATGATAGGAAGAGGAGGGTGGAGGGCGGGGGGGGGGGTCAGAAGCAAGGGCAGGGGGATGGCACTCAGCAGACCCCCCCCCTTCCTGATGTCCAATCCCTCAAAAGGGACTGATTGCCTTTGATCGAGTGACCCCCACCTCCCCGAGGTGACAAGCAGCCCATACAGGTTCACCTGTCATACACACTGCATGGTGACAGGCTGATTGCAGCTGGGTTACTCACAGCCATGGCAGGATGAGGCCCTTAAGTCGTCAATAGTTGGCCACTTAAGGGGCCCAAATTGTGCCAGGGTGAGAAGGTTGAGCATGGGTCTTCCCGTCTGGAATTTAATTCTGGCAGAGGTGAGAAGGTGACAGGGTTCCAGCACATTCCATCTATTTAAAAGCCTTTCCCGCCTTCAAGCTCATCATCTGCGAGAGCAGAAATTTCTGCCCATCAGGCTGTAACTTCCAAGCTCCAGGGCAGAGTATCTGTCGGGGGGGGGAAGGCGGGGGTACCCCCAAAGTGCACTGGAGAAACCCTCACATCCCCATGGAAGTTCCCAAGTCAGATTTGCAGGGTAATTGCCCAGGAAGTTCAAATTTTCTTTGGGAAATTGCCCTGCATAGGGAACAATCTGAAAATGCGATTTAAATCACAAACTTTAGATGGTTCCAGACTATCATAAAGCAACAGTTACCCAAAAGAATTAAAACCACTTCTGGGTAACTATAGCACCAACCCACCCTGACCCCATCACCCCCCCACTACACCCCGCCCCCTGCAAACGGGACTCTACCTACCGAGAACACTTCCCAACTACCCCCCTGACTACCCTGCCATAGGACTCTCCCACCCCCCAATTACCCTCCCCACCTGCCAAACCAACCCCGACCCTCACCCCTTCAAACCACCGCCCCCACCCCACCCCAACCGGGCCTGACCCGACCCAACCCACCCCACCGCCCACCAACACCTGCCACCCCACCGCCCACCAACCCCCCCCACCCCCAACCATATCCGCCCTCCACCCCCAGGCCTTGTCCGACCAAACCTTCAGCCCCCCACACCTCCCAAAATCCTACCCACTTAACTTCTCCCTGGCTAATCAAAGTGGCTGGACGTTTAAACTTGCCTTGCTTTACAGCAGCTTTTAAAAATAAAAGGGGGGGGGGGGGGCATGGCTTACTTACCTTCAATTGTAGGCCTTGGGAACCCGCTGCGCTACACAGATCACGCCCGGCCTGAGTAGCAGGTCGGGCAGGATAGAAGTGGCTGGGTTTCAAAATAAAAAACTAGGAGCAAAGCGGCAATCCGACTCAATTGCAACTCCACCTGAAGTTAGGGGCCATTGTGTCATATAGATGACAATTTCCTTCCATTTAGATGTGCAAATAGAATTTAATATACACAGTCTGTAACATGTCAAAAGTCAGGAAGCCATTGAGAAGTTGGTTGAGAGGATACAATAAACAACAAAGTCCAGGTAGTGTATTTTGACTGAACAACAAGTTCTATCTTGCAATTTATTTTTCTGAATACATTTAAAGTAACTAGGTATATATTTGGAGGTCTTGTGGCACAGTGGGTAGTGTCCCTGCCAATGGACCAGAACCTTGATTCCACGAGAGATCAAAAATCTATTTCAACCTTGAATACCTTCCACAATTCTCTGGGGTAGAGAATTCCAAAAAGCTCACAACCCTCTGAATGAAGAAATTTCTCCTCATCTCAATACTAAATAATTGTTCCCTATCCTGAGACCATGTCTCTATGTTCTTAATATCCTCAGTGTCTATGCTGTCAAGCTCCTTCAGTATTTTATTCTAAACTCCAGAGAGTATAGGCCCAATTTACTTAACCTCTCATCAGCAGACAACCCTTTCATTCCAACAGTCAATCGAGTGAACCACTGCCGTACTGCCTCCTTAGATACAGAGGCCAAACTGTGCACAGTTCTTCAGGTGTTTTCCCACCCAACTGTAGCAAGACTTCCTTACTCTTATGCTCCATCCCCTTACAATTAAGGTCAATATGCCATTTGCCTTCCCAATTGCTTGCTGTTTCTGCATGCTAATTTTGTGTTCATTGTACGAGTACAATCAAGTCTCTCTGAACATTGACATTTAAAAGTTTCACACGTTTTAAAAAAGTCTGCTTTTCTATTCTTATTACCACACTTATCCACATTATACTCCATCTGCCACTTTGCTGCCCACCCACTTAACCAGTCTATATCTCTCTGCAGTCTCTCTGTGACCTCCTCACAATTTACATTTCCACCTAGCTTTGCATCAGCAAATGTTCATTAATTACCCTTGGCCTCTTTGACTAAGTCATTAACACAATTATAAATGGCAGAGGCCTCATAACTGATCCTTGCTGCACTCAGCTAGTTACAGCCTGCTAAAGAGAAAATGTCCTGTTTATCCCAATTCTCTGCTTGCTGTCCAATAACCAATCCTCCATCCATGGTAATATATTACCTACAGCTCCATGAACCCTTAACTTGCACATTGTGATGCACCATTCTATAAAATAATTCTGATCTTGTAAATATCAATTAGAAATTAGTCCAATGCAACATTAACACCATCATATATATTTTTCCAAAAACAAAGCAAAGAAGCTCTTTAACTTCTTAAAAATTGGAAACAATTTTCAGAGTACACGTTCTTTCAGCAAAAAAACTGAACCCACAGTATTTAGGAATATACTTGCTTTCCTTATTTGCAGTTACTTAATCTACAATAGCATTGTCATCTTAATGAAGCTCTACTATATTACTTTGCTACAGAAAAATTATAAGTAAAAATAAATATAATAACCTGTTGAATTATCTTGGGTCTTTTGGTCTTCTATTTTACTCGGAGGCAGAGGGGCCTTTCTTTTGGTCCTTTTTGAGTTACAAGCAACTCCAACAAGTGTTAGCGACTCCGTCCTTTGTCTGCTGGAACCTGTCATATTCTGAAAAAAGAGTAGAAAGAGAAAACAAAAGCAATGTTGGTAAAACCAGGCATCTTACAGGTTTTAAAAGTAAAAGTAAGGAGTCTTGCTACAGTTGGTGAGATGACACCTGGAGTACTGTGCACAGTTTGGTCTCTATATCTTTTCTGTGAAGCCATATGGCAGCTATTACACCAGCATGTGGAGTTTGCAGAAGACCATTTGCCTCTAGAGTATCTGAAGCATAAGTCATTGAGCAAGGACCATACAGCAACAGTGCCGGGAAAGATGCAGACCAGTTGCACCTTCAATTATTCTATACATGTAGTGACTTCAAGCCTAAATGATCTCTCTTTTTGTCTTTGCAGGACAAGATGGTGCACAACATTAGGAGAGAGCAGGGAGATGAGGACTCAACCCTCAGCTCCCTGATCCCTGCAAGGAGAGGGTGAAGCAGCTGTTGAACTGCTGCACCACTGTAACCCACAGTGGAGGCCAAATTGAGAGGTGGGGAAAATCCAGTGCCTGCTGAGTACCTGTTCACTTTTTATTTCTAAATGCATCTTGACAGGAGTCCAGTCTCACTAATCCATTTCCCATGAACCCCATCAGCACTGACAAAGGCAACAATTCTAAACCACTGCTTTTTATTCCCAAAGATCATTCAAGATGACTGAAGCCTGTCACTGTGGAAGTAGAGAGGAATGAAGAGGAAGAGATGGCAAAGGACGAACAAGTGGGGGAACATCTGGAGAACATGGACACAAGCTATTTGTGGGACTTGTTCCCAATCAGTTGCTGGATGAGAGGGCAATAGAGCACAAAACGCTCAAATCTCCCCTTTCTCCTAGGAGAGAATTCTGTCCTCCTCCCCTTCAGGCCACTCCCAAGCAGCATCAGAGTCATCCAACTCTCAGCTGGGTACTGGTGTAGAGCCATTCTACTGAGCAAGGTCAGATGAGCTCTCCAGCATTGCATGCCAGTTTCATGGATTAGGGAAATGAGGAAATGCAGCATGCCACCATCTCCCCAGAGAGGCCAGTTAAAGGTCAGCCACAGGCTGGTGTGGTCTCCGAGTCTGCTGTAATTGTCAGAACCAACACTGTAAAGGCGAAGTTAAACCTGCGAGAATCAATGCAGATGGAGCTTCCACCTTGCTGCAAGCTCAGGTCTCTGCACTTGAGGCTTTGGATGACAGACTGTATGACAAATGCCAAAGCTTCCAGGTCTTACTAAGGTTTGACAGGACCTGACAGCTGTCATTGCTCCAGCCATCAGGCTGCTGACTGAGAGTGCAGACCAAGACCACAGTAGAGGGCAGTTAATGCATTCAAAGTACCTACTGTTGTCACTTCTCCTTCCAATACCAGACAAGGTGCCACTTTTTTTTAAAAACACAGAAGGCTGCACGAGGCAATGCTTGACCTCATGTCTAGGATGCAGGCAGCAGCATCCCTGTTCCAGCAGCACAAGGCTATCAACATAGACTACATTTGGGCCATGACTCACTAGCATAACATATTACCATACAGCCTGCTTTTTTGGTCCTGGGTCTACTGAGAGCAGCTAGTCTAAGGGCTTGTCTAGCTACTGGAGCCAAGAAGGGTGCATTGAGACACTGGGGAAAATTTATTCCTCCCTTTACAACCTCCTCTTTCTCCTCCTTTGTCAGGAAATAGGGAAACTGCCTGGTTGCAACATTGTAAATGTTACGCGCATTCTCCATTTGCTCAATAACGATCTTATTTTTGATGTCTTATCGCTGCTTATTAAGAATTTTTTGATTCAAAGAGTTACATTATTATTATTAAAATTTGCAATAGTTGTAGCAATTTCTAACATTCACATTAGTATAACTGAGATTTCCAATGGTTCCCAAGGTTTTGTTTAGTAAAGGCATATTCTTCTTCAAATTTCTAAAGAACTTTTAACATTGCAATAAAACCATGGTCTGTAATTAAAATCTGCCAATAAGTTAACAATTTATTGAAACAGATGCCTTAAATATTTACATTATCAATGACTTGGATGAAGGGGCTGAAGGTATGGTAGCTAAATTTGCTATGATGCAAAGATAGGTAGGAGAGTAAGTTGTTAAGAGGGTATAAAGAATCCACAAAGGGATTATTTAGGTTAAGTGAATAGGCAAAAATTTGGCAGACAGAGTATAATGTGGGAAAATATGCATTTGTCCACTTTGGCAGTAAGAAGAAAAAAGCAGTATATTATTTAAATGCAAACTCTACAGTACAGAGGAATCTGGGTGTCCTGATACAGGAATCACAAGAGGTTAGAATGCAGGTACAGCAAGTGATTAGGAAGGCAAATGGAATGTTCGCATTTATTGCGTATAAAATTGAGTGAATATAGAATTGAGTATAAAAGTTGGGAAGAGTTGGTTTGCCACAGCTGTACAGGACTATACCGAGACTGCATCTGGAGTAGTGTGTACAGTTTTGGTCTCCTTACTTAAGAAAGGATATAATTGCATCAGAAGCAGTTCAGAGAAGATTAATTTGACTAATTCCTGGGATGAAGGGTTATCTTACAAGGAAAGGTTGAGCAGAGGTCAGGCCTACACCAATTGGAATTTATAAGAATGAGAAGTGATCTAATTGAAACATAAGACCTGAGGGGATTGGACGGGGTGGATGCTAAGAGGATTTTTCCTCTTGTGGGGGAGTTTAGAACTAGGGGACACTGTTTAAAAATTAGGAGTCTCCCATTTAAGACTGAGATAAGAAGAACTGTTTTCTCTCAGAGGGTCTTTAGTCTTTGGAATTCTGTTCCCCAGAGAGCAGTGGAGGCTGGGTCATTGAATATCTTGAAGGTTGAGTTAGACAGATTTTTGATAGACAAGGGAGTCAAGGATTATGGGGGGCAGCCAGGAAAGTGGGGTTGAGGCCACCATCAGATCAGTCTTAATCTTACCGAATGGCAGAGCAGGCATGAGGGGCGCCTACTCCTGCTCAAAATTCTTGTATTTCAGTATAGTTAAACTTTTTCAGCCAATATTTGTTTTTATTTGTAACAATTTGAAATTGAAGCTAATAAATCTTTAATATAAATAATCAAACAAACAGACTCTGAAGTTAAAGAGAGTTCTGTTTTTTTTTCTGGTTGAAATCTCTATGGGAACTATCCTTGCTACTCTGTGGAGAACACCCAAGGATCCGAATCAGTTCCTTTGAACCATCTGCTTGGTGAATGCATGTACTTTATTGTATCTTTCCTCAGCTTTGGTCCGTGGAACAGTAAAAAGTCGTCATCAGCCACTGCAGGAAGAGGTAAGCCTTACCATCCAGCTATTCACCCAATTCCACTTTGCATTACCTAAGTTACGTACAATGAAAGTACCACGACAGGTCGTAATGTGCGGCATATTCACTTGCAAGTTGGGGAAGCTAGCCATCACAAACCATGATGAAAATGCAGGAGTGATAAGTCTTGCTGCTCAGGTAGCTTTGTGGGTTTCGACAGAGAGACAATATTTTATCTTGCTAAGTTTTCAACTTAATTAATTAATTAAACAGTAACACTATTTCTTCTTGGAACTTATAAGTCTCCTTGCACATAAAGATTTAGTTGCAAGAAACAAACAAAAAGCCGTCGCTAGGGAAACACTGAGCAGTCAGTTGTTATTCACCTGTGCAATTTCAAATGGTAATGTGATGTTTAAAATGTATAATATTTGCACACTCCAAAATTTAGTGAGTTTTCTTATACAAGGAAAAGCACGCCATATAAATTTAGCAATGCATGAATGAAAATAAAACATACTTAGTGGCTGCAGAAGCTTTAAGAATTCGAGACTTATTTCAAATGCTTTTTCTATTCCTCCAATTTCTAACTTTCACATGCACTTAACAGCATTCTGGCTAATGGAGTAATGGTACCCCATTACAACCTAGCATTGACTGCCTAATACCAATGCTCATCAGCCCCACTTTGTGCTGAGCTAAATCATCTAGCTCAATTAGGACATATAGAACTAGGAGGAAGTGAGAGGTTTGGGATCTCACTGACATTTCACTCAACATTATGTACAAATATTTCTTAATGTAATCATTTCAACTAATATTCATCCTGGTTAAAAGCTTGAAATTACACTACTAAAAATTCAGTACCATAGAAAAATGCATTATGAAGACACTGTAAAGTTCCCATGATCACAGTTTAGGCTTCTCCCCACTTTTCCCAAAATACAAAATATAAGACCATAAGACACAGGAACAGAAGTAGGCCATTCAGCCCATCGAGTCTGCTCCGCCATTCAATGAGATCATGGCTGATCTGATAATCTTCAACTCCATTTTCCTGCCTTCTCCCCATAACCTTTGATTCCCTTACTGATTAAAAATCTATCTCAGCCTTGAATATATTTAACAACCCAGTCTCTACAGCCCTCTGTGGCAAAGAATTCCACAGATTAACTACCCTCGAGAGAAATTCCTCCTCATCTCTGTTTTAAACGGGTGACCCCTTACTTTGAGAGTCCTGGACTTTCCCACAAGGGAAAACAACTTCTCAACATCTACCCTGTCAAGACCCCTAAGAATCTTATAAAGGTTGCCTCTCATTCCTTCTCAACCTCTCCTCATAAGAAAATTCCTCCATGCCCGGGATCAACCTAGTGGACCTTCTCTGGACTGTCTCCAATGCCAGTATATCTTTCCTTAGATAAGGGCACAAAAACTGTTCACAGTATTCTAGATGTGGTCTAACTAGTGCCTTGTATAGTTTAAGCAAGACTTCCCTATTTTTATACTCCATTCCCTTTGAAATAAAGGCCAACATTCCATTTGCCTTCCCTATTACCTGTTCAGCTTTTACACTAGCTTTTTGGGACTCATGCACAAGGACCCCCAAATCCCTCTGTGCTGCAGTCTTTCTCCATTGAAATAATATTCAGCTCTTCTTTTCTTCCTGCCAAAGTGCATAACCTCACATTTTTTCATATTATATTTCATCTGCCAAGTTTTTGCCCACTCACTTAACCTGTCTATATCCCTTTATAGATGTTTTGTCATCCTCACCACTTGCCTTCCCACCTATTTTTGTGTCATCCGCAAACTTGACCATAGTACATTCATTTCCCTCACCCAAGCCATTAATATATATTGTAAATAATTGTGGCTCCAGCACTTGATCCCTGCAGCACTCCACTAGTTATAGGTTGCCATCCTGAAAATGCCCTCCTTATCCCAACTCTCTGTCTTCTATTAGTTAGCCAATCCTCTATCCATGCTAATATACTACCCTCAACACCATGGGCTCATCTCATTAAATAGCCTTATGTGTGGTACCTTAACAAACGCCTTTTGGATACATGCAATCTAAAACCAATTTGTTAAATTTGTTTGTAGCTATAGTAATACATGTGGAGGTTTTTTTCCCCCTTAAACAGCTCCCATCGGGTGGAGAACAGATAACAGTAAAGAGATAAATAAATAAAAAAATTTCACCCAGAGGGTGGTTGGTGTTATGATGTGTGTGTGTGTGCCAGGCGGATCAAATCCACGGGGGAAACTTAACCATGCGGTCACAACGATTTTGCAATTTGTATTTTATTTCAAGATGCGCGCTTTAAATTCAGTAGTAATAAGTCCACCCAGACATAGAGATTGTTTACAACTAAGTTAAACATTTATTAACAAAAGATATTTCAAGCACATACATAGGTCTACAAATTACTACTATAATAACTCCTAAAACCCCAAATTAATCTGGCTCCCAGTTACACCTCCGTTAAGGCAACAGTAAAGACAAGTAGATTTAAACAGACCCAGGCAAAGCAACACAATACCCTGGACAGTCACATTCAAAAGGAGTTTTCTCAGCTTCGGTTCCTCTAGACAGCAACTTGATGCACAGAGGCTGGAGACTTGTCACACTTGCATTAGATCTTAGAATTCCTTCATCTTACACATAACCTCATCTCCTTTATACATGTTTCTCCCTTTTAATGCAAATTCCATTGTTCCCATTAGTTTTTGCAACTTTACTTTTCTCATAATATAAACCTTTCATAGTACTAATTTTATCAGTAACCTTTGGGAAAAATAAACACGCTGTTTGGCTTAGCTCCTTTTAGATAGGTGTAACATCTTACTATCTCTTTGAAATTCAGGCTAACCTAATTTATCTTTAAATGCAAATTTTTCCTCACACCTCATATTCTAAAACTTCAGCCATGTTTCGTATTTAAGCATTTCAAACCTAGCTTCTTGTTTGATGACTCAAAAATATCCAGACCAGCTGTCTCCAATACAATTAAATCCCACATACACATATACACACAGAGAAATTAATCCAAATCCCACTATTAACTCACTTTTACAATAAATCACAATAATATCATGAAAATTATTATATTTTTGTGACAGTTGGAGTCTGGAACAAACTTCCTAAAAGGGTGGTGGAGGCAGGTTTCATCAAGGTATTGAAAAGGGAATTGGATTGCTCCCTGAAAAAAGAGAATGTGCAAGGTTACCGGGATAAGGCAGGGGAGTGGAACTATGTGGAATGCTCTTTCAGGGAGCCAGTGCAGGCTCGATAGGCTGAATGGCCTCCTTCTGCACTGTAAAGATACTGTGACACTGATACAGTGGATCAGACGCCCATTTTCTTTTACATTCTCCTTAGAAAACGCACATGAGATTAAACCGCATGTCAATCATCCACTAAGTGAATAATATTCATTCTGTTCAAGTATAATACCTCAATGAAAGAAAGTAAGGCTTTTCCTGGGCCTGTTGCAGAAATGATGGGTTGCAATTTATGCCTATCCATGTGACCTGACTGGCACCTGACCACATTCTTCCTGGGAAATAGGCTTGTTTTGATGTTCTGGGTAGGTCTGGAACCAGATTCCTACTGACTAGCTTGATATTGCTGAGAGAGAGGAAAAGCCCCACTTATAGTCATTTGCAGACACCCAATCACTCCATATTTGAAGTGATTGAGCTTTCCCCACAAATGGCATGGAAGGTCAAAACCAGCAGGTTGACTGTTGGATCTGTAATTAAATAGATATTAGCAAGGTTTAAAGCTTGTTCCTGTTACCAAGTACATCATTTTGAGCTGACTTCTAGCTTCTTTAGAGGGACTGTTCACAGGATGTGCCATGAGCTATTGTGGTGGCTTGGCAGATTAACCACATCTCTATGCAGGGATCCATGTGGCAAGTCTTGCACCTTATGGAGCATGGCGATTATAAAGATACAGTCCCATCAATACCCTGCTCTGGCACTGGAAATCAAAGCTGCAATTAGCAGGTAAAACATTTCAAATTCTGGCCAGCATAGATTTTCAGGCAAAACTGTGTTAAGTAAGAGAGGATTTGATACTTTCCCCACAGTGATGATGAGCAACCCCACAATGGGACTTCCTGAACAAGGTCTGAGCCTTTGAAGAGAAATGGCTCAAAATTTTCAAACATCAAGGCTGAGACTGGTCTCACCTTAAGCAATTGAGCAAGGTATTGAGAGGACACCTTCAGGCAGTAGTGGTTGATGCAAACAGAGAACTCTTCCTTTTCCCAGCAGTTACTAAGATATCTAATGCCAGTATCTAATTAAGCGTACAGAAGGAGGAATTGGTTGACAATGTGTCTTAATGAGTTTGTTCTATCCACACCAGTGGGGTGTTAAGCAGCTACATGGTCTGTTCCGCTAATATTGGCTTCCATTACCTTCTGGCTAGGGAGTCACCGAATACAATGTGAATGCTCAAGCCCTGTCTAACCCTGAAGATTTGATGGTACCCAACTGACATGGGCTGAACCAATCTGGAGGAAGTCATTTCCCCAGTTAGAGTATTGTGATTAAAGAATGTTTTAAGAAGCAAACATGTCAGATTGTCATAGCTATTAAGACTTTTGGAAAAAATTATTTATAGAACAAGAAAAGAAGTGTTCAGGTTGGCACAAGTCAAAGTAATTCCAACGCACAACTTAGCTAGTAAGACAAGGGCAGCAGATACATGGAAACATCACCATCTGGAAGGTCCCCTCCAAGCCACTCACCACCCTGACTTGGAAAGATATTGCCAGTTCTTCGCTGTTGTTGGGTCAAAATCCTGGAACTCTCTCCCTAACAGCACTGTGGGTGTACCTACACCATACGGACTGCAGTGGTTCAAGAAGGCAGCTAACCATCACCTTCTCAAGGGCAATTAGGGTTGGGCAATAAATACTGGCCTAGCCAGCGAAGCCCATATCCTGTAAATGAATAAAAAGCTAGGTGTGTGGGCTTCTGATATATTTCTGGACAATGGGAGGTTACAAAAGAATGGCAATTAAGATGCTGATTTTATCATCTAGATCTAGCTTCTTTAGAGGGACTGTTCACAGGATGTGCCATGAGCCATGGTGGTGGCTTGGCAGATTAACCACATCTTTACACAGGGATCCATGTGGCAAGTCTTGCATCTTAAGGAGCATGGCGATTATAAAGATACAGTCCCATCAATACCCTGCTCTGGCACTGGAAATCAAAGCTGCAACTAGCAGACAAAATATTTCAAATTCTGGCCAGCATAGATTTTCAGGCAAATATGTATAATATTTGAGCAATAAAGGTTATATTAGTGAAACAAAGATGATACAGTGGTTGATGATGTAAGTTACATAAGGAAATAATAAATAGGAGCTGGGGTTGGTCATTTTCCCCTTCGAGCCTCCTCCACCCCAACTGACGCCACAATGTCCTCTATCCCTGCTCTAGCCGCAGGAGGCCCATCAGTTTCACCACTCCGGCTTGGGAGGCCGCGGTCAGTGCTAACGCGGCGCACAGGAGTTCGGCCATCCAGTGCAGAAAAAGGATGAATGACCTCATCTCATCACTCTCAACTCACCCACTCACAAGCCCATGACACATTCACTGGCATCTCTCTCGCTACCAGCTCAAGGTGCATCACCACTCACTCTCTCACATGCCCCCTCACATCTCCATCTGGCCTCATCCCCTCTGGAGATTGCCTTCTCATCCGTCTATGGCTCCACTCAAAACACATGCACGCCTGGCATCCTTCTCATTTGGTCTGATATGCGCCTTGCTCACACCTCTGTCCAGCTGTGTTTATGCAGGACAAGATCACGCACAATCAATGGGAGAGGTCCCAGACCAAATGTGGAGTGCCGGACATCAAGGTCCTCACTCTGTTGGAGAGCCGCGCATTGGAGCTGGTCGTAGTGGACGTGGACCGATCCTGTGGCGACCGTGAGGTCAGCGGCAAGTATTCATGTGAGGACCCTGCACCAGATCATCCCCCTGTCAACGCTTCCCTGAGTCTACTTGTTGTGATCCCAGCTGATGTTACTACTGGACAAGTGAAATCTCAGGGTGGAACCTGGCTTGATAGATCCTAACTTTTATTTTTTGTTTAAATACGTGGAGAGTGGCTACTGAACAGTCACGGGGTCAGCTGATGAACTTTTAACAAAAGAATAAAACATATATTAAACAAGAAAAAATGAACTATATTACAATACTCCTTCAAACTCAGCTATACCTTCACATATATATACAGATTCATAAAGATAACACAAGTTACAAAAGCTATCTTATACTCTCATGTCCACAATAAGTACACAGTCCATGTAAGCCAATAGGCAACCTGTTATGATGAGCAGCGTTTATATCATTCAGATGTGAAACCTTGGTTCCTGCACAAGATAAAGGCAGGTGTCTCAGTCCAGGGCCTCTTCCCTGTGCAGTGTGTAAACTTCAGGACAAAGTGATGGTCCAGCTTCACACTCACTGGACATATCAGTGATACCTGCACCTCGATGGTGCTTGTCATTGCTGCCAGGATGTTGTGGGCAGGCATCACAGAGTTCCGTCATTCTTTCTGTTTGCTCTCAGCACCTTTGAGGTGGGGCTGGCCCCCCATCTCTTCAGCATCTGTGACCGGTGAGGGTGTGCTCCTGAAGGGGTCAGGTGATGAAGGCTGCCAAAGGATCAGGTGAACTTAAAGTTTCACAGCTGCGACTCCATGGTATGACCCTGATCACAGAGCACAAGCAAGCTTCCCTCAGCCACACATGAGTCAGGTGTTCACAGAGGCAATGTGAAGATCTGTGGAGTGTCCTCACTGCATGTTGGCTTCATCCTCCTGGAATCTAGTGACTATTTGCACTTCCGCTGCATCTCCATGACATGAGCCTGAGCACTGAGGGTATCTGCACTGCCATCAGCCACACAGGAGTCAAATGTTCACAGATGCAAGTGAGGATGTCAGAACTATCCTCAGTGCATCTCGGCATCATCCTCCACGAATCTTGTGGCTATTTAGGGCCCCACGAGCGCGCCTGCCTTGCCTGGCCAGTGCAATGGACTTACTGAAGGCGAGGATACTTGCAAGTACCTCATCATTCTCATCCCCTTTGACATCCTCATTGGAGGAGACGTGCAGCTCTTCCATCTACTTCTGAGTCAGGTCCCCCCTTGTTGCAGCACCAGGTTGTGTAGCGCGCAGCAAGCTACGAGGATACGCGACACCCTCTGGGGGCTGTATTGCAGTGCTCCACTGGACCTGTCGAGGCACCAGGTCCTAATTTTCAAAATGCCTATCACTTGCTCCACCAATGTCTGGGTTGCAGGAGTCTCGTTATACTGTCTTTCTGCTGCAGTCTGAGGCCGCCGCACGGGCATCATCAACCACTTCTTCTGTGGTTAGCCCTTGTACCTGAGGAGCCAACACTGCAGCCTCTCTGGACCCTGGAAGATGTCAGGGATCTGAGACCTGCTAAGGATGTGGGAGTCGTGGATGATCCTTGAGAATTGTGCGCAGACCAGTAGGATGTGTTTGTGGTGGTTACACGCCAGCTGAACATTCAGTGAGTGGAAGCCCTTGCGGTTGACATAGTGGACTGCTTGTTGCCACAGAGAGCTAAACACCGCGTGAGTGTAGTTGATGACGCCCTGCACCTGTGGAAAATCAGAGATCTGCGCAAACCCCAGCGCTCTTGCTTCCTGGCTTGCCTGATCCCGGTCAAAATTCACAAAGTTCTGTCCCTTCACAAAGATGGCATCCATGACCTCCTAAATGCAGCTGTGGATGGAGGCTTGTGAGATCCTGCTCATGTCATCTGTGGAGCCCTGGAAGGAGCTAGTGGTCTAAAAATTGAGCGCTGCAGTAACTTTCACGGCTACTGGCAGTGGATGCCCTCCACCTGCCCGTGGCACCAAATCCTGCAGAAGGTGGCACGTGACTGACCAGTTCCCTAGGCATGTGCAGTCTTCGGCAACACTGGTTGTCAGTCATCTGCAGGAATGAAAGGCGGCATATCCATAGACCTTGGGTCTAGCGAGGCGCCTATGAGCAATGGCTCGCATTGGGTCTTCAGCTGCGTACGCAGGAAGCCTTGCCACCCCTCATCTTGAGGGTGGTGCTCGTCCCATAGGTGAGCCAGGTGCCTCTGTCACACTCTTTTCCTTCTTGCTCCCTGTAAGCCATGAGGCATACCACCATATCACCATGCTCCATGATCCTGATGTTCTCCTCCTGCAGGATCTAAGAGAGAGATGCATGGGTTAGCATACGTCTCCTAAGGACCTCTCTTGGTTAAGTCTCCAGCTCTGGCTGCGTCTCAAGGCCCCATCGTGCATGCAGGAGAGTGCTAACCACCACTTGGATGGCCAGTGTGTAGTGCGCTCATTAGCTGTCCGAAACCCCATCCACCTCTGCCCCATTCCACTTGACCGATTGGCAGCAGGTTCGGCCACTCGACTGTATGCTGTTCCTTCAGCTCAGGCACAGGTATTCTCCCAACCCACACTGCAAGGTTGTGATGAACCATGATGGATACTGGTCCAAACCTGAATAAAGATATTGCAAGGGGCTCTGAACTCCTCCACCAGTGACTGCGCCATGGCCACCTTTCACAAGGGGATTCTACAACTTGCCCAGTCGTCCAATTGTTCTTCTTCCCCCTAAAATGCACATTGATTTGCAGTCTGCACCCGAGGAGTGAAACGTTCTGGGGCATTTGGTGGCGCTTTCATGCTTTTGTGTTGCTTGAGTGGGCTGAAAAGCTTCAGAGGCCTGACTCCAAGCATGGCAATGGAGCTGCTGCTATCGGTCTCAGCTGCAGAAGAATGCTCACTTTTGACAAGCTTCCTAAGTGTGTGGTTGCTTCCCTCACCCATTCCCTCCAACTCGCACCGCCCCCTTCCACCCCCAGCTTGCACTTGTGTCCTTCCATCAGTCTGTGCTTCCTTGCCACCCCGCAAACTTGGAGCCCTTGCCCCAGCCCAGCACCGAAAACCAGCCAGGAAAGAGAGACTTGCCTGTGACCCCTGTTCCTTGATGTTCTATGGGCAATGCTTGCAAGTGCTGCACAAGGTTGTGTGCACTCACTCCGAGTTCCGCTTGAAGTTCAGGTCGCCTTTTAAAGGCAGTTGTAAATCATGTTATTCTGAAGTCCCGCCAACGTGGGAGGTAAATTTGACATCGGGGCTGGGGGGGGGGGAATGAATCCGGCATGCAGGCACATGTTGAGATGCAAACGCATTACAATTAAGCTCCTCATGTTGGATGGCGGGAAACGCGCCCTGCCATTGATAGGCAGACCAGGCAATTGCAAACTGGTTTCACGACGGCGTAAAACTGATTTTGGCCTTCTCGCCATATTGTCCGCTCACACACCAAACATGCCCACCGCCAGTGAGTGCGGCGATTCCGGCCAATGTTATAAAGTTCCAAGTAATTGCTGGAACCATCAAAGAGTAAAATCAATCATACTGCGTGCAACATTAATTATTCTGTCTGTTTTGACTGTAACGGCTATATGCAGCTGTCACTAAGTTAACAAAACTACAACAGTAATAAACGGCTCACCACCAGCTCCTCAAGGGCAATTAGGGATAGGAAATAAAAATGCTGGCCTGGTTAGCGACACCCACATCTTGTGAAAGAATAAAAAAAATGGATCTGGAAAAAAAAATTGTAGCTTTTGATAACTTGAAATGGAAACTGTTACAAATATGGTTTTCTGTTCAAGAGTGTCCTCTTGTGGTTGAGTGATTTTATGCAACTATTGGCTGATAACGCTACATTTGCTGCAATAGCATATACTTGCCAAGAGGTGTGATGATAACATCATTACTTCAGCAGTGCAATAACAGAAAAGTGCTTACCTGCATTTTCTCACTTACCCCATTTTATACCTGATCAGGATTAACAAGGTTTAAGATATTGGTAGAAGGACAAGAGGAGGGCACAGGTTCAAGGTAATTGGCAAAAGAGGCATGAGGAAAAACTTTTCACAGTGAGTAACTGGGATCCGGAAAGCACTGCCTAAGAATGTAGAGCATGCAGGTTCAATCAAGGCATTTACGAGGGAACTGCATTATTATCTGAAAATGAAGAATCCTCACGGCAACAGGGAGAAGGCCAGGGAGTGGCATTAGGTAAATTGCTCCTTCACAAAGCCAGCACAGACACAAGATGCCGAATGGCCTCTTTCTGTGCTGTGATTCTGTGAAGTTTCCATAATTGAATCAGGTCTCAACAGGATTGCCTATATAGCAGTGTTTTGTTTCTTGCATTAAATACGATAGCACATTCTCTCATCCTATTTAGATTTTGAAACAAACATTTGACATTGTTTTCTTACTGTTCTGGGAAGTGATTAGTGTCTAAGTGACGGAATCTTTTCACCGACAACCATCAAAGCAATGCTCCCCAAACTATACATATTTCATTTAATTCTTTCAAAGGATGTGGGCATCGCTGGCTCTGTCAGCATTTATTGTCTATCTGTAATTGCCCTCGAGAAGGTGGTGGTGAGCTGCCTTCCTGAACCCCTGCAGTCCCTGTGTTCCAGGAACACCCACAGTGCTGCTAGGAACAGAGTGCCAGGGTTTTGACCCAACAACAGCGAAGGAACGGCAAAATAGTTTCAAGTCAGGATGGTGTGTGGCTTGGAGCAGAACTTGCAGGTGATTGTGTTCCCATGCATCTGCTGCCCTTGTCCTTCTAGGTGGTAGAGGTCATGGGTTTGGAAGGTGTTATCAAAGGAGCCCTGGCGAACTGCTGCAGTGCAACTTGTAGATGGTATATAGTGCTGCCACTGTCTTCAGGTGGTGGAGGGTGTGGATGTTGAAGGTAATAGATGGGGTGCTGATCAAGTGGTCTGCTTTGTCCTGGATGGTGTCGAGCTTCTCGAGTGTTGTTGGAGCTGCACTCATCGAGGCAAGTGGAGAGTATTCCATCTCTCCTGACTTGTGCCTTAGAGGTTGGACAGGCTTTAGGGAGTCAGGAGGTGAGTTACTCTCCACAGAATTCCTAGCATCTGACCTATCTTGTAGCCACCCTATTTATATGGCTGGTCCAGTTCAGTTTCTGGTCAATGGTTACCCCCATGGTGTTGGTAGTGGGGTATTCAGCAATGGTAATGCCATTGAATGTCAAGGGGAGATGTTTGGATTCTCTCCTGTTGGAAGTGGTCATTGCCTGGCACTTGTGTGGCAAGAATGTTACTTGCCACTTATCAGCCCAAGCCTAAATGTTGGCCAGATCATGCTGCATATAGGCATCGACTGCTTCAGTATCTGAGGAGTTGCGAATAGTGTTGAATATTGCGTAGTCATCAGCAAACTTCCCCACTTCTGACTTTATGATAGAGGGAAGGTCATTAGTGAAGCAGCTGAAGATGGTTAGGCCTAGGACACTACCCTGAGGAACTCCTGCAGTGATGTCCTGGAACTGAGATGATTGGCCTCTAACAAACAGAACCACCTTCCTTTGTGCCAGGTATGACTCCAACCAGTGGCAAGCTTTCCCCCCTCCGATTCCCACTGACTCCACTTTTGCTAGGCCACCTGGATGCCACACTCGGTCAAATGTCAAGGCCAATCACTTTCACCTCACTTTTTGAGATCAGCTCTTTTGTCCATGTTTGAACTGAGGCAGTAATGAGGTCAGGAGCTGAGTGGCCCTGGCAGAACCCAAACTAAGTGTCAGTGAGATTATTGCTGAGTAAGTACCACTTGATAGTTATGTCAACAACACTTTCCATCATTTGCTGATGATTGAGAGCAGATTGATGGGGCAGTAATTGGTGGGGTTTGATTTGTCCTGCTTTTTGTGGACAGGACATACCTGGGCAGTTTTTTCCACATTGCCAGGTAGATGCCAGTATTGTAGCTGTACTGGAACAGCTTAGCTAAGGGCGCAACTAGGTCTGCAGCACAAGTCTTCAGTACTGCTGAAATGTTGTCTGGGCCCATAGCCTTTGTGGTATCCATTGCCTTCAGCCATTTCTTGACATCACATGGAATAACTGAATTGGCTGAAGACTGGTTTCTGTGATGCTGAGGGCCTCCAGAAAAGGCCCAGATGGATCATCCACTCGGCACTTCTGGCTGAAGATTGTTGCAAATGCTTCAGCCTTATCTTTTGCACTGTTGTGCTGGGCTCCCCCATCATTGAGGATAGGGATATTTGTGGAGCCTCCTCTTTGTTAGTTGTTTAGTTGTCCACCACCGTTCATGACTGGATGTGGCAGGAATAAGATCTGGGCCGTTTGTGATGGAATCGCTTAGCTCTGTCTATCCTTGCTGCCTTTGCTGTCTGGCATGCAAACCGTCCTGTGCCATAGCTTCACCAGGTTGACACCTCATTTTTAGGTATGCCTGGTGCTGCTCCTGGCATGCCCTCCTGCACTCTTCATTGAACCAGAGCTGATCCCCTGCCTTGATGGTAGAGTGTAGGATATGCTGGGCCATGAGGTTACAGATTGTAGTTGAACACAATTCTGCTGCTGCTGATGGCTCACAGTACCTCATGGATGCCCAGTTTTGAGTTGCTAGATCTGTTCAAAATCTATCCCATTTAGTGCAGTGGTAGTACCACACAACACGATGGAGGGTATCCTCAATGTGAAGATGGGACTTCATCTCCACAAGGACTTTGTGGTGGTCACTCCTTCGCTCCTACCCATATTGTCATGGAAAGATGTATCTGCGACAGGTAGATTAGTGAGGACAAGCTCAAGTATGTTTTTCTCTCTTGTTGGTTACCCTCATCACCTGCCGCAGTCCCAGTTTAGCAGCTATGTCCTTCAGGACTTGGCTAGTTTATTCATTAGTGATGCTACCAAGCCCCTCTTGGTGATGGGCATTGATGTCCCCCACCCAGAGTGCATTCTGTGCCCTGGCCATCTTCTGTGCTTCCTCCAAATGATGATCAACATGGAGGAGTACTAATCCATCAGCTGGCAGGAGGGGAGGGGAGGGGGGGGGGGGGGGGGGGGGGGGGGGGCAATCAGCAGGACATTTCCTTGCTCACTCGATGGGGTCCAGAGTCGATGTCAAGAACTCCCAGGGCAACTCCCTCCTGACTGTTTGCCACTGTGTCGCCACCTCTGGTGGGTTTGTCCCGTTGGTGGGACAGGGCATATCCAGGGATGGTGATGGTGACGTCTGGGACATGGGCCGGGATTTTCCAGCCCTGTCGTGGGCGGGACCTGCCGCAGTCGAGGCGGCGCCCCAGCCAGAAGTCCATTGACTTGTGGCGGGACCAGAAGATCATGGCAGTAGGTGGGTGTGGAAAATTCCGCTCATTGTCTTTGAGGTATGAAGGATATGACCACCCTGAACTGTAAAATCATATGTTATTAAACCCCAAAAACCACAATATGACCTCGACTGTAAATTATAAATAGCAAAACCTCAACACAACATACAGAGGTGAGCTATATGGGTATGAAGGGGTTAATTGTTATATCACGGCCAGCCGAAACTGGCTCATTCAGAGACTGGAGGAAAACATTACCACAAACAATGGTGCAAGGTAATTACCATTGCCTCATGCAATTATGAGACTGGAAGAGTTTTGATCATAAACAATGGTATAGGACAACTGCCACTGTAAAACTCGATGAAGAAATTGAGAATGCTATAATCATTTAAAAAACAGTCCAGGACAATGGCCATTAGTCCCTGCCAGGAAGGGTAGGTGCATTCACACATCCGTCAACCCTGGAGCCAGATATCCTTCACTGGGGTAGAGATTGTATTGTTTTTTGTTATGGAAAAAACGTGAACCAATTTTGTCTGTCTAGTCTGCTCTAGATCAGGTCATGGAATAAACTAAAGATATAGAAAGGTGTTAACTACTGGACGATTCAGCAGGATGGCAACAGGAGATGTGCTCGTGACATTGTGATATGAATCATCATCAAAGGAGGACGACACCAGAGTGCGGAACGGAAGGAGGAGGATGGAGATTGGTCATCCCTAGATCCAGGCCTACAATCAACACTGGTAACAATCAGCTGTGTGAGTGATTGTAAGTTCCAGCCAAACCATAGAAGGATTTGTACTGAGGTAATTTTGTAAGTTGCAGTAAAATCGTGGAGGGGTTTGAGCAGTGGTAATTTGTGTATGTTTCAGTCAACCTTGTATAGGGGTTTTGTGTTATGGGATTCATGTAAATTCCGGATAAGTCACAGCAGGATTTGTACTGGGGAGGGAAGTTTGTAAGTCCATTAAGCGAATGAATCTAGGGTTAGCCAAACTCTGTGTCGTGTGTATTTTGCTCTTGTAATTCCGGAGATCCACGAACTATCCAAAGGGGAAACCCTCACTTGTTATGATTCTGTCCATGAGCATGACTATGTCAGGCTGTTGCTTGACTATATTATGGTAATAGGACATGGTAGAACTAAGAAAAATCCTTCCCTACTGTGCTATAATTTCTGGTTTAAATCAGAATATTAAAACAAAACAAAATCAAAGAGCTTTTTGAGGTACGAGAATCCAAAATTTTAAAATACATACAAAACAAGAGAAAGTCCTTGTCGTGCAACACTTATTCGTGCTGGTACACATTGATCCTCCTTTGCTTTATAACAACTAGTTTAAAGCACTTATACTTAACTGATCAAAATTAAGAAAATTCTGTTGAGCTGACCTACATATTGCACTTAATCTGATATGCAATGCAAGGTATGACATTCAATACACTTTCAGCCATTCAAGATAAATGCAAAACTGAAAATCATTGTCCAGGAAAACAAAATCTCAGTTTGGATTCCTGGAGGCAAAACCCAGCAAAATTAAACACTCTACTTTTCTAACCAAAACTAATTAGAATAGGGCAGCCAAAATGACTAGTTTAAATTGGAGACATGTAACAAGTCGTGCTGTCACTGACTGTCAACCGCATAATCCTGAAATCTATGTGCCCATAACTTTCTGGCATTTTATTGGTCATAAAATATTGAACACTGGAGACCTTAAATTCTGATTTGTGCTGCCAAGTGATGTTACTCCCTACACCAGCAGCATAGACTCAAAATTACAGCTGTAAATGGGGTGGCAGCAGGATAAAAATTTGGCAATAAACATGACAAACAAAGTTTGCCTGTTCCAATTTTCGGGTGGTCTTCTGTTTACGTAGCCAGCACTCATGACACAAGGGGTCATCTGATATTATCAGGACCCTCAATACCATTTCTGTCTCAGCCAGCTCAGCCACCACTACTTCCTCAACCCCACTCAGAAATTGTGTGTTGGCAGGCAACTATTTACGATGATCTTTAAAGTGACCCTCAGCTGGAGTCATGGAAAGCTGGATGCAACTCTTGTGCTTTATTTTCATTTGGTCTCAAATGCTTCGAGTCTTAAAGGTTTACATGTGGATACTGCTTTAAAATGTTCTTGATGTTGAAACCTGGTACTCCATTTCATTCCCCATGCTTCCACATATCCCCTTTAAGATGCTGCTGCAGGTCCCCGATTTCTCATTCTCCCAAACATCGAGCAACCTGTAAGCGGCACAATTACCAGTTGCAACTCACTTGTCGTACATTAATGAGATCCAACCACTAAAATTGATTGGATCTCCTGATATAACTGGCAGCTAGGACCAATAACATGTCCACCGCATCCTTGCTTGATCTGTACCACAGATATAAATTCTCAGTTATTTTCCAAACACTGCAGGAGGTCAGTACCTTTGACCCATGTGTGAAAAGCAAATGGTGTCCTGCAAGATTTTAAATGGCTCAATTACAAGTAGAAACACCCCAGCTTAAGAAAAACACTCCAAGTTCAGCAGACTTGCATAAAGAATAGGTAGATAAGAGGTTTATAAAACAGAGCACAGTGACCTTTGATTTTATCAATTGAACCATGTAACTAAATTCAAGTTGGTTCACTCATCTTTGAAGCCAAGTGAAGGGTTATAGGGTTAGGAGGAGACTCCTACACTGAGGTATCATTTGGACAAAACTTGGGCTGTGGAACCGCAATCACACAAAGAAACTTCATCAAACAATGTGCTACAGTGAAATATTTTGAAGCAAGAGCTTTGTTAAAATAGCCGTAGTGGTAAATGCCACCCATGCAAATTTCTACATTTTTAGATTAACCAGATAACCTTACACAGTTCCAGACATTTCAAAAGCTCTTTGTATCAAGAATGCTTAAAAACGTGATCTACTGTGTTTAAACAGTGTAACACATTAAATATTGACTAATTAAAAGTTTAAGTAATTTACCTTAAAGTGGCTTTACTATCAAGAGAGAATTATTTTATTCGTACCAACTGTATTTGCTCTTCTAATACTTGTGCTCTCACTTAAGTGTACCACTGGTCTCGGTTTATAAGAAGAATAGTTACTTAGGCAAGGTATTAGAGAGCTGCTAGTACCACAGATGTCACCATTTAAGTCAACCTTTGAAGCCTCAATAAATCCCTCTGAAAATGGGGGCCAACTTATACACAGAGTATAAGAGTGAACTGCCAGTGTGGGTATGGATGTTCGCCATCTTTGTCGTTTGCCATGTGGGATCTGCTTTGCGTGGGAATGTCTTAAACTCCCGTGTATCTTTGCAACACAGTTGTATTAACTGTTTGATCCCTTGCACCCAGTTATAAGGTGCTAAGTAAAACATCCATTTGTGCGGTAAAAAATTGAGGTCGACGACTGATGCAAGTGTAGCATGTCATGGATGTAAAAGGGGGGTCAACTTATATGACGAGTATATGCAAAAACATGATTTTTGGGGCTGAAAAAAATGAATTTGTCTTGTACACCAGAGAGACTTATACGCCACAATTTATGGTACCTGCAAAATGTTACCCCAGCATGAGTTATTGTCTTTGCAAAAGGAAGAAATTTGCAGGGCACGTGGGGACAGGGTTAAAGGAATGGAATTTGTCCTTAATTTTCTTTTTCTAAAGATATTGTATGTTGTGAAGACAGCAAAGGAACCATTCTTAAAATTACAACAATGCAATAAAATATGTTCTTTTTTAAATGCATCAAGTAACACTTGCTCAGCTCCCATGAATGGTGTGAGGATGAATGTCCAGTGAAAACAGAGCTTCTCACCATCAGTGTTTGTTTTTATTCATTCATGGGATGTGGGCATCGCTGGCTGGGCCACATTTAATACCCATCCTTAATTGCCCTTGTTCAGAGGGCATTTAAGAGCCAACCACACTGCTGTGGATCTGGAGTCGCATGTAGACCAGACAGGTAAGGACAGCAGATTTCCTTCCCTAAAGGACATTAGTGAACCAGATGGGTTTTTACAACAACCGACAATGGTTTCATGGTCATCATTAGGCTTTTAATTCCAGATTTTTATTGAACTCAGATGCCACCAGTCCGCCGTGGCAGGATTCAAACCAGGGTCCCCAGAGCATTACCCTAGGTCTCTGGATTACTAGTCCATCTACCATCTACCACTACGCCATCGCCTCCCCTGGTATCACCTGTGCTGTGTTGGAGAGGAAAACCAAACTAGTTTTGGTTTAAAGGTTTCTTTCTTTTAAGACACTGAGGAAGCACTGGCACTGAACAGAAAGTAAGCCCCCTAAACTTTCCTTTACTTGGAAAGAACCCCACAGACTGAAAGTGAGGTTATGGGAGAACAAGACTGTGGTTCTGCTATGGTGAATAGCATGAAGCTGAGGGGAAGTGGATAAGAATTGAAAACACATATAACCTTGAATCTCACTGTTCTTCACTCTCCCTGAAAAATTCGGCACTGAGGCATCTATTGTGCATTTCCCCATGGGATTCAATACTATCTAGTCAACCAGCATCAAACGCTAGTGATGGCCACAATATTGCTGAGTTTTCAGTACAGAAGACTGACTCTTGCATTTTCTACAGGTTTACATTTTTATTTCTGATATCAAGCGGTGAGGGAAGCTAGGAATACTATAAAATGGAAGCTTGAAACTCCTAATTTACTTCATGGTTTTGAGGTTTGCGAAGTGAGACAGGCAGTATTAATAAAGTTGTTATCCATTCAATTTGCAGTTGACAAAATTCTTTCATTCTCTCTTCTCATATCTGAAAGGAAACCCTAGTTCAAGATTATTTAAGTGAGGAAGTGGACAATCAAGATTTTGATAATTAACGCAAAGAGCTATGAGCAACCACATATTCTACAGTTCCAACTCGATATCAGATGAGGGAGCAACAGCAATTCTACCAACCAGAAAATGAAACAAAGGACAGTAAAGGTGAAACTAATGCTCTGCAGATGTGCAGTCAATTAAATACATGGCAAGCTAGTGTAATTTACGTTGGTTACAGAAAACATATCTTAAGGGTTAAAGCCCAATTAATCCACCAAAGTGGGCTGAAACATAAGAGATAGATGCAGAAATCCAAACTTAAACAGTAACAATACAAAAATAACCTATTAAGATTGCTACTAGTTATATTAAAAGTAGCACCTACTTCACTGACCTGGGGTGTACCATTGTCAGAATCATCTGGAAAAATACAAGATTTAGTCCTCGTCGATGATTGCTGAGTTAAATCTTTTGGGAAACTCTGTGAAACAGATAGGGGTGGTGCAGGTGCTCGTCTTTTTTTTGGCAGATCTGAAGGTAAAGTATTAGATTCATACGTTGGGCAATAAGCACTTGAACTGCTCATGCCAAGTGGTCTCTGTTGACTTACTAGTGGAGTTGCAGGAGCACTTGCTGGCTAGAAATGAGAGTAGAAGCTTACTTTTTAAAATGCTCTCCTGCATTAAAAGTTACTGCAATCATGAGGAATTGTAACATTTTCAGTATTAATGCTGCTACTAGGGAGTGAAAGAACAAAGAGCTAGTAGCTGATTTTAAACATCCTGCTGGTATCCAAATTTGTTGTTGACCACATGGGTCATGTTACTCAGTTACAAAAGCAAAATAGTGCTGATGCTGGAACTCTGAAATAAAACTGAAAACCCGCGTCAATTCCTGCCACTAGTGGGACCAGAAAATCCGAGCCGTTAACTGTTTCAGGCTCCACAAATGCTGCCTGACCTGCTGAGTATTTCCAGAATACAGTATTTTCCTGCTATAGGCTGGTATGTGCTACTTTCTTATCCGAAGTTGCGCTTGGAGTCAAACAATTTAGAACAATTAGCAAATAATCGCACTGCTGATGTTATGATGGAAGGAAAGCCAATTGATGAAGAAGCTGAAGATGATTGAGCCAAGGACAACAGAATGGTTTGGGCTCTTGATGACTGGCCTCCAAAAACCTGGATCATCTTCCTTGACTCCAGTCACTTATTCGATCAGTTTGGCATAGAATGTTCTGGCATGTGACCTTCAGCTCTTGCATCCAAGTCTGGGTTAAGATCATGACAAAGCCAGGAACCAAGTGGTTCTGACAAAACCCAAAATGAAAGTGGGTAACCAGATTATTGGTGAATAATATCGTTTTATGGTACCATCAATTATTTCTTCTATTGCTTTTAACATGATTGATGAAAAGCAAGTTGCAGGGTTGAATGGGCTAATTCACTGCCTGGGTAGTTGCTGATAGGTCAGTCTGATGTCTCTCATTCTGATATGGCTGTTTTACAAGTAATTGTCTTGTCACATCAGAGGACATTATGAGTCAATTACATAGTGTGCTTTTGCAGTTTTGTGTTGGCCAAACTGGTTAAGGGAAGTGTTTCTTTACCTGAAGAACATCAATAGAGCAGCAGTGTTTTTACAACAGTCAGCTCTGCTAGCCTAGACTTCAAGGTGATCAGTCCAGCATCAAAACCACTAGGCTACAATGCACAATGGCTACATATTTAAAAAGTATAAAACAGATATGGAGAAATAGTATGTAAATCAGATTAAAGTAGATAGGTCAAGTTGAAGTGTTAGCATCACACATCAACCAATGTTATCCTTTTACACCCTGGCTGTATGAGTTCAATTAACTCAATTGAAAATTTAATTGAACTACTCAAATCAAGTCTAATATCATGTTATCTATGAAATTAGGATCTTTTCTAAAAATGAAATTGTACTTTCAGAATTTAAGCTGGATCATTTAGAAACGGCATCATAAACTGATGGTCTTGGCTACAATTTTTAAAAAAGCAACTACATTTATTTGTTCCTGTACTGGAGGGTAACTTCTTTCTCTTAAACCAATGTGGAATTGTGCACAATTATTCAAAAAGCTAGGCTATTTAGCATGTACAGAGAATGCCTATTGCTCTGCACTAGCCACCTAAAGTTTGACAGACTAAATACAGAAAAATTATTAAAACCCTCGTGAGAAGCTTACTTTTTCCCGTTTCTTCTTGCTCAGTCTAAAAATGTTGAAGAAACCTTTGTTTTCCTTCTCCAAAGTTATATTTTCAGGAATCTGAAGTTGTCCTAAACACAGAGTAAGTTTGTAGGAAGTTAGAAAAGAAGGCAGTAAACATTGGTTGTACAGTACACATCTTAGTTGTGTCTATGAATAGTACAACACAACAAATGGTGCACTTTTTTTTTACAATTGTCCGTAATTGTCTATTACAATTAGCATTCCCCGCTCCAGCTAAGCTAGATGCTGCACCAAGAAAACACTTCTCAATAAACACTTCTAATATATCTTTAGGTTATGAACTGTAAAGAATACAACAGCACAAGAGATAGCCATGGATTGAACTTAAATAGGACTGATTTTTACAAATTGCAGTGATAGAGGCAGACAGACACCCATGCTAACAGATGGGAATGGGGAAAAAGGAATTGAGAAAGAGGAAGAGGGTAAACAAACAAGTGGGGTGGGGGAGTGCGAGTCAAGCGGAAGAGCGAGAAAGAAAAGGAAACAGAAGAAGGAGAGCAAGTGAGAGATACACACATACATGAGAGTAAGGCATAACTTCAGCGTGAGTTAAAGCAATAGAAAATCTAAATACTTTACAAAATTCTCTGGATTTAAGTCAGAAAAGTCATTACCTTGCTGAATGGATCCACCTTGAAAATTACCCTGGGAACATCCTAAAAAAGTTGGAAGTCACATCTTTAAATATCCAGTTTCCAGTATCTATAAAGTTACTACTTTGCAGAATATTATACATTTATGGAAATATAGTTTATAACAATAACTGTTACTTACATTTTTCCCTTGGCAATATCATCTGCAGATATGGATCAACTTTCACACATATGTGTTGACAACATCTAGCTCTTGTCACTGATCACATTCCTCCTCCCTGACAAATCGGAAACTCATTATCTTATTCAACCCCAAAATGAGCTTCTGACCTCACACACTGATCCATCACAAAGGAAGACATTTTCACCTCCATAATATCACCTGCCTCTGCCCATCGGTCACTGAAACTTTCATCCATGACTTTGCTACCTTCATCATCAACTACTTCAATGCTCTTCTGGCTAGCTTTCAATTTTCCGAGCATGATAAATTCAGCTTGTCCTGCTCACTCATCACTCCCATCCTTCAATGTTCCCGCTAAGGTGTGGATGCACACGGCTGTTCCACAACCATGAAGGTACTGCACAGCCCACTCACAAGCTGTTCCTTGCACGGCCACACAAAAATGATTAAAGTTTCTGTGCACTTAAATAAACAGACCATGCACAACAAAGAAAATGTAGAGAGCTCATTGTTGTCCTTTCCGACAATACATTGGCTCAGAGTCCCAAAAGCTACAAAGTTGAATGCAACTCTCATCCTAGTGTTTAAACCTTCCATGGCACCACCACCCATCACAAAAATCTCTAACAAATCCATTCCAGGAGCACTGTTTCTCTGACTTGTTTTTTCATACCCATTCCCTTGTCACACCATTGGTGGCCATGCTTTCAGTGCTTTCACCTCTGGATTTCCCTCTGAACTTTTCTGTCTCCCTAGGCAAGTCTTCTCCTTTAAAGACAAAATACTACTGCGGATGCTGGAAATCCAAAACAAAAACAGAATTACCTGGAAAAACTCAGCAGGTCTGGCAGCATCGGCGGAGAAGAAAAGATTTGACGTTTCGAGTCCTCATGACCCTTCAAGGGTCATGAGGACTCGAAACGTCAACTCTTTTCTTCTCCGCCGATGCTGCCAGACCTGCTGAGTTTTTCCAGGTAATTCTGTTTTTGTTTCTTCTCCTTTAAAGGTCTGCATAAAACTAATCCCTTTGACCAAGTTTTTGATCATTCCTCCTAGTATCTTTTCCTTTGTTTCAGCATTTATTTTTGCCCGTTTAAAGCTCTCATGCAGCTTGGGATGTGTATCTACATGGAAGGCGCTATAGATATTTAAGTTTTTGTCAAACCTGTTAAACTCATCTATGACAGTTGTGCTGACAATTCTGTCTCCTGATACAGTTTTATTTTTGGATCAGAAATAAAAAGTTAGGCAATAGGTATATCTTAAATAAAATCTCGTCGATGTACAGATTTAAAATGCTACGTTTCAAATTTTACTGCTCCATATTTTTTAAGATTATCGTGCTACAGCAATCAAAGTTGTGTGTTAGAAATTATTGTGCTACAACATTCAGTGGCCTCAGCCAGGTACTTACCTATGCTGGTGTCCAATGCATACACTTCCCGTAAACCAAGCTCTTTCAGAGATTTTGTTAAGTCATAGGGCTCCTGACACTCAAAGTCTTTAACGAGAATGGTGCTCTTTGGATCAAATTCACATTTGTTGCTGATTATTGGAACCAGTTCTTGAAGAGGAACGAGGGGACTAACACGTACTATGGTTTTCTGGGTTTTTTTGTAGTTTACTACGACGCGTACTGTTTGCTGAAAATAAAAAGAAAGCTAGTCAGAATGTATATGAACATGTTTGGTTGAAAATGCTGACACAATTACAATTTAATGTACATTACTTTCAGCACTGACCCACTGTTGAGCAAACTTGGGATGAGTTGCATTTAACCCAACTTTCTGGGACCATGTTTTCCCTCAAAGCCTCATAGCTGTTGGAAAAATGTCCAATGCCTTCCTCAAAATAGAGTTTCCAGCAATAGTTAATGCTAAGAATCATGGGCATATCCAAGATAGTAGATTGGGGATTAAAAGATCCTTCACAATTTGAAGATTGCATTAGTGGCCAGATTCAAGATTCAATGAAGGACTCTTTGAGTAAGAAAGGAATTGCCCAAAATGATCTAAAACCTCCAATTTGTATTGTATTCTGTCATTATTTGCAGCCAAAAAAAGATGGAGTCTCTCAATTAAACAAAGATAGGCAGGGAAGTAAGTTGTGATGAGGATATAGGAGCCTGCAAAAGGATCTAGGCCAGTTATGTGATTGGGCAAAAAATTGGCAGAGGGAGTATAATGTGGGAAAATTTGAACTTGTCCACTTTGGCAAGAACAACAGAAAAGCAGCATATTACTTAAATGGAGAGAGATTGCAGAACTCTTGAGGTACAGAGGGATCTGGGTGTCCTGGTACATGAATCACAAGATGTTAGTGTACAGGTAGGATTAGGAAGGCAAATGGAATTTTTAAAAAATTCATTCACAGGATGTGGGCTTCGCTGGCTGGGCCAGCATTTATTGCCCGTTCCTAATTGCCCTGCAGAAGGTGGTGGTGAGCTGCCTTCTTGAACCGCTGCAGTCCATGTGGCGTAGGTACACCCACAATGCTGTTAGGGAGGGAGTTCCAGGATTTTGACCCAGCGACAGTGAAGGTATGGCGATATATTTCCAAGTCAGAATCGTGAGTGACTTGGGGGGAGCTTGCAGGTGTTGTTGTTCCCATCTATCTGCTGCCCTTGTCCTTCTAGATGGTAGTGATCGTGGTTGGAAGGTGCTGGCTAAGGAGCCCTGATGAATTCCTGCAGTGCATCTTGTAGAGGGTGCACACTGCTGCTACTGTACATCGGTGGTGGAGGGAGTGAATGTTTGTGGATGTGGTGCCAATCAAGTGGGCTGCTTTGTTCTGGACGGTGTCAAGCTTCTTGAGTGTTGTGGGAGCTGCACTCATCCAGGCAAGTAGGGAGTATTCCATCACACTCCTGACTTGTGTATTTTAGATGGTGGTCAGGTTTTGGGAGTCAGGTGGTGAGTTACTTGTCACAGGATTCCTAGCCTCTGACCTGCTCTTGTAGCCACAGAATTTATATGGCTAGTCCAGTTCAGTTTCTGGTCAATGGTAACCCCAGGATGTTGATAGTGGGGGATTCAGTGATGGTAATGCCATTGAATGTCAAGGGGCGATGACTAGATTCTCTCCTGTTGGAGATGGTCATTGCCTGGCATTTGTGTGGCATGAATGTTACTTGCCACTTGTCAGCCCAAGCGCGCACATTGTCCAGGTCTTGCTGCATTTGGACCTGGACTGCTTCAGTATCTGAGGAGTTGCAAATGGTGCTGAACATTGCACAATCAACCACAAACATCCCCACTTCTGACCTTATGGTGGAAGGAAGGTCATTGATGAAGCAGCTGAAGATGGTTGGGCCCAGGACACTACCCTGAGGAAATCCTGCAGTGATGGCCTGGAGCTGAGATGACTGACCTTCAACAACCACAACCATCTTCCTTTGTGCTATCCAACCAGTGGAGAGTTTTACCCAATTCCCATTCACTCCAATTTTGCTAGGCCTCCTTGATGCCACACTCGGTCAAATGCGGCCTTGATGTCAAGGGCAGGTCACTCACCTCACCTCAGGAGTTCAGCTCTTTAGTCCATGTTTGAACCAAGGCTGTAATGACGTCAGGAGCTGGGTCATCATGGCAGAACCTGTCAGTGAGGTTATTGCTAAGCAACTGCCGCTTGATAGCGCTGTTGATGACCCCTTCCATCACTTTACTGATGATCGAGAGTAGATTGATGGGGCAGTAATTGGCCGGGTTGGATTTGCCCTGCTTTTTGTACAGGACACACCTGGGCAATTTTCCACATAGCTGGGTAGATGTCAGAGTTGTAGCTGTACTGGAACAGCTTGGCTAGGGGCGTGGCACTGTTCTTGAGCACAAGTCTTCAGTACTATTGCCGGAATATTTTCAGGGCCTATAGCCTTTGCTGTATCCAGTGCTTTCAGCCATCATCACATGGAGCGAATCGAATTGGCTGAAGGCTGTCATTTGTGATGCTGGGACCTCCGGAGGAAAGGGAATGGAATATAAAGGTAAGAATGTTTTGCTACAGTTGTACAGGGTGTTGGCGAGACCACATCTGGAGTACTGTGTACAGTTTTGGTCTCCTTATTTAAGAGAGGATATAGATGTGTTAGAAGCAATTGAGAGAGGGTTCACTCGTCTGATTCCTGGGATGGGAGCGTTATCTTACGAACAAAGGTTGGACAGGCTGTGCCTGTATCCACTGGAGTTTAGAAGAATGAGAGGTGGTCTTATTGAAACATACAAGATTCTGAGGAAACTTGACAGGGTGGATGCTGAAAGGATGCTTCTCCTTCTGGGAGAGACTAGAACTGTGGGCCACAGTTTAACAATAAGGGGTCTCCCATTTTAGATGGAGGTGAGAAGAAATTTTTCCTCTTGGAAGGTCAAGAACCTTTGGAACGCTCTTCCCCAGGGTGCGGGGGAGGCAGAGTCAATTAATACTTTTAAGGCAGATTGCCTCCCTTGTTGGTCAAAAATCTGAGGATACCTGGCATAGGTGAGAATATAGATTGAGGCAACAGCTAGATCAGCCATGATCTTAATGAATGGCAGAGCAGGATCAAAGGCCGAATGGCCTACTCCTAATTCACATGTTTGTAAACTGGGAGCAACCTAATCCTTACCATGGTTGTCTTATCATTATCATTTTCAAGCAGGCGAAAGTAAAAGATATTCCAAGGAATGAACCGAATTTAGTTTTCTCAGCTAACTAAAAATTTGCTGAATAAAAGTTTTTGGCTTGTGCCTGTCAAAGATATTGTTACTACATTAGGGTAGCCTTGCAACAAGGTGCAATACATGGGCTGGTTGAAAATAAATCAAAGGAGTTCACTTTGAGAATGCAAGATATGAAAGATGGTGTTTTATCCCAAGAGATCAAAATGTGAAAACAAAGAAAATATTTTGAAAAATTCAAGAGAAAAGCATACATGGAGGAGGAAGAAACAAGAGAAAGATGATTAAGTACAGAAGCTCAAGATGTCTACTAGCAAGGGATTGATCTGTTGCTCTTTGATTAATATCCCATACAAGGTACATCTGAGTGTTCTTACACAGCTTATGTTTCAGGGCCAACATCTTTTTCCCCTCAAGCTCAGGCTTTTGGGATTTAAACGTATAAAATATCATTTTTATTACAAGATCACGGAAAGGTGACACTTCAAGTTTTGGCTAGTGAATATTAGAAGCTGAGTCATTAATGCATTAGTATCTTAAGACAATTTATTCTGATGTCATATAGATCATTGATGAGGAAATAATGGAAATAGTATGTGCAATTTTTGGCATTCCGCTTTGATGAATTAGGAGATGAGAAGTGTGATGCATGAGTCTTTAATTTGAATTTACGCAAGGACATCAAAAACATCAACTGTTTTCAACTGAATATAAGATTAAGATGAGGCATGGCTAGACTTTGAAAATGTCAACTTGAATTGAAAATGTAAATGCAAACAGGTAATTTACTATGGACTGAGAACAAGACAAGTGGATAACAGTGTAAAGTCTAACAAGCCTCAAGTAGGACTTGAGATTAAAAAGCAAAGAATACACAGAATAAACTCAGAACTAAGGCAATTGATGTTGAACAAATTTTTGAATTTCAGAAGAAAACAATTTGGATGAATATCTAGTTAACAAGATGGAAATTATAAGGATTAATACAGCAAGGGATAATCAAATGCTTGATGGAATACGACTGCTCCCCAGTTACTGAGAGCAAGGAACTGGGATACCATTTTATTTATAGGTCTGAATTTTCCCATTGTCGGGCACATGCGATCAGCGGGCCCGGAAGCGGACACAAAATGTGCTCCCGCCTGCGATCAGCTGCTGACCATAATTTCATGCTGGCTGGCTGGCTGGCCAATTAACGGCCAGCCAGCGTGAAACATGACTGGAGAACTGCTCAGCATTGCCGTTGGGTGCGGGGAGAGTATGGGCGCCGACCTTACCGCGGGCGCTGGTGAGCGCCCGGAAGGCAGACAGATGCCTCAGGGAGCTACAGACCTCCAAATGCGAAAACAAAGCTCCAAAATGCTGCAAAAAAAAAAAATGCCCTTGCAGCATAATCAAGCACCTGAAAGCAGACCTCATTTAAAAAATCCCCCAGATATTTATTTTTATTTTAAATCACAACGGGGATTTCATCCCACCCTTGGATGAGGTTTCATCAAAAACGTAAAGCCCAACTGGCCAATTGGTCCGTCCGCCAACCTTAAGGTTGGGCAGGCCACAAAAAAAATCGCTGACAATTGGACTGTTAATGGGCTTAATTTCTCTCTTAATTGTCAGCGGGTGCTCTTCCAACTTTTACGCATGCCCACCGAGCAAAGTATCGCGCGAGTGTGCGATGACGTCGGGACGCTTGCCCAACGTCATCGCACGTGGTTTCATGCCGTTCAGGTTGAGCGCAGGCAGTAAAATTCTGGCCATAGTTATTCTGTCAAACTAAGAACACTATTTTCTAAGTTTTTAAACTCGGGACTAATATATTAACTCTTCATAACATTTCGACTTTCTACTTTAAGTAGTAGTGACTGCCAGTAAACAGTTCATTAATGACAGATCGGCCCAAATTTTGTGGTCGTAAGGACAGCAAAATGGTGGACGTTTATCATTATTACACCACTGAAACTGACAGCAACTTCAGAAGCCCGCATCTGTGCAAAATACCGTGGAAATCCAGGCATTGTCGTCAGTGATTTAACCCTCCTCCAGAGGGCAAGGTGTTGATGTCTTCCAGCTCATTTCTTCCCTGCTGCCCGAGTGCGAGCCCTAATCCTTAGTGAATCCGTGAAAATTTCCACTCCTATACTGTTAGTCTCACCGTAAAAACTCTCAAAAAAGTTAAAATCTTGTTGAATAAGGTATAATTGGATTTTTTAATGTGTACTAACGTCATAATCACTGCTAAGCATGCTTAATGGCCCTGAAGAGCAAATTCTATATTTGTGAAATGTCAAATTTCTCCATAATGTTTTAAAAAATTCACACTTAAAATATTTTTTTTAAAGTTTATTTATATTGATATTTTAGCTTCCATCTCAATCCAACAACAATGATTTATTTAATTATCTAAATTATCCAATTATCTAGTGTTTTTAACTTTCTGGTCTGACATTTGAGAATACTTCAAATGACAGTAGTGTGGACATCTCTATTCCTGCACTCAGAGATCTCTTGACTTGGCACCAGACTTAAACTGTCATCAGGAAAGGGAAAGCCAGCACCACAGAGATCATTAGATATTTGTTGGCAGCTTTTTGAGGTCAGCAGCAAGCACCATCATTTCGCTGAAGTGCTGAAGAACAGTCACATTCCATTTGAAACGTTAACTGTTCCTTTCTCCACAGATGCTGCCAGACCTGCTTTGTTTTTCCAGCACTTGTGAATAAAGCAAAGTACTGCTGATGCTGAAAATCTGAAAAAACAACATCGTTTTGCTGCTGACTGCAAAATTAAGCCCATTATATTGAATTTTCTTTTTGAATTTGTCCATGGGATATGAGAATTGCTGGCAAGGCCAGAATTTATCGTCCATCCCTAACTAGGCCGACTTGTGCACGGCCCTGCGTGGTAACCTTCCAGTTGCTGTGCCACCAAGCAGCTTAGAGGGAACATTATGATGTCACCTCTGCAGTCTGTGTAGTGAAGGTGCTCCGACAATCCTGTTATGCAGGCAGATCCAGGACTTTGACTCAGCGACAATGGAAAAATGGCAATATATTTTCAAGCCAGGTGGTATGCAACTTGGAGGGAAGCTTGCAGATGGTGGTGTTTTCAAATGCCTGCTGCCTTAATGTCTTTGGCAGTAGAGACCCCTAGTTTGGGAGGTACTGACTAAGAACCTTTGGTGATTTGTTGCAGAGCATCTTATAGGTGATACACTCTACAACACCTTGTGTTGATGGTGGAGGGAGCAAATACTTAAGGTGCTGGATAGGGTGCTAATCAAGTGGGCTGCGTTGTCTTGCATGGTGTCAAGCTTCGAATGTTGTTGGAGCTAAACTCATCCAGACAATTGAAGAGTGTTCTATCAGGCTTCTGATTTGAGCCTTGGAGATGGAGGTCAGATTTGAGAGTCAGGACAGGAGTCACTCGCTGCAGAATTCCCAGCTTCTGACTTTATCTTGTAGCCACAATATGTATATGACTGGTCTAGTTAAGTCTCTGGTTAATAATGGCTGCCAGATGTTAATGGTGGGGATTTGGCAGTGCCATTGCAGTGAATATTAAGGGGAGATCATTAGACTCTCTTGTTGAAACGGCCATTGTCTGGCACTTTTGTGTTGCCAATTTTACTTGCCACTTAGCCCAAGTCAGAATGTTGTCCACATCTTGATGCACGTGGGCGTGGGCTGCTTCATTATCTGATGATCCATGTTCGGACCAAGGCTGTAATGAGGTCTGGAGACAAGTGGTCCTGCTGGAACCCAAAATGAGCATCAGTGAACAGTTTATTGATAAACAAGTGTTCCTGACAGCACTGTCAATGACAGTGGGGAGATGGTGGCGTAGTGATAGTGTCATGAGACTAATAATCCAGAGACCCATGTTAGCGCTCTGGATACATGGGTTCAAATCCCACTATGGCAGCTGGTGGAATTTAAATTCAATTAATTAAATCTGGAATTGAAAGGTAGCCTAAGTAATAGTGGAAATGAAACCAGTGTCGAAAGTCATAAAAGCCCATCTATTTCACTGATGTCCTTTAGGGAAGGAAATCTGCCACCCTTACCTGGTCTGGCCTACATGTGGCTCCTGATCTACATCAATGTTGGACTCTTAACTGCCCTCTGAAATGACCTAGCAAACCACTCAGTTCGACGGTAATTAGGGATGAGCAACATATGCTGGCCTTTCCAGCGACACCCACATCCTATCAAAGAATAAAAATAAAAGTCGGATGACTTAGAGTAGACTGATGGGGCTGGATTGGATTTGTCCTACATTTGTACGAACACAACAAACCTGGGCAAATTTCCACATTGTGAAGTAGTTGTTGGTGTTGTAACTGTACTCAAGCAGCTTGGCTAGAGGTACAGCTAATCCTAGAGCACAAGCCGTTAGCACAACAGCTGGGATGCAAATGCTGGCGCCCATTGCCCTTGTTATATCCAGTGCATTCAGCCTTTTCTTAATATCACATGGAATGAATCTCATTGGCTCAAGACTGACTTCCATGATAGCAGGGACCACAGCAGGAAGCCGAGATGGATCATCCATTTGAAGATGGTTGCAAATGCTTCAACCTTTCTCTTCTGCACTTAAATGTTGGGATCGACAATTATTGAGGATGGAAATGTTCATGGAGTCCCTTCCTCTTCCAGTTAATTATACAATTACCCACCACCATTCACAACTGGACTGGGCAAGATTTCAGAGCTTTGACTTGATCCGTTGGTTGCAATCACTTAGCTTTAGCTGGCTCAGAGCTGAAACTAGTGAGAAGTTGGAGTGGATAGCCCACATCTGCTGGACTCAGAGACCAGACGTACAACCCAAGATGTGTGACGGGACACTGCAGAAGTCTGATGCGCTGACCTCGGTGGGAATTGCCGGAAGTTTGAACACCTGACAGCAATTCCCCTGCTCTGTGGGACCCCTCCATGAACATCTCCAAATCTGAGCTAGAGTCAGACTTCGGACAGTTCCATGGGACTTACCCAAATAGTTACCCAGGAAATGTTAGACTAGGATTTTCTGTCCAACTCCTGGGTAACTACAGAACAGACCCCAAATCACTCACACTGATCTACTTGCCCAACGCCTTACCCACATGCCACCCTACCCACTTACATCATCCACCTACCCATCCTGCCAGCTTACCCATTCACTCATTCATCCACTTGTCCATTCTCATTTTTTAAAAAAAGAGACCACTTGGACAAAAGGAGAAATCTTGAATCTAAAATAAGAATTATTTTCAAATTGGATCAGTATAGAAGGAAAATCAATGGCAAAGAAAGAAGGAAATTTTATCCGCGATGAAGAAGAAAATGCAAAGAAGAAAGGCCTTACATACCTAAATCATTTGAAGTAGAATTAATTACATCTTTTACGCTTCCTTATAAAAAAGGATTTTTGCTATTCCACCAAATGCCATTCACATAAACGTTACACTTTTCTGGTGTACACATACACCTTTTAAATATAAAATCAAATACTCGGGGGTAGAGTTTTCACTTTGGGCACCAGTGATCCATGTGTAAATTGCATCCAAACTTGCACTCGTTATGAGAACTCTCTCTTTTCCTTTGCGTTTCTGCTCAAACACATTTGCATGTCACCAAATGTACAATCTGCCAGGGACCAAATTTTCTTTTTATAAAGTTGCGTATCCCTTGATTCAGTTAAGAGTGGTCATGTGATGTAGTTTGGTTCACATGGTTGAAAATGGGTTTATCACAAAAATAATCATTGAAATCAGTGACAATCTACCACCCGAGTAACCAGATTTTGAATTACTGAAAACGAATTTTTAAAAATATACAAACTGTTTGCCACTTACATTGGGGCGCAGTAAGTTTTAAAAAATAGATTAAGTAGCCTCTAAAACATGCCTGTTAGTGTCTTTGCACCCAAAAAAATAGCTTAATCTTTAAATCCTATTCAAAGACCCTCAAGCAAGCCCAATTAACAGAAACTTCTAATGTCAATTAATTCACCCTGGGTGTGTGGCTCCTTTCGTGTAAAAGGGCTAGCTTCTAGTGCAATTCTTTTTAAACTGGAGAAGATTGGTGAAACTTGATAAATTGCACTTACAATGTCATGATATTTTGTACGAGTTACTTCAATTTCAGAAAATTTCAATTCAATTAAAAAAATTAACACAACTGAGCAGAAACTCTCGCTTTACATACTGCTGCTTATTTTCTGCAGAATTTATACTTTCAGTTAAACATATTTATTACAAATTCCAGAATTTCCCTATTAAAATTATTTGCATGCTTTATTGCCATTCCATGGTGTGCTGAACAACTTTACAAACCTCAGGCATCATTGAAATTGGCTTCTTTTTCTCTTCCACGTTTTTCTGCCTTAGAATAACTTTCTCCACTTCCAACGTCCCAATCAAAGTGTTGGGTTTGAATTGGATTTGATTCTTCTCTCTTCCCACCAATTCTATAGTATGACTTGATGGATTCAAATGATATTTGCCACAGAGGAAAATCAACAAATCCATCATGGGTGTGCTAGAAAGAAAACAAATGTTTCTGTCAGGTTAAACAGCTCATTGTTACAAACAAACTGCAAAACAAGAGATTTAACCAGCCCACACTACCACTGTTGTGACTCGATCTGATAATTGGATGTGGTCAGATTTTGACTGTTTAAAAAAAAAAGTACACTAAGCATGAGAGCCAGGATAGATGATAATAAATAAAGCTCTGTTTACAATTGTTTAAAACACTAGGGGCATTCAAGACAGAGATGTTTTTGTCACTGATCAATGCATTATGGATCTAGTTTTACCAAAGGATAATAGAACTTTGGAATAAAGTGTAGACTGGAGTGGTGAGTGATGCTTTGTACCTTCAAAGGAGAGCTAACACAATTCCTGCCTGGGGCAGAGATCAGGTTATACAAGATGTACATGCTAAGTATTAAAAGTCATGAGCAATACGATCTCCTGGGCTAGTTTTGATTGCAGAGGGTGGGGTGGCACGGTGGGGGGGTGTCCCCTTGATATATTTTTTTTCTAATTGGCTGTAGTTTTTTTTATCTTCCCTCATCAGTTTGCACGGCTTCTGGTGGGTTGGGAGTGTTTAATTGTGGAGAATAAAGCATCACAACTACATGGGTCAAGCTGACTGCATCAGTTGGTCTAATAGCGTACAAGAATAGAAGGCTATAATTAACACTGATGTGAACAAGGCATACACAAGGGTAACTTCCTTTAAAGAAAACATTTACTGACAAACATTTTAAAACCAATTAATGCTTTGTAAGAGTTTGGAGTTGGTCTCAGATCAGGAGTGGTCAGCAGGAATCCAAATGCTTAATCATTACAGTAGACATATCAGGGGCTGAGGTACTTCGTAACTAAGCTTAAAGGGAAATGATTCAATCTTGAATTTTAATCCTTTAGAAAACTTTGGTCTTTGTTTATAAATCATGGACAGTTTTGCCACTGAAAGAGTTCATTTCAGAACAACCTATCCAGACAATCTCAGATCAATCAAAAACAAGGACAAATATACCATGTCTAGAACAGAAAAGGTCAGTTGAGAAAAAAAACTGATCAAATAAAGCAAGTGACTGTCATATATCATATTAAAGTTGTTAACTGCTTTTCATGAAGATCTAAGTATTTATTGCCTCCATTTGTGCTGCTTGTGGGTGGGCCAAACATCTGCTTATTTTGGAATACGACAAATTGTCCCATATTGCATTGGCAGTCATCTCTTTTACACATACATGCTTTTTCAATGTAAGCACAGACAATGCTTTATGAAGCAAATTCAACCAGCTGTTCTCAGCTCTCAGGAAAGTACACAAATGGGGTTTGAAGGTTAGCAACTATGAGCTTATTATACTTCTGGGAATTTTATTGGGTTTAACTTCTGGCATTGGTGAGTTGTGAAGTATATTAACCTTACACTAACTCTGTGCTGCTAAATTCTGTGTTAATAATAGATGTGAACAAAAAGATTGCTTTTTTTTTCTTCCCACAAATTTCTGTTTGTACATAAAGCTACTTTTGAATATTGCAAGTGAGATGAAATTAAAGCATTTCTTTTTATAGAAGTGAATGATGAACTACTAACTGCTCTATGCAGAGGAACGGACTAATTGGATAACTCTTCCAAAGAATTGGCACAGGCATAATGAGCTGAACGGCCTTCTTCTGTGCTGCATTATTCTATGATTCTATGAAGTGTATAATGGGAGGGCATGCTAATTTTAATCATCACTGAATTACAGGACTTATGCTATTACTAACCTAATGTAATATTGCAAGCATCTGAAGATAGAAGATTTAAAGTACACTTAAATAGTTTTTTTAAAAAGAGATGATTCTGATATGAATAAAGTACCCGTTTCCCCCTGCTAAACACTGTAAATGGGGTCCAAATAAACTCTAGGTAGCATGCCGAGTGAAGTTATTCTGTGATACCAGTCTGTGAAGACATTCAAAATTATAACAGCTGAACAATGCGAGTTTATTTTTCCAATGAGATATGGTGAGGTCATCAGCCATCAATGTTAAGTGGCACTTGTGCAAATATTGTTTTGAGTCTGGGGGATTTTCCTTGCAGTATAGAGGGTAAAGATGGATTGGTATTCGAGGACTGTTACTGCAAAGGTGATGTGAATGGATTGGTTTTGATCTTTCGTTGCAACTGGTGGCCTATGAGCTGATGCCTAATAGTCTCATCAGGCTTTGGTAGCCTCTTTGTCCTGGGACTCTTCTGATGATGATAATGTATCCTCCTCAGCTCAATGTTATCAGATTTTTTTCCACGATAGCTACTTTCCAATTACATTTGGATTTAACAGTGAATTTATTTCACAGAATCACAGGAGGAGGTTATTTAGTCTATTTGAAAGAGCTATCCAATTATTGCTACCACAATCTATATTCCACCTCAATGGAAAGATTTACTGGAGCAATTTTTTTTAAACCTGGAACTATTTGCTCAATGATCAGCCAACTGTTCTCAGTTAAAAGTATATTTCACAAATCCCTGCAAGATAAACTTTTAGAAGTATTTCTTGCACATTGGCAAAACTTAACAACCAACTTCTACAATTCCATAATTTGGCCTTAAAATCAAAGAAAATAAAGGATGCAGCAGCTCACTGGCCTCTTAAATTTTCTCAGACCACGCGTCACTCAATCCATGTCCAATAACCTCTGTCCCACCACCCTTCGAGAATTGATCTCAGCCCCAGTAGTCACCAATACTGAAGTGTCCTAAACCACATCAGATGGTCAATACATGAATCCACAAATGCAATGAAACTTGGGACATGCCATGAGCCAAGCTAGCATGTAAAATCTGTACTTTAAAACACCTCGAAATTTCTGTATATTGCAAACTGAAGTGAGTTGGTAGAAAATTATATTAAGTCTAATGCATCAAAAGAAGCTATTTGTAAACAATCTTTTTCAAACTTGCACCCAACCAATCTGCTATGAATTAATGTGGAGACATTGCATGTGCAATCACATACATAACATATTAACATTAATTGATGTGATACATTTAGTGGTCACATCTTTAATAGCCACAGTGATTATATGATTTATAGTCACAATGTTGATTGGAAGAGAGGCAAGAAGCTTTAGAAAGTGTCTCGGTAGAAACACAAACCACCAAGTTTTAAAATTATTCACTATAGGTGAATGTGGGAAAGGTACAAAAACACCAACCTTTCATTTATATTGGTTGATTGCTCCACTCCTCCTGGCAAAACCACAGTCAAATCGAAGTATGTATTCAAGACACTGTCTTTCTGTTCCATGGTTTTATTTTCACCCTCTAGGCTCTTGGCTGTTGAAGAACTCTCAACATGCTTGGAGAATGTTGGTGGTGCCGGGGCTTTTGGCTTGGATTTTTTGCTATTGGTAAAAAGGAAAAGAAATCTATTACTGAAAACACATTGAATAGAATAATGGTTTTTTTTAAATCTTGAAAATATAAGTTACAAAACAGTTTTGCCAGTTAACTAGAGGATAAAAAATATTATCCAAAGTAGCACGAAGCCGAACAATATCAGGAGGTCACAATATCCGTGGAGTACAAATGCTACAATTGGTCTTAGCATCCATGACTAGAATAGGATAGGAAGGTTTAAAAAAGTCAGGGTTTGCAATTGTGATTTCTCCTCAGAGATTCTTGCTGGAAGTGCATGTGGATATTGGCCAAGGCCATTCGGATTTGGCTAAGATGCTCCTGCTGGTCAAGTAACTTGTTAAATACAGACCCTCTAAGCTGACATAAAAAGAATGGTCATTTAGGGAAGATACTGAAGGATCATGTTGTCCATCCTCGCAGGCGTCAGCACATTCAAAAGGGGAAAAGGTCAAAAGAGAAGAGCGGGGAGGAAAGAAAAGGTTAAAAAACTGATCACTGCTTGCTTTATATTTTTTTGAAAAAACATTTCTCATCTGAAAAATATCAAATATGCCAATGAATGAACCAATTATAATGAATGGCGAAAACATGCAATGTAAATTCAGATGCCCAGCTTCTTCGAGCTAACTGTGGCATTCTTATTGCCTTCCTCAGCCTGAACATTGCTGGTCCAATTGCGTTTTCTTAAATGTAAAAATGAAAACATATCCTGTTGGTAAATGTAGTACCTATAGCCAGTTTCAGATTTGCACTCTTTCCTTATTAAGTTATTGTCATATTAAACAAGTGGATGCCAGTGGTACGGTAAGTCTTGCACTGACATGGTGGCATTTTATATTATATTTGATTATGGTCATTTCATAGAAGTGTGGAGGAAATGGCCTTTAATGTTACCACGTTATGCAAGAAAAATTCCTCTTCTATGCTCAAAAGCATAAGTATCACAAAGCCAGAAATACATTTGAATGATGCATGAATATTAATTTTTCTGACACTTTCTGGTACAGTCTGCATCAAAAAGAATTCCATAACAAATGCAAAATGCCTTTGTGCTATGTTTCCAGGACAAGACGGTTCCCCAGCTGAAAACAGCAGTAACTATCCTATGGACCCCGTTGAAGCTCAAACCCCTTACTTGTGATCCTCTACAAAATGCTAGTTGTTTAAGATAATTATATATCAACAAGTGAAAGAAGAGGGGCCCCAGGGGGAGAATTTTCCCCATGTTGGGCGGGCCGATCAGGAGTGGGCATGGAGCCAATCGCCGCCCACGATCAGCTCAGCGCCGCCATTTTATGTGGGCGGGCCAATTAAGCCCAGTGTGACACACAGCCAGTAGCGTTCAGTGCTACCTGTGCGGGCGGGGGGGGAAGGGGGAGAATCACAGCCTGCGTTCTATTGCACATGTGCGTGAAACAGTGCAGAAACCTCCCTGAGGTTCAGGGCTGCCTCAGGGAGATAAAGAACATGTTGAGAATATCTAATAAAGAAAGATAAAAATTATTTACACACGTCCCCATATGTGACAGTGTCACATGAACTGGGACATGTCCGGCATGCTGACGCATGGGACATGTTTATGAATTGTGTAAAATTTATTTATTTATTTAATAAAACCTTCAGGACACCTCATCCCGCCTGTGGATGAGGTTTCCTGTAAAACGCGAAGGCCACTTGGGCTCTTCACCTGCCCACCAACCTTAAAATTGGACAGACAGCCCTGTCAATTATCTAAATTAGTCTCCTAATTGCCTTAACAGGCCTTTGACAGCTCGGCGGGCGCGCAGCCGCCTCTGGCGTGCGCCTGCCGAATGAAAGATCAGAATGATGCATGGTGACCTCAGGGCGCACGCCCGACGTCACTGCGTGTCATTTTATGCATCGGTGAGCCAGGCCTGCCCCCACGTGCTGACGTGAAAATTCTGGCCCAGAGGAAAGGAGAGGAGAAAAAAAATGGACTGAGCACACTGGTAAACCATTAAAAAAAAAGTCCAAAAATTGAATTTCTTCACCATATTTACAAAAACATTGGCAATATTATTCCAACATATTGGCCTTACAGAATTAGCTCACATGTGGAGAAATTAACTCAAACCTACTACATGATGATTGTAGTTATGTTTTTTTACCTCGCGTATATCTCCTATAATACGGTAGGTGGGTGGGCCGCCATTTTTAAATAAATAACCAATGGCCAATTGAGCTTGCTACTAAGCCAAGTGACTGAAATAATAAATTGCCCACGCCATAAAATGGTAGGCATGGACAGGCAGGCGGCAGTAGGTAGGCCATTTTCTTTAAGAAAACTGCTTAAAATCTGGGAAGAAAATGGGAGGTGGGGGGGGTTTGCCCTGTGTACGTTGGGGGCACCTCCTATGATGATTAGCTCTTTGTTCCTACCCACCTGCCCTCCAAACCCCTGTCCCCCCCCACCCCCCAAGACACTCTGCTCCCTCCCCGTCCAATATCCCAGACTTCCCTCTCTCCAGGATCCATGCCCTCCTCACCCAGGGGCCTCCTTGCAGTCCACTACTGAGGACTGGCTCTGCTAGAGCTGCTGGCCAATCAGATTGGCCAGCAGCTCGAGAGCCTGTCTTCCCCCCCGCTGAGGAGTGGAAGTCCCACTCTCCACTCGTTTAGCCCCACTGTCTGTTCGTTTAGCCCACCGGCAATGCATTATGGCTGTGGGCCGGGCTTCGTTCGGACGCACTGGCTGCCAGCTGACTCTTGCAACAGGAGTGCAAGCAATACGCCTCCCTGAAATCCAGCCCTCTGTTTTTCCCTCCACAGATGCTGCCTGATCTACTGAGCATTTCCAGAGTTTTCTGCTTTTCCCCCCAGATTTCCAGTAACTGCAGTATTTTGCTTTGATTGTAATTTTATCACATATTTATCTCTAAAAAGAGGCCAGCCAAATGGCTGCATCAACTGCCCTTCCCTCTATCCCTTTCCTTCTCCCAAACATCCGAAAGCTCAATGTTTACATGTAACCCTCAGCATTAATTGAAACAGGATCAGCTTTCACATATCACCTAAATTTAATTGACTATGAAGTGCTGTTGTACTTTTGGACTGCTTGATCAGGTGATGTTTCCTTCGGCTCAATGCTAACAAAACCAAAGCCATTCTTTGTGGTTCTTTCCAGTGTTCACGTGCTTCTAGCAGTGAACAACCAGGCCAAGTGCATTCCAGTTGTGCTTCAATGGCACAGAAACAGAATTGTACCTGCAAACGGTAAGATTTGGGACTTAATGGGACAAAGACATCAAAGGAAGATGCAAACTGCTGTTGTGTAGCTACAGTGTAGTGGATGCCTCAAGGGAAGCAAAACGCTGGAAGTGAAAAAAGTGCGAGTTTGAGAGAGCATTAGAAAAGGACAGCCCATTATTCAGCCTTGTAAAACAACCTATAAGTTTAAATCTTGCAGGAGACGTCACAAATAGCTTTGTTAAACATGCTATATTTCACTCCTGAATCCCATAAAATATTAGGCACAAAAACTAACGACTTTTTGAAAGTTGATTTAAATTGCATATGAACAAACAAAAATGGACAGGAAAAGGCACATTGGCCCATCAAGCCTGGCCCACACAGTGGTGATGCCTTTATCATCATGATTCATAACATCACCTCACCACAATAAAATATCCAATTGTTGAAGTCTCATGATCTGATTTATATATTAAAACCTCAAATTGTTGTTGACCATCTTTGTTGACCATCCAATGTTTTCCCTTCAGGTGCTTAACTAATTCCCTTTGGAAAGCCATGATTGAACCTGCAACAACCGCACTCTCAGGCAGAACATTCCAGACTGTAATCACTTGCTGTTTAAAGATGATTTTCCTCACAATGCCTTTGACACAATGCCTTTGATTCTTTTGCCAATCACTTTAAATCTGGTTCTTGACCCTTCTGCCAATGAAAACAGTTTCTCTCTATCTATTCTGGCTAGATCTCTTATGATTCTGAACACCTCTGTCGAACCTCTTTTCAACCTTCTCTCCTCCAAGAACAACAATCCAGATTCTCCAATTTGTCCACGTTAACTGAAGTCCCTCATCCCTGGAACCATTCTCACAAATCTTTTCTGCACTCTCTTTAAAGTTTCCCATTCCTCCTAAAGTGTGATGCCCAGAATTGGACACAATACACCAGCTGAGGCCAAACCAGTTTTTTTTTAAATACAGGTTTATCATTACTTCCTTGATTTTATATTCTATGTCACTATTTATGAAGCCCAGGATCCCATTTGCCTTTTTAATCCACATTCACAACCTGTCGCATTACCTTCAAATGATTTATGCACATATACTCCCAGGTCTCTCTGTTCCCATGCCACCCACCCCGCCTTCAGAATTGTACCCTTCAGTTTATATTGCCTCTCCTCGTTCTTCTTGCCAAAGTGTATTACTTCACACTTCTCTGCTTGAAATCTTCTCTGCCACGGGTCTGCCCATTCCACCAGCCTATCTATGCCTCTTGAAGTATATCACTATCCTCCTTTCTGCAAATTTTGAAATTGTGCCCTATCCACCCAAGTCCCAGTTATTGATGCATATCAAGAAAAGCATGTGACTCTAGAGTTGAGCCCATTAAAAAGCAGCTTGTACAGTAGCTATCAATTTCAAATTTGCAAAAGATAATGCTTGTAAAAGTGAAGATAGAAGTTGAGTTATACTTTACAATTTTAATAAGAGGGTATCTTTCATCACACCAGCATTTTTAGACTAACATAAGGATGCTAAAATAAGTTGATATTGTATTTAGTTGAATGTAACAAAATAGAAAAAAAATCCTCTATCATTCAAATACAAAATTGCCACTTCTGAAATTTCCATTTACTTTTTTGTTACAATTGTATATAAAGTACTTGAAAGAACTTAAAAAGGAAGGGAAGAGAAACTTTATTCTGTTGACTGACTACCTTACATCTAAGGGCTGTTAATGAAGGAACATACCAGGTAAGGAGGTCTTCTGACTGAAAAATGTTTCCACAAATTTTTTTCTACATTTCCTCCATCTCAGGGGCAGGGATTTCCTCCCATCATTTGCCTCCCCTGTTGTATGCAATTTACAGCAGATAGGGTGGATTTGATCCAAATTCCCATTTTCCAGTTCTGCCTTCCAGGTACAAGGTCTGACATGAAGTGGTATTCAGAGTACTTTTATGACAGGAACTAAAGAGTAAAGGTGATAATGACTTTTGATTAATTGTTTTCTTTTTTACTCTCCTGTTACTTCCCGCCCTCCTCGTTATAACTTTTTGTATCGGGGGCTGGATTTTACAGTGGGCGAGCGGGGGCGGGGCCCGCTCACCGCACATATAATGACGCACAGAGACGTCGGGTGGAACTCCCTATTGTCACTGCGCCCCATTTAAATTTTCAGGAAGGCGGGGGCGCAGCAAAATCAGCTGCACGCCCGCCGACCTGTCATTGGCCAATTGAGACCATTGACAGAGCAATTAAAGTAATTAGTGGACCTTCCCATCCAACCTTAAGGTTGGCGGGTCGGCCAGGAGCCCCGGCGGGAAGTAGAAAAAATATGAAACCTCATCCATGGGCGGGATGAGGTTTCATGTAGGGTTTTAAAAATTTTAATGAAGTTTTTTGGAAATTATGAACATGTCCCAAATCATGTGAAATTGTCACATGAGGGGACATGTTAGGGAAATTTTATTTTTCTATTTTAAGCTTTTTCACATTTACAGCCAATCTCCCTGAGGCTGCACTTAGCCTCAGGGAGATGAGTGCGCTCTTTTATGCGCATGCACGAAAGAGCGCACACTCGATTTTAGGAACCCCCCACCTGGGGAGTGCATAGCGCTTCTGTGTGGACATCACGCCGGGCGGGCCTTAATTGGCCTGCCCATGTAAAATGGGGGCACCGATTGGAAGCACGCCCGCCAATCAACATCCCCCCCCCGATTGGGGGGAAAATTCAGTCCAGGGATTTTAATTTTGGAGGCTTTTCAATTTTTCGCAGTTGTTGAAGGAACCGTTGAAAGTGAAATACCACAGCTGCACAAGATAGCTCTCCCACGCAGTGGCAGACTCCCAACAGAAGGTGCACAAGTGATGGGAACCTGACCTGAATACTTCATCAGCCATGACCCAGGAAATGCGGCAGGGTAACTGCGGGTCAGCCAGAAGGTCCCCATATCGTTCCAGTTAAAACACTGATGAAAATTCAGCCATACATCTCAAAGCAGAGTCAAAAACCCTTTCCAGAATGTCCCATCCAAATTTACAAGATGCTATTAAAAAAAAGTTTTCTGAATTGAGGCTTCGTCATGTTTCTCCTTTTCCAACCGCACCAGCCCCAACCGTTGGCCACATCTGTTCAGCTCCTATTACCAAATGAGTTTAGATTTGAAAACTTTAACAACAACTTTGAAGATCAAGAGGAATAAATCGTGCCATAGGGTAGGTTAATGGCCTTCGAGAGTATGGAACAGGAATTTATGACGACACTCAACAGTGATCGGATGTTAAGGCTCCAGGAGTGAACAATTACAGATCATTGACATAGCCAGGCATAGACCATAAGGCCGTAAGACATAGGAGCAGAAATTAGGCCATTCGGCCCATCGAGTCTGCTCCGCCATTCAATCATGGCTGATAAGTTTCTCAACCCCATTCTCCCACCTTCTCCCCGTAACCTTTGATCCCCTTACCAATCAAGAACCTATCTATCTCAGTCTTAAATACACTCAATGACCTGGCCTCCACAGCCTTCTGTGGCAATGAATTAAAATAAAAATTAAAATAGAGATGCTGAGAGAGAACCAATAGAATGAGGGACTGAACACCAGTTTAAGAAATATCGTACCTAGTGCAGAACTGAAATGGGGAAATTGGATGAATTAAAATTAGGAATAGCAATAGTGGTAAGAAAACTTGCAAAGATACCCATGGTATTTCAATTAAAAAAATAGAGATCAAGCACTGCCTGATACAAGGTCATAGGTTCATGGGGCTGAACTTTACACTGCTCGGCAGTGGGTGAGAGTCTGACTGGAAATATGTGGATTTCCGACTCATGCAGCCAATTAATAGCTGGCTGGCAGGAAGCCGGACAAAAGCAGATGGGAACAGTGGGCAGCCCGCCCAATCGGGAATGGAAAGGTGGGGGGGTGGAAGGGGCAGGCTGTGAACTGGAAGTCAGTCACAGCCACCCATTTAAAAGGGACCCCTGAAACGGGAGGCTGAAGTTGTCACAAGACTCTTAAGCCCACTGAACCACTGCAGGAAGGAGCTTAGTTTTAAATGTGGATGGCTATTGTGCTGGCAGTGAATCATTCAGTACTCATATCAGGGAGGAAAGAACATTTGAATACAGCTGACCCACTCCCCTAGGCAAGTGTCTCAGAAAAGACTCAAATTCAACTCTTTAACACTCTTTGTCTCTTCACAGATGGAGGAATGGACCCACCAGCTGCTGAGAGGCCCAGACTCAGGATGGCCCCATGGTTTGATGATGACTCCCTACAAGTCCTCCTCCAGGCCTTTTGTGATAGGTGGGAGGTCTTCATGCTGGCAGACAGGAAGACAAAAGCAGCCTGGATGAAGGCTGCAGCAGAGGTCAGCAGCTATGGATTTGTCCCAAGAACCTGGCTGCGGTGCAGTAAAATGCCCAATGGCCTCTAGAGATTTGCGGGTTAATTCCAACATATGTACGAAGGCGTGAATTAGGAGGAGTAGGCTACTCAAGCCTGCTCCGCCATTCAATAAGATCATGGCTGATCTGAATGTAAACTCAACCCCACATTCTTGCCTATCCCTGACAAGCTTTCACCCTCTTGTTAATCAAATCTGCCTTAAAAATATTCAAAGGCTCTGCTTCCACTGCCTTTTGAGGAAGAGAGTTCCACAGATTCACAACCCTCTGAGAAAAAAGTTCTCCTCACCTCCATCTTAAATGAGCTACACCTTATTTTTAAACAGTGACCACTAGCTCTAAATTCTCCCACAAGAGGAAACATTCTCTCCATATCCATCCTGTCAAGACCTCTCAGGTCTTAAAGGTTTTAATTAAGTTACCTCTTCCTCTTCTAAATTCCAGTGGATGTAAGCCTAAACTGTCCAGCTTTTCCTCATAAGATAACCCACCCATTCCTGGTATTAGTCTAGTAAACCTTCTCTAAACTGCTTCTAAACACATTTACATCTTTCTTTCAGAAAGGAGACCAGTACTGTACACCATACTCCAGATGTGGTCTCACCAATGCCCTGTACAGCTGAAACACAATCTCTGAACTTTTGTAACCAATCCCCTCACAATAAATGATAACATCCTATTAGCTTTCCTAATTACCTGCTGTACCTGTGTGCTAACCTTTTGTGATTCATGCACTAGCACACCCAGATCCATCTGAATCTCAGAGCTCTGCAATCTCTCACCATTTAGATAATAAGCTTATTTCTTATTCTTCCTGCCAAAATGAACAATTTCACATTTGCCTACATTATACTGCATTTACCAGATCTTTGCCCATTCACTTAACCTATGTCACTTTGTAGCCTGCTTACATCCTCTTCACAATTTACTTTCCTACCTATCTTTGTGTCGTCAGCAAATTTAGCAACTATTCCGTCAGTCCCTTCATTCAAGTCATTTATTTAAAATTGTAAAAAAATTGAGGTCCCAGCACTGATCCCTGTGGACTACTCGTCATGTTCTGCCAACCAGAAAAATACCCATTTACCCCAACTCACTGCTTCCTGTTAGCTAGCCAATCTTCTCTCCATGCCAATATGTTACCCCCCACACAATGAGCTTTTATTTTCTGCAATAACCTTTGATGTGGCACTTTATCAAATGCCTTCTGGAAATCTAAGTACAGTACATCCACCAGTTCCCCTTTATTCACAGCACTTGACTCCTTCAAAGAACTCCAATAAATTAGTTAAACATGATTTTCCTTTTACAAAACCATGTTGACTCTGCCTGATTTTCTTGAATTTTAATAATAGCTTGTAACATTTTCCCCATGACAGGTGTTAGGCTAACTGGCCTATAGTTTCCTGCTTTTTGTCTCCCTCCCTTTTTGAATAAAGGGGTTAAATTTGCTATTTTCCAATCAAAATAAACCTTCCCCAGATCTAGGGAATTTTGGAAAATTAAAACCAGTGCATCAACTACCTCACTAGCCACTTCTTTCAACACCTTAGGGTGAAGTCCATTCGGACCTGGGGATTTGTCAGCCCACAGCCCCTACAATTTGCTCAATACCACTTCCCTGGTGATTGTAATTTTCCCAAGTTCCTCCCTCCCTTCCATTTCCTTATTTACAACTATTTCCAGGAAGCTACTTGTGTCCTCTATGGTGACAACCGAAGCAAAATGCCTGTTTAATTCATCCGCCATCTCCTTACTTTCCATTATCAATTCCCCAGACATACTCTCTACAGGACCAACGCTCACTTTGTTAACTCTTTTCTTATTTAAATATCTGTAGAAACTCTTACTATCCATCTTCATATTACTAGCTAGCTTTCTCTCTTCCTCTTAATTTACCCCTCCTTATTAATCTTTTTGTCATTCTTTGCTGTTCTTTATATTCTTTCCAATCTTCTGGCCTAGCACCAATCTTGGCGTAATTATATGCTTTTTCTTTAAGTTTTATACTGTCTTTAACTTTTTTTAGTTAGCCACGGATGGTGGGCCCTCCCCTTGGAATTTCTCTCTCATTGGAATGTATATATATTATGTGTATTCCGAAATATCCCTTTAAATGCCTGCCACTTAACTTCTATTAACATATCCCTGAACTTCATTTGCCAGTTCACTTTAACTAGCTCTGCTTTTATGCCTTCATAATTGCTCTTATTTAAGGTTAAAATACTAGTCTTTGACGCACTCATTTCTCCTTCAAAATGAATGTAAAATTCAATCATGTTATGATCAATGCTACCTAATGATGCCTTCACTAGGAGGTTATCAATTAATCCTATCTTGTTGCTGAATACCAGGCTCAATACCAGCGCTCTGGTTGGCTCCAGAAAGTGTTGTTCAAAGAAACTATCCCGAAAACCTTCTATGAACTCATCTATGCTACCTTTGCCCATCTAATTTTCCAGTCCATATATAGATTAAAATCCCCATGATTATTGCTGTACCTTTCTGCCAAGCTCCCATTATCTCTTCTTTTATACTCTGTCCTACTGTGTATTATGCTCTGTCCTACTGTGTAGTTACAATTAGGGAGCCTGTACACCACTCCCACAAGTGACTTCTTGTATTTATCATTCCTCATCTCAACCCAAACTGCTCCTACATCCTGGTTTCCTGAACTTAGGTTATCCCTCTCTGCTGTGCTTATAGCATCATTAATTAACAGAGACACCCTCCACCTTTTCCTAACTTCCTGTCCTTCCTAAATCTCACATATCCTTCAATATTCAGCTCCCAATCTAGATGATCCTGTAGCCTTGTCTCTGTAATGGCTATCAAATTGTACTTATTTCGTGCGATCTGATAGTTACGCTATCAGTTCATCTGTTTTGTTTCGAATGTTACATGTGTTTAGATACAGAGCCTTTAGTTTTGCCCTTTTATTATTGTTGTAGCGCCTAGCCTTGTCTGCTGATTTACTCTTAGATTTGAACTGCCTATCCCTTCCTCTCACATTATGGATATAAACGAATGGTCGACAAACAGATGTCAAAGTATTAATATATCATAAATGGGAAAAGGATTATAAAAAGGATGGGTACTGGAGATAAGCTGCACATTAATTAATTAATTAATTAGGAACAAGAGACTTACAAATAAAACCCGGGAGCAACTGAAATTCATTTAAACTAGATGAAGTCACAGGTGGATTGGTTGATAACCAATCCCAAACAGGGCACATCATATCATGAAAGGTAGTTAGCAGGTGGATATGGCCACAGTAACCCTGGGGTGCATGCCTCAAGGCAGCAAGTAAAATTAATTATGTGGGAGGGGATAAGTTACAGAAAAAATTGCACTGGATAGAGATCTGTAATGTGAAAAAATGGTTCTTCTTATTGTATTGAAGCACCTCAGAGTGCAACATGATCGATGTAGAAAATGCCAATATTATTGCACTGTGATGGCCATTTTGAAATGTTTTGTAATGTTCTTTTAGATATATTATGAATAAAGTTCATTTTTGCAACAAAAAGTGAAAACGTCCAAGCTAACCCTACAGATGTGAGGCAACCCACCAGATCAATACAAGAAACAAGACAGTTTGATTTACAAAGAGAGAAAAAAAAAGGGTGTGAGAGAATGAAGGCATTTTGTTCTTGGGAGAACTCAAATCAACTCAACTTACCAGTAAATTGAAAAGCCTAAAGTCATCTAGTGCCAGAGTTGGTCAATGTAATGCATAACTGCCTCATGATTCAGTGCTTAAGGGAAGCCAAGAGAAATACTATTTATTTGTTACCTGGTACATGGCCCAGGCAATATAGAGAAAAATCAAAGTCATATCACCCTTGGGGGACAACAGCCACAGAAAGATCAAGTTTAACATGAGTTGGGACTCAATTAAACCCAAGAACAGCAACAAAAGCTAAATTCAAAAAGATGAGGAAGCAGTTAGAACAAATGGAATGAAAGAGGATGTTTAACAACATTTTACTAAAAGACAAACTGGATAGCTTTAAAAAATAAGTAATGCTGGACATAACAAAAATGTACTAAGATCACCAAAGCCCTGGTTAGGCCAGCATGACACAAAACAGATCAACAAAGTAAAAGAGAGGGGAAAATGTCCTTGACAAACACTTCAGTGACAGAAGGTGAAAGAGGGGCTGACTGGGTGAAAATATCATGCAGAAATAAGAGAAAAGGATGATCAGAGGGGCGAAGAGAAATCTGTGGGCCAAAACAAAAAATTGCTGTAGAGGCAAACTTAATGGCAAAACAAATGTTACAAATGAAGTGAGGGCACTAAAAGATGCAAATAGCTTGAAACGAAAGATGAGGACAAGATACTGGCCCAAATGTTCCGGTCTCTGGATCGTCGGAGACTGGACGTACAACCCAAGGTGCGTATCAGGACCATGTGTAAGTCCTGACGTGTGGACCTCCATGGGAACTGCCCAGGAAGTTTCAATTTCCAATGGTCAATTCCCCTGTTCCCTGGAACCCTCCGAGAAAGGCTCCAATTCTGAGCTAAAGTTGGAGACTTTGGACAGTTCCGCAGTACTTACCTGAATAGTTACCCAAGAAACGTTAGAGAGGAAAAACCTAGTCTAATTCTTGTGTAAGCGCACAACTGACCTCCCGACTACCCTCCCGACCACCCAACTACCCCTCAACCACCCGAATACCCCCTCAAACCCAATCTGACTACACCATCTGACTGCACGACGCACTCCCGATAAAACCCAAATATCCCCTGAGATGACTACCCATCCTGACTACACCCAACTCACTTATTCACTCACCTACCTGCCACCCCACCCTCCTACCAGCCTACCCATTCACCAAAACTCAAACTGGACCTTTAACCTTACCATACGGCAGTTAGTGCTATAAAAAGGGGGCATGTCTTCCATCTGGTGGTGCACTTGGAGGGACGCTGGACTCCGCATTTCTGGTAAAGCAGGGCTTGGAAGACTTGTCAAGAATTACGGAGCAGCGCAAGGAGGGGGAAAGTTCAGGTGGAGTGGCAATCCAAAGATGAATGCCGCTCCTTAGATGATCCAGGTCACTGCATATACCAAATGATTACTTCTGCAAAGTATTAACAAGGAATGAGATGCACAACATGCTTCCCCCTACAAAAGGGCAAGGCAAAATTCAGGAGTTTAGTAGAAATGAAATGTAACTACTAGGCGGGCTGTAAAGGTTTTAAAGAAAGACATTTGCAAAGATTTACAGTATTCACCCCAAGATGTTGGGATAGCAAAGAGGTTTGAAAGGCACCGCCAATCATTGTGAGGAAGTCATTGGACACAGGAGGTACTACTAAATTAGAAACAGGCTAATGCAGGATGTACATTGGAAGAAGTATCAAAATAGACACAGATAACAATAAAGCCATTAGGTTTACTTTCAATACATGTAAAATAATGGAATCAATTATTGAGAACCATCTGTACAAGAACCACCACATTAGCAGCAGTCAACACAGTTTTAGGCAAGGAAGATCATGATTGATCAACTTCCTTGAATTCCATGAGGAAGCAACAATCAAAATTAATTACAGTAAACATGACAATTGTAGGTAAGTTGTCACAAGGCGTTTGATAATTAGTACTCTTTGATGTGGAAATTTAAACTCAAAGCTGTGGTGCTTCAGGGCAAAACTTGGGTGTGGATAAGAAACTGTTCACCAAGGGACAAAGTAAAGTATAACCATAGAGGGGGATTGTTAGGCGTTTTAAAAAATTAAATGGGGGAAATTTTCAGTAGTTTACAGTATAAGTTGCCTATTGAATAGCGTTTAGACGAGGTTGCTCTTAGCTTGTTTATTACAGCAAATGTATTACAATTTGAAACCTTGTTGCATGATCCTTCCAGTCAGTCATTGGAAATTTAAATATCCTTTTACAAGTTATCGGTCTTTATGGGGATCAGAACAAGCATAAAAAGGTCAATTATTCATTTGGTATTGTAGAAAAGAATTCTAGCGTATCAAATGCAACAAAGTAGGTGAAAGCCAACAGATGAATTGAAGGTAAATGCTATGTCACCGGTACCACTGACACACTACGTGCTGGGGTTTTGCCCTGGAATTTAGGTCATCAGGACAAAATGGTGGTCCCAAGTCCACACTTGCTGACAGCAAAGCCGGTGAATCGATCTTCTGGGAGGCGACCTTCTAATCGGCTGTCTCCGTGCTCATCATTCAAATAAGGATGTCAGGCAGGCTCTCAATGATGCCAACCCAATCAGAGGGCCAGCATGTCAAAATACTCCACAGGTGGGGGGGCTTAGTGCTGCTGAGGAAGGTCAGAGAACACAAGGGCACCTCAAATTGGAGCCACTCCTACTGGCCTGCACGTAAGTCACTGGGGTCTAGACCAGTAGGTGAGGTGAAGCGGAGCAGAGTGGAAGCCCCCTCTGCTGCACCCTCAGCAGCAATTGCTCCCTTTCATGAACACAATCCGCTCTTTGCGGTTCTGATGGCTCCCTGGCCTGCTGCACATGGCGGAGGATTGCTCCCCTGGCAGCAAATGCCATCGACACAACAAAAATTGCCTCTAATTCGGGTGCAAACTACCATAATTGGCAGTCTGCCTCTGTGGAGTGGGTATCCGATTCACTTCCCAGCCCATCCTTGGAAAGTCTTCCCAGTGGCAGGAATGAATCTGGAAGCCACCCTGACCCGGCTCCCCACAATTTTCCCAGCCTGACTCCACCAAGCCTGCCAACAAGGGACCAGGAAAATCCAATCCATATATGTTTCTTTGTTTCACCCCTTTGAAAACTATGGGAAACTATACCAAAAATTAGATGCAAGATAACTTACAGTCTGCATTTTAAAATGCTGTACTAGTTATTCAAGGTCAAAAGAGCACGTCAAACTAATGTTCAACCTTTGGGGAATGCTGCATCTAGTGTTATTCTGCGCTATATGTATGTGATTTTATTTCATTCCCAGATGGTATCACTAAACAATGGTACACAATTAAATCATGTGATAGAAAAGCAGCTGTATCAGAAATTTTACTGTTGCAGAGAACATCATAGCTTCTTCTATCGCAAAAACTATGCACACACTATGAATCGCACATTTTAATTAAGACCAATTGAAACTTAACAACATCAAAAAATTTCCAACCTAGGTCCTTAACAAAACTGTGCCTCCTTACAGAGGAACAGGAGGCCTATAATTCATAAATCAATGCAGTGGATTATCAGCAGTGATAGAATAGAAGCACCTACTTCACAATGTTAGGAGATCAATCAAACCTTCCAGTCTAGATTATGCAGAACTCTCAGTTCTTAAAGAAGGGAGTGAAATATCATAGAAATAGACCATTCCTGAAGCAAGGAAAGCTGATTGTTGTTTTGGTTTCATAATTAATAAAAAATGAAACAATACTTGTTTCAATACTGGAGCTACAAACCGCCACCAGCCCCCCACCACCCACTCCCTCCACTCCTGAATTATAGTGTTGATTGAAACTTGTGTAGAAAATAAACAAGTTGAGAGAGGAGAAAGATAAGATCTGAATAATTGTTGCCAATTTGGGCTGGGCAGTGAACAGAATAATAAGGCATGGAGACATCACACATGAGCAAAACAACGACAGAGCTGCAACACCCCATTTCCAGCCATTAGACAAAAGCCCAGTCTACTATTTTTAAAAGTGTAGTTTAGCCCCTTTTAGCTGCATTTCCTGTCCACCAATAAACCGCTAACACGCATGCACACCCTCAGAAGGGGAAAAAAAGTTCAGACCAGTTCAAGATTGAACTGGCCTCAATTGGTTTTGAACAGCTGGATTTCATTGCAGGCGACCAATTAACTGGTAATTCAACTGGACTCCTCAAAAAAAAATCTAGTAGGGACTCCCAGTTGCTGAGTTCCAGTACTTTTTAGGCAACTTCAGCTGGAAATGGTTCAGAAACGTATACCTGCTCTTTACTGGGGGGGGTCTCTTGAGAATAAATTCTCTTTATGATAATCAATACATTTGCAATATTCCGTATCACAAAAACAATAAGATGATTATTGCATGCTCTCAATCATGGAGTTTGTTACCCTTTTATTCCATTATTATTTGTCAGGAGTGGATTTACACTGGCACCAGCCAGACATTTTGCAAATTTCTACAACCTGTCAAACCATATGCATCGAATCCCTCCTCCCATGCCAACAACCCCTGGTTGCAGCAACCCCATCCCAACTGCAACAAGGTCCCCCGCTCCGATGTCCAGCCCCCTGATTACAGCAAGTTCACTCCCCCCCAACCCAAATTGCAGCAGGTTCCCTCCAACCTCCCCCTTCCCCCACCGGATTGCAGGGAGCTCTCCCCCTCCAGATTGCAGCATGTTCCCCAACAATCTGGCCCCTCCACCAACCCAGATTGCAGCAAGTTCTCCTTAGTCTTTGCCCCCCCACCCCCCGAGGGAGGACTCTTTTCCTGACAGCGAGGCTTTTGGGGGAGGAGTTGGAACTAAAAGTGATGGAGGAAGGTCTGGGCCGGTGGCGGCTCTCAGGCCCAACAGGGGGATTGGTCGCTCCTGCAGCAGCTGTGCAGCTAGGCCCGAGATTTGGGGGGGGGTGGTGGATTGGCAAGGGAGGGATTGGGTCCAGCACAGGTCAACCAATCAAATTTCAAGTTGGGAACTGCATTTGAATCTAAATTTTGCAAACTGCTTTCAAATAAATTTTGAGGCAAATCAAGTGTGATATCTATTTCAAGATATTTTCAACTGGGCATCAGTTCAACAATAGTTATGGAAACATTAGTGCACACTGACTAACCCGTCTATTATCAACAAGATATTTATATGAAAGTATGTAGCTCTTCAGCAATATTATTCCAAAAGGTACGTTTCGAACAGGTCTGAACCGAAGGGGAGGGGTCCAGGCAAGCCTGGGGATTAGGTGGTCCCGACTCCCAGCAGGGGAAGTGTGGTCAGCGGAGAATTGGAAGTGTTCTCTCTCCACTCCTAGCACACATTCCTCTGGTGAAATGTCTCTTTTTTCCACCAAAAAGTTGATCGCCCTGACGGAGTCAGCAACGGCAGCAAGGGAAACAGTAGTGCAGGCAGCAGAAACAGCAGCGGCAGGCTTGGCAACATTGGAAGAAGAAAGAGTAGCAGAGTTGGTGGCAACAGCAGTGCTGGAGACTCCAACAGCAGAGGCAGTGGAATAGCAGCAGCGGAGTTGGCAATGGCAGCAGAAACAGTGGCAGAGGTAAAGAAGGTGGCAGCAGCAAAGGCTGAGGAAGTGGCAGAGGCTGAGGCAACGGCGGCGGAAGCAGCAAAGGAAGCTCCAATGCAGAGGTGGAGGAAACAGCCGAGGCAGCAGCTGAGTTGGCAAAAGCACCAACAAGGCTGAGGAGGTGGCAGCAGCAGAGGAGGTGGCAGCAGCAGAGGAGGTGGCAGCAGCGCCAGACGATGCTGAGGTGGCAATGGTAGAGGAGGTGGCAACAGTAGCGAAAGTGGAGACGGCAGAACCAGTGGTACAGTCGGCAACAACAGCACAGGAGGAAGCAGAGGCAGAGGAGGCAGCGGCAACAGTGGTGGAGCTGGCAGGGGTGGAGGCCACAGCAGCAGAGGAGGCAATGGCAGCAGCAACAGTGGTAAATAAGGCTGAGGAGGTGGCGGTGGCAACAGCAGAGGAGGCGGAAACAGTGGGGGAGAAGGCAGTGGAGGTGGTGCGGAGGCAGTGACAACAGTGGCAGAAGTGGCTGAGGTGACAGAGACAGCGAGGAGACATTAAGAGACTGGGAGCAGCTACATAACCAGTCCAGCTGTGAGGCTCTGGGCAAGATGGTGTCAGCAGCACACCAGCCACCCAGCTAGCACTGTTATCGGTGGAGCCCGGCTCCAGCACCTCCCAACTTGTATTCCCGGCAACAGATATCAGAATCTGCCCAATGCCAGGAAGAGCTGCGAGGCAAGATTGGGAGTTGGAAGCAGAGAAGGCAGCCCTCCAGAAAAAGGTGGAAGATATTTCCAGGCTTAATGGCTGCCTCAGAAGAAATTCTTGCAGCCTTCAGGCAGGGTCATACATTTGCTTATATAACTGTAATTTAAAAAGTTGCCCACCACATCTCTTTCAATGATGACTAATGCAGCATTCCTCTGGTCAGAAAAAGATGATAGATTTATTTGGGTTGTGCAAATGTTCCTCCAACCCCTGATGTAAAAATAATAAACATTTTCCTTGCTTCCGGTTGCAGCAAGAGGTCCGCACCAGTCTTTCAATGTAGACAGCTCAGCCCAGGACTATGCCTCTTGGCGTGACAGCACCAACCAGGTGCGCACACAGTGCAGCCCCCGCAATGGCTGTCACGTCTGGGGAGGAAAGTGTGCATGTGGAGTAGCTTTTACTCAAACCTTTACTCTGAGTGTTATGTCTGGAGTCAATTACAAGCAGTCTAGATAGTGTCTGCATTTTAATTGTGTGTGTGTCTGTCCTCTTTTTACACACACACAACACACACACACACAAACTGATCCTCATTCTTGCCTGCAGCATAAGTGCACCAGCAATAAATGCCACCGGATAAACTGGAAAGTTAATCAGTTTGAGCTGCTTTACTGGCATTTGCTACTGGGCTACCAGTTCATAACTGGTCTTCAATTACCAGTTCAGAACTGGATTTACTGGTGCCAGCATTACTGGAACTTCCTTTGGGATGATTAACCTAGGCATTGGCAGTACAGTTCACCACAAATATACTATACCAATTCACAAAGTCAAATCTTTGCTGCCTTCAAAGTATCAAGTTACTTACATTCAATTTCATCAGTCAGTATCTTCCACAAATTTTTTTGAAAAAGATTTCCCAAATGACTCAGCTGGCTTATTCCAGATTCAGTTCCTGGCCTGTGCTGAGTGGAGGATCTGCACAGGAGTTGGCAAAAGAGGTGCCAAGGCTAGCTGGTGGAGAACAGAACAAGGTGGGAGGGAGACGGGAGGATGTGGCAAAGAAATAACAGCATTGCCTGGATAGGCATCGGGTGACAACAGCAATAAGCTCGGCTGTGCTGTTCCTGGCAATTCACTGGCTACCAACAAATCACTTGAGGCTGACCTGTGAATTATGGGCAATTGACAGAGAAACAGATGATACTCATCAGGCGAAACAGAAAGAAGATTGGCCGGGGATAAAATAAGATAATCATAGCTTAAGAATACAATAAGGGCTGCTAATATTTTCAAACTTACTCTAACTATGAAACTAAAAAGTTAGATCACAGAAGCATGTTAATAATCCATAAATGGTTCCATTTCTAGGATATCTCACATGTAAGAACAGATCTGTAACACCTACCATTTTAACTAAACTCCAACAGGAGCTTAATTTTCCATGTTCTGAAATTTTCCAGTGATCATTCATACCTGATACAAAACTCCACCCTCTTTGTAAATATGCACACAGCTATCGGCAGTTTACTAACTGGTAAAAAAAAACCTTCCCATTTATGAAATAGTTTTTTCAACATTCAGTCTGAAGTCTTGGAATCAACCAGTTAATTTCCTGAGTCACTAGTACTATGCAAGCTACTATGATGGCGATTAGTGTTTACAAATTAATGATTCTTGGGGACACAGGGTATCTTCTGTTTTGAAGTGTGGAATCTTTGTACCCTTACTGTTGCACAGTCTTATACGCTTAAGCTATGATTATCATCTTGTGATTTTTTTCCACTACATTTTTTCCTACATCAAATATTGAGCATGTGACTTTAACAAAGTGCCTAACATGTGGCCTTTGGAATGTAGGCACAGAACAAAATGCATATTCATAATCATGGCCATCACTGCAGACTTTTACATGCATATACAAAACAAAGACAGCCTTATGTATTACCCCAAATGTGCGGTAATTGAATAACTATGAATAACAGGAGTTATACTAAGGAATATTGCCTTCAACGCATGTATTGACCTAGTCATGAAATTGGATTGTTCCTTTTTAGAGGCATATGGTTCAAAAGAACAACACTCACACAGATTGACAAAATAATTCCATTGGAACTGAGGACAACCAATGTTTAAAGTTATCAAAATCACGACTTCACTTTCAATAATTGCAGTGACATTTAAAAACAATAAAGGACAATATTGGCAACATGTTCAATAAGAATAGCGAGATAAAATTCCAAGTATTAGCAATGCTGTAAGAAGGAATGTTCTCCTCATCTGTATGCTAAATATATTTTTTAAAAAGCTAATGTTATATTTGTTTTAGAACTGTTTAACATGAAACAATGCATGAAAAAAACAAAAAGCTGAAATTGCCATGGTTACCAAAGGATTGTAACTCAAATGGAATGAAGCTGGAGATTTGTTCGTCACATGTACATTAATCCGCAAACTAAACTGGATGTTGAGCATAATTTGAGCATTATTGCTCTGGTGTGAAAGGAGAAGGGGAAAATGTTACTTTAATTAAAGAATACAGTTTATAAATTGATTAACATGGTATTCTTAACATTATGCAAAAGACTGAAAGTGATCTGATTGACCTATTTGATTCTGACATTAGAAATTTGTGCAATTCAATGTTGTGTGCTAAAACAGGAGATTAATGCCCGTCAGGGCCACATGTTAGTAAATAGCTGATAATGAACCAGTTATACTAAAGCCTGGCACCCTAAAAGTGTCCTTGTCTCAACCAATTATAGAAACAAAAGTTAATTGTATTCTAATTTAAGCACATGAGCAAGTTTATGTTGCACATAAATTTAGTACTCAAAAGGTTAATCTGTTAATAAATGGAATATTTCTAACTGTGGCCTTTGTACCTGCCTCTCACCCAAGTTTAGAAAAAAAAGTTGGTAGACGTATTTTGTGTTAAATTGTGAAATTACAACAGCTTTTCCCACTAATCACCACACCCTTTCCCCTGGGAAAAGAGAATCGGCTTTTGAAAACAAACCCCAAACAAAAGAGGATTTCAACTGCCCAAACAATACAACTTTCCAAGTCTGTCCAGTTAATAACTCTTTCCCTCTTGGCACCAGATCAACCAGGAATTAAACAGTTATCCACAATTTGTGCTAAAATAGAAACCACCACTTTTGAATTTGCTGCAATTATAACTTTTCAGGATAGTTGTTCATTCCCAAGCTATAGAATGCTCCTATGCCCTGCACTAGTACCCAGGAAAACGCAGGCAACCTTCACCAGCACAATTTCCTTTTCCTCCTGACTTGGAAGTGACTGACCTCCATTAGATGGCAATGGAGATTGAAAAGACTATAGGAGAGAATCTGCATTTTCGAGCACAGCATTTGGGCTCAATACAAATGTAATTTAAAAAGTTACACGTGCAGAAACTGAACTGAATCAACATTAATAATAAAAACAGAGAATACTGGAAAAACTGAGCAGGTCTGACAGCATCTGTGGAGAGAGAAACAGAGTTAACGTTTTGAGTCCATATGATCTTTCTTCGGAGCCTGTGGCTAAAGAACCTTTCAACAGAGATTGCTACGGTTACAGTGAGCTTTTCAAGCATTTAAAGATCTGAAGAAGGGCCATACAGACTCGAAACGTTAGCTCTGGTTCTCTCTGCACCGATGCTGCCAAACATGAGCTTTTCCAGCATTTTCAGTTTACATTTAAGATTTCCAGCATCTGCAGTATTTTATTTTTATGAAGTAAAATTAAGCCAGTTATGCTACTGTATTGCAGGGGGGGGGGGGGGGGGGGAATAGGATGAAAGGGTTGACCTTGGGGGGGGGGGGCAGTGGTCAGTGTGCCTCTGATGGGCACAGGGACCCCCTCCCCCCACTGCCCAAAAGGAGGTCCCCCTTGCTTGTCCAACTTCAGCCCACACAGTGAAATCTGCCAGGCTACCCACTTGGCCTGGGCCTACCTGTGTCATGGGTAAAATAGTGGCAGGATGAGGCACTTAAGTGACCATTAATTCATCACTTAAGAGCCTCAATAGGCCCAAGGGCAGGTGGGTTGCCTGATGCCTTCACCGGGCCCCCCAAAAAGGGAGCCAGATGGTGTGTTGACAGGAAGGTAGTGGAAAGGATACACATGGTATTTTACGAGCACCCGCCTTCAAGTATGCCTGCGGGGGGCCATAAAATCCAGCCCATTATAGTTCACGACATAATCGGGAGCCTCTAATGGTGCATTCACCAATGCTTCTGGCAGTTAATTACCATATCAAAATGAAAGGCAATATAGTGTTGGAATCCCCAATGCCATGACCTGTGCTTCTATTACATCAAGGATATTTATAAAATAAAATGCACCTGTTGCTAATATCAGCTCAGTCAAACTGCTTTAGTCTGGAGCTTGTGGCTAAAGAACTTTCAAGAGATATTGCTACAGTTACAGAGAGCCTTTAAAGCATTTTTCTCACAAGGTTGAGTTGTACTTGCCCCAGGTAGCCCACGGAAACTTTTCTCGCATCCACAATGAAGTTCTGAACACCAGGTAAGGAATTCCCTAGTGTACAATTTTAATGAACAAGGAGGAGGAACAGTGTAGGATGGGGGGAGGAAGGTGGGGCAACATTTGAGGAGGTTGTGTCTGACAAGATATTATTCTGTCCCCCCAAAATAATGTACAGGCCATGCAGCTTCTATAATGATTTTAGCAAGGAGTTCTCTATTCACATTGTGCTTCAATTATGTAATAGGACAGCTGTGTCAGCTACATGAAGACCTGAGGCCAGGCTCACCTGCCAAGGCAGTTGTGTCTATGGCTGTGAAAGTCACAATCGCACTCAAATTTTATACACAGGTTTTTCTTAGGTAGTCACAGGTTGGGCGGGGGGGGGGCGATATGTGTAGTGTCATACAGGATGCAGTTGTCAGGTCATTGATCCACTTATTTTTTGGAAAGTTGGGAACTTCATCCGGTTTGACATGACAGCGAGGCAGACGCAAAACTGGGCTGGACCAATGGGCTATAATCTTCAAATTAGAGATATACCATTTAGGAGTGAAATCAGGAAACACTGTTCCAACAAAAGATAATGGAAATCTAGAACTCTTGCCCCTAAAAAGACCGTTGACACTTTTAAGACTGAGATTGATAGATTTTTGTTAGGTAGGGATATCAAGGAATAAAAAGTAAAGGTAAGTAAATGGAGTTGAGGTAGAGATGAGCAGATCTGATTGAATGGAAGAGCAAGTTCGAAGAGGTGAATGATCTAAGAGCAGGGTATAATGGCTGGCACCCATATGTCACTGCAAATTCCTAATGTTAACTCATTCAACTTTCTTAACAGAGAGCATACCACTTTCTGAATGCACCTTGTCACATAGAACGTGGACGAAGAATTCTTCCTTGAATTTCTAATGGCACTAGAAAAGCTGCACCACAGGGAGCTTTACTAAGTTCAAATAGCAGTGTTATAGCAGTAAAATAGCTTCCAAATAGTGGAGTATGTAGATAATTGTGCTAAGTTCTCATGTAACATTGCTAAATATTTGGAAGGAAAAGTACTACAACACTGATTTTTTTTTCATCGTCTTGCTAAGGCAAAATTCAGTCTCAATTTCTTGCAATATAAGCATAGAATTCTACAACCCAACAAGTAATTAAGGGTTTCTTTTTGTTCAAAGCCTTTTTCTACCTATAGGGATGAATAATTAAAATTAGCAATGGATGTTAATTTTATAGAATGTTTCTTGAGAAAGAAACAAGTAACCTCACAATATTGTTCATATTTTACAGCTCAACAAATTAATCTCTTTTTCTGCTCAACCCCAAAATAAGCCAACTGGCATCACAGTTTCAAATACGGCATGGATATTACCATATTGAACAACTGGATCATCAACTTCCTCCCCAAGTCAAGAAGTATTGCCAGGTGAGAAAAAGCTCAACTAATGTCCAGTTTGACAATATCTCAGTGGTACAAGCAATGGTGCACTGTGTATGATACGCTTAATTAATCAACACTTAATTGATCAACTAGGTCGGGGTTTAGAGTTTCATTGGCCGACCGGTTGCTGTGGTCTGCTCCATCCACCTGAAGTCAGACTCCATCACCAGCTGCTAGACGCACTGTCAGATTCACTGGCACATTTATCCTGCCAGCTAATGTACAGGCAGACAGGCTCTCCCACTGAATTAGAATATGCTAGAAAAACTATTACTTTTATCCAAATAATTAAAAAAAATAACTTTAAGCTAATCATAACTCTGCTATGATAAATAGTTACCATAACTCTTGGTTATCAACACTGCAGCTGTTAATCATGAAAGAGTAAAACTTGTATTATACTTATGGTCAGTCTTCCAATAAGAAAGTTCAGAGAATGGAATGCATATTCAGATAATATGCTGCATTCCCATAGGAACTTAGGAAATAGGAGCAGTAGGCCATTCAGCCCATCAAGCCTGCTCTGTCATTCAAACAGATGATGGCTAATCATCTACCTCTATGCCATTTTTCTCACCATCTCCATATCCCTTGATGTCACCACCCTCTGTGTGAAGAAATTCCTCCTCATCTCAGTCTTAAATGGCCTGCCCCTTATCTTGAGACTGTGTCCCCTGGTTCTACACCTAACAGCCAAGGGAAACATCCTATCCACATCTAGCTTGTCACGCCTTGTAAGTTTCAATTAGGTCACCTCTCATTCTTCAAAACTCTAGAAAATAGAGGCCCAGTTTCCTCAGTCTCTCCTCATAAGATAATTCCGGCATCCCAGGGATTACTCTGGTGAACCTCCATTGCATTCCCTCTATAGCAAGGATATCCCTCCTTAGATAAGGAGACCAAAACTTTACACAATACTCCAGGTGCTGTGTCACCAAGGCTCATTACAATTGCAGCAAGACATCCTTACTCCTGTACTCAAAAGCCCTTAGTTGAAGGCCAAAATGAAGCAATGGAGTTGTTTTTTTTTCCCTGAAACAAAGGTATATTTCTTCCAGATATCAATAATACTGACCTTGATCTAAACAAGATCTGCCCTGCCTTGTTTTAGTTTAATCAAATATTCCTAGATCAGCTACTGTAACAGGTAGAATACAACCACTTATGTACAGGTACCAATAGTATCAGGTGATGAGTTACTAGCACAATAGTGAAAGTGTAGCAAAAACAATTGAGAAGTACATTATCAATTAGTAGTAATGAGGCACACACTTAAACCAAAAATCATCTATGCTCATGCACTAATTAAATGCAATTCATTTCTTTTGAAATTACTTTGACCAATGTATAAAACTGTCATAGCAAAATAGCTGAAGTATGAACATAGTATAACTACCAATAACTGTAGATGCTAGTTAAATGTCTCATGCATATTTAAATAGCAAAAAAAAGCCTTATACCAATGATGATCAATTTCCATGCAATGCATCAGCTGCATAAACCATTAACTGATGTGCTAAGAAATAACTTGACAACAGAACATAAGAATATACAAGCACATGATAAATTCTAGGCTGGATGACCATGTGAAAATATGCATGAAAATAAAATTAAACAGAAAATTATTATACAAGGTTTATTGATTTAATTTCACAATCAATTCCAAGTAATCCCAATATGCAAAATTTTCATTATAAACTTCTGTAGTTTCCATACTTCAAAGCACTTTCAAATGCGATCAATGATTGCACCGTGAAATTATGAAAATGTTGAAATTCCTCTACTTGTGTGCTCTTCATAAATGTACCGTTCCTTACTCCTCCAAATCAAACCAAAAAGCAAAGTAAGGGCTTCCAAGTGAGGCGTGTCGCTACTCTGACATACTCTACAATATCTTGTTACTTAACCATGGAATTCGTATTTTTATTAACTCTACCAAAATCAATTTACATCTGGATGCAACAAGGCAGTAGCCCAGAACAAAGTCTAATTTGATCTTCTAAGTGGACTGTGCAGGGTTGACAAAGTATTGATAAGAGATTCAAAACCAAGCCCACTCACCACATCACATTTTTGAGAAAGATATTCAATTTGCCTTGACTGATATCGTTCCAAACAAAAACAATGTAATCAAAAGAAAAATGAACAATTGATCTTCCTCTCATATCTCATTTTTCAGTTGCTCACAAGCTGTTGATTGAATCTTGAGGTTTGGTTACAAACTCTGCAAGGTTCCAAGCGAGGAGCCAACATTTGCTGCAGGAGCATCTGTCACAAGGTTGTTTATGTCGTTCATTGACCTGAGAGAGCACCGAAGGGAGCGGGGCTGCAGCCTGTGCTGCTCCTCATCTTTCTCAGCCCAACATGAATGGAGGAGGTTAAGCTTGTGATCCAAAAATCATGCAGCTATCAACACATGCAGTCTCTATCTTTGAGTCCCTGGTCACCCATCAGTGCAAACAATCTTTTGCTATTTACCAATGATAAAGCCTTAAGGTTTCACTGGCCCCTTCACTGGTTTGCACCTCCTTTGGCACCATTCCCACTCACCAGATTGTTACTACTGCTGCCCCCAGCTCTCCAGGAAATGCTGAGATTCGCACCCACCCAACTCCAGACCATTGCTTAGTCCTCAATCCTCCACCACTAAATTCTCAACCACTGGTTTCCCTCTCCTTCCCCACGCTACCTGAGCACCAATCTGCTGACCTCATTCTCTAATCTACTTGTATTTCCCAAGCCCCCATCTTGCGAGTGCTATTTTCCAATTTTCCTTTCTCCTGTCATTTTTCACCATCCAATGCACATTGCAGCCTGAGTGCCACACTGCACACTGAGTGCTAAATAAATGTAAGCCATTGCTATATTTGGCATCAAGCACCTGAAACATTGCACACAGCTCTTTCCTGATATCTTGACTTTATCTGACTTGGCAGAAAATGAAGGCAACTCATTTCCCCTAAAGAAAGGGAAATAAGCAGCTAAATAATTCCAGCAGTTCTCATCTCAAACTGAAATTGTGCAAAAGAACTCTCCTTGCACTTTTATTTACGTCATTTAATTCTAATTACTGCATTATTTGATTTTTTTTGAGGAAGACTTTGAATGAACAGCAGCAATAAAATCCTGCTGCAAAGTTGTCCGCAAAGCAAAAATAACTTTAAAACGTAACTGGTTGGACTCCCTAATGGCACTACTTAAACCACACCTAGAATACTGTGAACAATTTTGGTCTCCTTACCTAAGGAAAGATATACTGGCATTGGAGGTAGTCCAGAGAAGGTTCACTAAGTTGATCCCGGTTATGGAGGAATGTTCTTAAGAGGAGAGTTTGAGTAGGTTGGGCCTTTACTCATTGGAATTTAGAAGAATGAGAGGTGACCTTGTTGAAGCACGTAAAGTTCTTAGGGGGCTTGACAGGGTAGATGCTGAGAGGCTGATTCCCCTTGTGGGAGAGTCTAGGACCAGGGGGCATAATCTCATCCGCCCATTTAAAAAAGAGATAAGGAGGAATTTCTTCTCTCAGCGGGTAGTGAATCTGTGAAATTCTTTACTGCAGAGGCCTGCAGAGGCTGGGTCGTTAAGTATATTCAAGGCGGAGATAGACAGATTTTTAATCAGTAAAGGAATCAAGGGTTATGAGGAAAAAGCAGGAAAGTGGAGTTGAAGGTTATCAGATCAGCCATGATCTCATTGAATGGTGGAGCAGACTCGATGGGCTGAATGGCCTACTTCTGCTCCAACATCTTATGGATCGGTGAGATTATTCAATAATCATTCAAGTACTACAGATCAGACAGGCTCAAGCCCTAGTCTCTGCCAATTCAGCTGATCTTAACTGAGACAGTAGGTGTGCTAAACTTAGATTCAGTGTCCTTGACCTCGGAAGGTGAAAATCAGACATGGTTTCCTCTACTGAACCAACAATCCCACTGCTGGACCTGCAAGCCCCCTAAGAATTTTATGTGCTTCAATAAGGTCACCTCTCATTCTTCTAAATTCCAATGAGTACAGGCCCAACCTACTCAAATTCTCCTCTTAAGAAAATTCCTCCATACCCGTGATCAACCTAGTGAGGGCCAGGTTACGGTTGTGATGAGCCCTGTGGTCAAGTTGCTTGCTGACATTTGCCACCAAATTTTACATATAAATATGGCGTCTTGGGGAATGTACCAGAAAGTTACTAATACATATCGGAATGGAGCACAGTTAGGCCGTTACCTCCAGGAAAAGGGAAAATTGGCATAAGAAAATCATTGTCATAAAAATGCAAGCATTTCGTGCTGCAAATTATCAATAGGTTATACAGTATAAAAAAAAACACTCCAAAGTCCATTTGGCAAATGTTAATCACTGATTTCATGAATAAAATATACATTTTTAAAGAGGACAAGTAAATATTTATATGCTGTTGGACAATGCCACTGACATTTGTAAATTATATTCCATAAAATGTTACAGCAGCTATTAGGGTTGCTTTCTGATGCAAATTGTACTTTGTCGATAAACTCAAATTTTATAAATTAACTTGCTCTATTCTAGAGAAACACACAGAAATTCATCAATTTTTTCAGAGGGTTTAGATGTCCAGAAGGTTGCATGAATTAATCAAACATGTCAGGGGATGCAGGGTTTTGTAAATGCTTTATATGATACTACCTGAAAAGGAAAAATGTGCAGGGTTACAGGAAGAGGGCGGGCGAATAGCACTAGGTCCATTGCTCAGAGAGCTGGTGCAGACACGACTGGCTGAATGGCCTTCTGTGCTGTACCAACTCTATGTTTCTGAGATATAGAACCAAAATATTTGAAGGAAGCAATGGGATAACTTTAAGCATCCCTAGGCCACTGCCTAGAAAATCATGTATCAAATTTTCCAATTACGCAAAGATAGGTAACATTGTAAGCAGTGTAGATGGGAGCATAAAATTACAAAGACCTAGCAATAGATTATGTGAATGGGCAAAACTGCGGCAAAATGATTTCAATGTTGGTAGATGTAAGTTCATCCACTTTGGACCTAACAACCATAGAACAGAGCACTTTCGAAATAGTGGAAAGCTAGAAACAGTGAAGGCCCAAAGAGACATGAAGGGCCGTGTACATAGATTAAAATGTCATGGACAGGTACAGAAAATAATCAAAAAGGCTAATGGAATGCTAGCCTTTATATTTAGAGGACAAGAATACAAGAGGGTAGAAGTCATACTTCAGCTATACAAAGCCCTGGTTAGACCACACCTGGAGTACTTTGAACAGCTCTGGACACCACACCTGAAGAAGGATATATTGGGCTTGGGAGGGAAAGCAACATACACTTACCAGAATGATGCCTGGATTCCAAGGGTTACATTTCGAGGAGAGATTGCACAAACTAGGGTTGTATTCCCTGGAAGTTAGACGACTGAGTCATCTTTATTGAAGTTTCTATGATATTAAGGGCAACAGATATGGTTCATAGAGATAAACTATTCCTGATGGTTGGGGACGGTAAGATTAGGGGGCAGAATCTAAAAATTAGAGCCAGTCATTTCACGAATGAAATTAGGAAACACCTTTACACACAGAGCAGCAGGGGTTTGGAACTCTTTCCTCAAATGGCAATTGATGTGCAATCAATTGTTGAGTTTAAATCTGAGATTGACAGATTTTTATTGATCAAAGATATCAAGGGATATGGAGCAAAAGTAGGTATACGAAGATAGATTGCAGATCAGCCATGATCTCTTTGAAATGCAGAACCGGCTCGAGGGGCTAAATGGCCTATTCTATTTCTATAACAGTGGGAGTGGGTCAGAATCGTGGACCAAAATTGGTAAAAATGTGAAATTCAACCCAATCTGCCACATACCCGCACCTACTTCAGGTTTAATAATGGTGCGTTTGGGGGCATCTGAGTAGCCTGTTCTGGAGTGGTGGGTCCGTAACTATAATATTTAATTATTAACTGTTTCTCAGATTTTGGGAGCCATTTGAATTTAATGGTTATAGGTCGGGTTACCGAAGACTCAGCTCAGCTGAAAGGGAGTTGGCAGATTCAATGGTTAAGTGCTGCTTATAGACCAGGAGGAGCAAGTTCTTTACTCTGCCTCTCAAGCACACCTTCTGTCGAATTATTCCCTCCCCATGCTCTTCAAAACACCCTATGATGTCTCCCCGAGGATGACTTTGCCACGATTAAAATACACCCCCCACCAAACCCCCCTAAATTCTTATTGCCATGGACCAATCTTAATAGCCTCCGACTATGGCCTTCTACTGGAGGCTTTCCCACCAGCTGTCAATTGGTCTGTCTGCCACGTGGGAAACAGAGTAAAACATTTCTATTGTGGTCCCACCGTTAAATTTGGCAGGATCTCCGCGTTCCCAGCATTTATGGATTCCTCATGGATACATTGTATCCATGCTCCCTCCCTGCCAAAATCAGGGCCAAATACAGTCAAATGGTAAGCGGCTAATCAAAAATATTACCAGCTTCAGCTTTTATTCAATACTTTTCAGAATTGTGGTTTACAGGGTTTGTCTGTCAAGCTTTCTGTGCATTCACTTGGAGACTAGCAAGGACATGAAAGAATGTCAAAACAAAAACAAAAATACCTGGAAAAACTCAGCAGGTCTGGCAGCATCTGCGGAGAGGAGCACAGTTAACGTTTCGAGTCCGAATGACCCTTCCCTAAAGAATGTCAGCCTATCACTATGCCAGCTTTCTTATTGTTTCTTGAGAAACTAATTGCACGATTTTATCATCTCATTGTTTACGGGGTCTTAAAAGTATTTGCGGACAGCTAGGATACATGAAAATAAGTCAATATCAGAAAAACGTTTACACTTCTTTAAACTTGTCGATTACATGCTTCAACAACACAAGTTGATAACTTTTCACACTTCACATGCAATGTCCACGTTAGCTGCGCAACAATAGGATACAGTAATTAAATATTAATATACAAATAATTTAAAAGACAGATGAGATGGTGATCCACCATTGAACCAGCACTATTAATTAGCACTATTCCCAGTAAAGAAAATAACTCATAGACAACACAGTCCCTGGGAGAGACCAACAATGACAATGGGCATTTATATAGCAGCTTTAACATAATAAAATGTCCTAAGGTGCTGCACAGGAATGTTAAATGTTAAAAAATGACACTGAGCCACATAAGGAGATATAAGCAGATGGCCAAAATTTTCGTCAAAAAGCAAGGTTGTAGCAAGTGCCTTAAAAGAGGAAATCGAGGTAGAGATTCAGAGAGGTTTAGGATGGGTATTCTAGAGCTTAGAGCCTTGGCGGCTGAAGGCATGACCACCAATGGTCTAACGATTAAAAGTAGGTATTCTCAAGAGACCAGAACTAAAAGGGCACAGATACTTCATAGGGTTGTGGGGCAGGAGATTACAGAGCTGAGGAGGGATGAGGCCATGAGGGTTAGGAAAACAAGGGTGAAAATATAAAAAAAAGAGGCATTGCTTATCCAGGAGCCACTGTAGGTCAGCGACACAGTGCTGATGGGTGAATAGGACTTGGTCCAAGTTAGACCACAGGCAGTAGTTTTGGATGACCTCAAGTTTACAAAGAACAGAAGCTAGCCAGGAGTGCATTGGAATTGACAAGCCTAGAGGTAACAAAGGCATGGATGAGGGTGTCAGCATCAAATAGGCTGAGGTAGAGGAGGAGTATATTAAACCATAGAGAGTGTAAAATATACTTCATGTCTGAGCAAATAAACATCTGTCAGGTGTGGCATCTGGTCTCAACAGAAATGTGAAGGGGATGTAGAGTATAATTTTAATTCTATTTCTATACATCTATCCCACATCTTTCTTTTTATCTATAACCCCATTAACTGCAATATTCTGCTCTTCTTTCCCAGCTGTCACAGCTTATGCCCAAAACATCCACTGACTCAGAAAACCAGTTCTTTTTATTTCTTACCTTGCTCTGTATGAATCGTCACCATACTTGCCTGTGGAACAAAAGCATAATAACAAACTACACCTGTCAGCAGGGACCAGCAAGTCTCACAGCTAAACTGTCAGTCAAGTCTAACAGTCTCTGGGGGGAAAAAGGCAAGCCGACAATGCAAATACATTACTAAATAAGAACCCCATAACACACCCAAAATATTTTCAGATAAAGCTGTTTCTTTAAAGATAGCAAAAAGTAGCTAATTTCACTCACTTAGATCTAATCATTTGATTAAAACATTTTCTAAATTTAAGTGGAATAATGTTGACCACTGTGATTAACATTAACATAGGACATCAATCCTAAATGATTCATTCAGCTGCACATTGCAAGAAGATAAATGAAAGGTAGGTCTGTCCAAAAGCTAACTATTGGTCTATTCAACTGGCACTTTAAAAAGGGAATAGCTACATTAGTAGAAATGTCCATTAACATCCTTAAAAAGTTTATATGTAGCTCCTTTGGTGCTGTTATTCAGACTTAATTTTCTAATAAGTGAAAAATCTCACCCATTTCAGCAACCCCGCCCCCACAATGCTACTGCTAAAGCCTGGAATAAAATTTACATGCAGAGTTCAGACTTTCCATTAAAACTTTATCCAGGCACAAACCTTTTACACATGGGGGAAGTTTAAGTTGCTGTTTTTACAGCGTGAGTTTTGTAATGTACTAAACAGCATGCTGTACTGTATGTTTGGCCAAACTATGATAGCCTATGTATCTATGCCTGCTTTAAAACAATTACTGACCAGTTCAACAATATTCATTTAGAACATGCTGGTGTAAATTGGTTCAGATGTTTTTTTTTAAAAATGAACAAAATGCATTGAGAAGTAAACATCCAAATCTGATTTATATATTTTTAAAAAACAATAAAGAACATTTACCTTTGTGCTACCTTACTTCTCAGCCAGTATTTCTTTTGTTCAACCTTCTCAAAGTTTTCTTGCTGTTGAGTGGTTAAGAGGAAATGATTGCTTTTCCAACACACTCAGCTGACCTAACTTATTGCCCCTCCCAAACCATGACGTCAACTTAAGCTGACAGGGTATTTCCTTTTCGCCAGTCCTCCTGATATGCACTGTGTACTTAAGGTACATGCACTTACCATAAAATATCTGCCTAAACCAACTAAGGATCACTGATTATCACCTCTAATGCAACACCATTGCTGAAAAGCCTTTTGTTTTTAAAAAGAGGGCTGCAGGCAGCAAATGGAAAATCATACAAAATGTGTTTAAAAATAAAGCACTACTGGATACATTACAACAGTGACCACACTTCACAATGTACTTCATTGGCTGTAAAGTGCTTTGAGGCCTCTGTTGGTCACGAAAAGTGCTATATAAAAGCATTTTTTTTTTAAAAAAGGGATTCCAACTATACATTATAGACAGCACCTTCCAAATCCATGACCACTACCATCTAGAAGGACAAAGGCAGCAGACACATGCGAACACCACCACCGGGAAGTACCGTTTGCCATCCTGACTTGGGAATATATCGCCGTTCCTTCACTGTCTCTGGGTCAAAATCCTGGCTCTCCCTCCCTAACAGTACTGTGGGTGTACCTATACCACAAGGTCTGCAGCTGTTCAAGACAACAGCTCACCGCCACCTTCTCAAGAGCAATTACGGGATGGGCAATAAACACTGGTCTAGCCAGCGACACCCACATCCCATGAATGGATGAAAAACATTTACAGCTGAAATTTAGAGGTCACTTTTAACCTAGAGTAGGGTCAGTGTGTGCTTGCGTGTGAAAGTGGGGGGGGTGGAAATGGGGGTTGGTGAGCAGTTGGGTGGGAGGTCAGCCAAAGCTGGCTCAATGCCCTGCCAATATTAACTTCCAGGCTTTGTTATAACATGATTGGCAGACTGATCAGTCAATGGTGTGAGCAACAAAATGTCCGCTCACCTTTTCTTGATGGTTTCTGATGGGAGTCCTAAGGCAGTATTTTGAAAGGGTGAACGCACCTTTTGGAATGATTATGTTCACTGCATTTTAACACTCAATTCAACCTGAATTATCACCGTACTGAATATTGAAGATGGCTGGAAGATGTGGGATAGATTTCTCCAAAGTTTTCAGATGCCTCCAGGGAGGCATTGCCTTTAGCAGTCAGAGTCAGATGGAATGCGGTCACTGGCAAAGTGGGAAGAAGATGCCCAACTGCCTCTCAAAGAAAGCCTGATTAGAGATGGCCGGGGAAGTGGGTCAGTTCAAGGGCCTAGATCCAGTGCAAGGAGAGATTCAGTGATCTCACATGATCAGCTCCTCTCTACCCTTCTCTTGTGTTGGCCTGGTAACAGTCCCTCTCCTCATTCTGTTAACTAGCTGCCGAATCCATTCCTCTCCCTGGCAACTGAGATTGAACCAGACTGTTCACAACCTCGGTGTCATATCTGATTCCAAGATGAGCTTCCGACCATACATTCATGCCAGAACTAATACTGCTTATTTCCACGTCCATATCATCACCTGACTCTGTCCCTGCCTTAGGTCATCTCCTGCTGAAACGCTCATCTATGCTTTTGATATCTTAGAATTGACTATTCCAGTGCACTCCTGGCCAACCTTCTACATTCTTCCCTTCTAAAACATGAGGTCATCCAAACCTGTGCTCACTGATCTAAACTGGCTCCTCTTTAAGCAATATCTTGATTTTAAAATTCTTATCTTGTTTCAAATCTTTCCATCACCTCACTCCTCCCTATCTCTAATCTTCCACAACCTTCCAAGATACCCGGGCTCATCTAATTCTGGCCACCTGAGCACCTCCAATTTTAATCACTCCTCCAGTTGTGGCCGTGCCTTCAGCTACCTAGGACCTAAGCTCTGGAATTCCCTCTCTGCCTCTCTTCCCTCCTTTAAGATACTCCTTTAAACTTTTTGACCAAGCTTTTGGCCGTCCGTCCTAATATCATCCCATGTGGCTCAGTGTGTTGCTTATAACATTCCTCTGAAGCACCTTGGGCCATTTTAGACACTATTAGAGCATGAAAAAGGGACGATGTATGTGGGGGATCAGTGATAGAATCTATTTGATTGGAATTAAAGGACAACAAAGGGGCTTTACACAACTAGGTGTATGCCAAAGGCCACTGAATAGTGGTAAGGAGATTGAGAAGCGAACTTGCAAAAGGATAGTATGCAGGTACAGCAAGAAATTAGAAAGCTAATAGAATGTTGTCATTTACTGTGAGAGGAATAGATTACAAAAGTAGGGAGGTTATGCTTCAATTATACAGGGCACTGACGAGGTCACATCTGGGGTATTGTGTACAGTGTTGGTTCCTATTTAAGGGAAGATGTAAATGCATTAGAAACAGTTCAGAGGCTAATACCAGGAATGGGCGGGTTATCTTATAAGGAAGGTTGGACAGGTTAGGCTTGTACCCACTGGAATTTAGAAGAGTAAGAGGCGACTTGATTGAAACCTTTAAGATCCTGAGGGGTATTGAAAGAGTGGATGTGGAGAGGATGTTTCCTCTTGTGGGAGAAATCTAGAACTAAGGGGTCACTGTTAAAAAATAAGGGATTGCTCATTTAAGACAGAGATGAGGAGAAATTTTTTTCTGAGGGTTGTGAATCTTTGGAACTCCCTTCCTCAAAAGGTGGTGGAAGCAGAAGCTTTGAATATTTTTAAAGCAGAGCTAGATAGGTTCTTGATTAACAAGGGGATGAAAAGTTATTGGGGGTAGGCAAGAATGTGGGGTTGAGTTTAAATTCAGGTTAGCCATGATCTTATTGATGGCACAGCAGGCTTGAGGGGCTGAGTGGTCTACTCCTGCTCCTAACTCGTATGTTCAAATGTAAATTATAGAAATATGCAAAAACCATAGAGTAGTAAGAATGGGAGAACTTCAATTATCCTAATAAATTTTGGGATACTAATAGTGTAAAGCGCAAAGAGGCCTAGCATTGATAGTTAGGAATCTATTAGAGACAATAATCTAGAACAAAATTAATTGGCATCTGGAAAAGTATAGGCTAATAAATAAAAATTTAGCACAAAGGCAAACCATGTTTGACTAATTTGAGTTCTTTGATGAAGCAATGCGGAGGGTTGGTGGAGGACCTGCGGGGGGCGGTGGGGTTGGGAGGGGGGGGTAGTACAGACAGTGTTGTATATATGGATTTTCAAAAAGATTTTGACAAACTACCACATAGTAGACTTATTAGCAAGATTGAAGCCCATGAGATGAAAAGGGGCAGTGGCAGTGATGATCCAAAATTGGTGAACAAAGAAAACAGTATTGATGAATGATCATTTTCAGGTTGGAGGGAAGTATGTTTCCCAGTGGTCAGTATTGGTTAGGAAATCTATAATGTTCTCACCTACTTCCTTTAAAACCCTGGGATAAAATACCAAGAACCATCTGGTTTTGTCACTCTTTGGTGCCATTATTTTCTTCATGATTGTTATTTTGTTTTTGTTAATTTTGGTGAGCCTCTATCCTTGATTCAATATCAGATTCAATAGTTTCCTTGGCATTCCCAATTTAAGTACCAATGCAAAGTAAAGTAATCATTCAACATGTCCACTATTTCCTTATTTTAATTTATGATATCACTGTTACCAGTTTAAGAGGGCCACTTTGCCCCAATAACCTTTTTTCCTAACTTAATTAATAATTAATACCGAGTGGCAGTGTAGCAATGGGGATGGGAGGATAAAAGGGTTGAGCGGGTCATTCCTAAAAAAAAAACAGGAAAAATGATGGGATGACAATGTATGAACATACGAATTAAGGTGGTAGATAAGGAAATGGGGCATGATAGTTGCTGAGAACTACGCTTTTCCTGCAACCCCCTACCCCAAACGCAGCCCTGCACCTGCCGGTGGTTCTGTTGACTGCTGGAACATATCATGCCCACCCATCACCTCCCACTCAAATGAAAAGGCAGACAGAGAAATGGGGAGATAAACAGCAGGCAGGAAAGAGAGAAATTAGAGAGGAGGAAATAAATGGGGATACCAGGAGACATAAGAGTGATAACATTCTCTGAAGTACTGCATTGGAAAACCATAGGGAATTGACTAATTTAAGGGAAGTATGCAAGAAAAAGAAAGGTAATCATTCCATTTTCGGTTTCTTCTTACCTTCGTGTGGTGCTAAGAATTTATAAGTTGTCTATCTACAGAGAAACAAATGTCTACTATTTGGAGTTAGAATCTGCCTAAAAGCAATTAGCCTGTAAGAAGCAAACAGCTCTACATTGGTATTACGTAGTACAAGATGTCATTATACCTGTCACTATAAAACAGTGTATTTTCCAACCTGATGAACTATTGTAAAATACAATTATGTAAGTGAACATGGCAGTCTTTTGCACATCTCAGAAATATAGACGAGAAATTAATAGGTGTTAGTAGTTAGGGGGTAAAAGTTCCTATTCAAAGGATGATATATCTGACAATGCAACATTCCTTCAGTATTGCACTGGATCGTCAGTCTAGAATATATACTAAATTTATGAAGTTAGTCTTGAATTCATAACTTTCTACTCAAAATCAGGACTGTTACAAATGAGCCAAGCTGACTCAAAAATAGCAGAAGGTATTTTCAATTCCACCATTGATTGAAAGTACATCAACTATTGAACAGATACTATTTATTAAGATGACTAGTTTCCATGCATCACAATCCTAGCACAGGCATCATGTAAAATAATCTAGTGGTTAAATGGGTGGCATAGCAGTTAGCACTGAATCATATAAGCAAATTTCCCAAATGTGATTCCTTATCTGTGACAAATTGTTATTATCTTAACTGAAATTAGCTAAAGTACAATAACTGTTAGTGCATCAGACTTTGCGGGGGGGGGGGGGGGGGAGGGTTGGTGAGAGAAGGAGAGAAGGGGAATTAATTAGTATTTGCACTGTTAATTTTCCATTTTTTCCATCATTTTTAACTCGTACTTGCTTCAGAAAAGTTGTTTCCATATAAAGCGAGTTCCTATGACTCTGATTCACAATGATAGCACAGGACTGGCAATTACTGCTTAAAGTGGAGATCATTAGATCTTTAGTTTGTTTTCAAAGGTAGTAAATCCCACAGAATTATATTTTTCTATATAATAAAACAAATAATAAGAAAATTATTTATATTTAGGAAAATACACAGAAAAAGAGGCAGAAAAATACAGGTTGGACAGCCGCTTAGAAAATAAATAAATGACGAAGTTAGATGACAAAAAAAATCAAAATACAGATTCTGGAAAGGATTTGTTAAACAGTTAGATAACCTGCAGCTTTGAAAGTAAAATAGATTTTTTTCCCCCCAAATTCTGCCATGCGGTGATTTATGTCAGATGACTCAAGTCCTTGGTCAACTTCATGAAATGCAACTTCACAAACTAACTCAACTAAGGTTGAATGGATAGAGTAGCTTTATGCCAAAAAGGGCTCGTCATGTTAATGAGAAAACATGAACTAACTTTGTCTCAAACCAACAAATTTATTTGCTTTTCCAAAACTATAAACTTATGCAGAGTTAGATTTCAAATGGGACCTTGCCCCTCCATTTGATGTGATTAGTTTCTAAGTACAGGCTGTGTTTCTAAAGAGCTGATTCACTGAAAATGATCATAAATCTGATCAGTTTCATGCATCTCAACTTTGATAGACTAAAGGGATTTTTTTTAATGATACAGCTATTGAAGCCATTTTACAAACACACACTGAAGTGAAAAAATGAAGGAGATTTTCTTATTAGACACAGAACTACTTTAGTCACAACCAATTTTGATCACTATTCAGTGACTCATTCTGGAAAGGACCAACGTGTGAACAGAATTTACTTTGGTTTTAATATTCTTCACTGCTGACACAAGGAAGTCACTTGGGCAAGGTACCAGGGGGCTGACTATACCTGTGAAGTATACACCAATATGAGTAAGAGAAAAATTAGGAAATGATACTTTTTCCAGTAGAAGCTTCAAAAGTGTGGAGCTGCAAAAATTACTACTTGCAGAATGTATTAGTAAAATGAGCAGGTCATTGTCTTGTTGGCCTGGATTTTGCAGTAAAAATGGCAGGGCACTCACTATTATTAAAGTGTAAATCAGGCAACAACTTCCAGCAGACACACAAGCACAGTATTACACGGAATTCAGGAAGTTGGGCCGGGATTTTCTGGCCCTGCCGTGGGGGAGCCCGCCATGGCGGATGTGGCAAGCCATTCAAATCTCCGTTGACTTCGATTGGACCAGAAGATCCCACCGGTGGGAGGGGCTGGAAAATCCTCATTGGTGTCAAGAGTTGTCCTGCTCCCCCAGTAGCGTCACCGCTATCTAACTTAGACACTCAGCATTCACATACATGGAAGCGCATGAAGTTGGAGCACTTATCCATTCAATACCCATTAAACAGGCCGGAAATAATTAGGGCTTGTCCGTTCAACCACAAATGAATGGCAAAACATACAAGCCACAAAAATAAAGCGAAATATAGATTCCTCTGCTAATCTTGCAAAGTGTTGCTAATACCTATTCAGCATCCAGTAGACTGCACCCCAACATTCTCAGTATGCTATGTTGGGAAAAAGGCAAGGTTACAGGGTGGGCTTTTGAGCACTGGCAGCAGTAAAAATGCTTTTCACCGCCCTTTAGATTGTTTTTTTGAAAAAACGCAGTAGCTTAGGGAAGCTATCCCAATTTCCACAGAAATTTGTGTCAGATAATTAGAGGTCCTTTAAAGTCCTTGATGCATTATGTATCACCTAGCAACAGTGGTAACTGTTCCGTCCTGGCTTTGCTAAAACATTCTGGTACCTTGGTGGCAAGTCTGTGGACTGCAATTTTTTTTGACATTACACATGTTATCACTACTTACCTAAACAATTCAAATTCAGATCCAAGGGGATTTTCAATGTACTGACATTGCTGTACCGATTTTCAACTGTATCTACATTTCTTCCTTCAGCCACTAGCGAATTTGATTACAGGCTCATAACTTAGCTGTGAATCCTTATGGCCATCCCTCTCTTTTTTTTGTAGTGAGCTTTGCCCTGGTAATATACCAAGGGAAGATAATGATGTAGGTGGCAATGTCACTTGACTAGTAACCCAGAGGCCCAGGTTAATGCTCTGGGTACGTGGGCATTAGCCTGGGCCTCTGGGTTCAAGTCCCACCATGGCAGCTGGTGGAATTTAAATTTAATTAATAAAATCTGGAATTGAAAGCTAGTCGCAGTAATGGTAACCATGAAACAATCGTTAATTGTTGTACAAACCTAACTGGTTCACTAATATCCTTTGGGGAAGGAAATCTGCCATCCTTACCTAGTCTGACCTACAGGTGTCTCCAGACCCACAGCAATGTGGTTGACTCTGAACTACCCTCTGCAACGGTCTAGTAAGCCACTTCATGGGCAATTGGGGATGAGCAACAAATGCTGGCTTTGCCAGCGAAACCCACATCTCATGAAAGAATAAAAGAAAACAGAAATATTGGTGAAATCTGGTGTGCACTGTGTACTTAACCCTGATGGATTGCCCTCTGCCTTTCTCCTAACGTTCCTCAACCAATTTTAGTGCAAATGTTACACCAAATCCCATACCCTTTGGCCAACATGTTCCTGCCATTTCCCACCCATGAGGCAGAAAGGATCAGAAATTAAATTGGATTTCCACTAATTTCTGTGCCAAATCTTTGTTCCAGAACTAATCATGGATACTGTAGTAGTTGCCCAAATACAGGTGGACAGATTCCAATAAGCTAATGTTGAAGTAACATCAATGTTACGATTTCTATAAGTTTTGCTACATGATGCATAATGCATCAAAAACATTGAATATAATATTAATATGGGGCAAACCTAGAAGACATGGAGATTGAAATACTCTGGTCAGTTTTCCCCAAGGCAGCAGAATGTTTAATGTGGTGCCTGCCTCTTTAAGCTGCTACAGGAATCAGATATTGCAGCTGGTGTCAGATTACCTGCAGCAGCCATTATACTCCCTGTGACAAGATCCCAAATTCAGGATTACCTGCCACAGTCACTACTAAATCTGTTGGGATGGATTGAAATTCTGCTCTATTACATGTCTGCCCTTATGCCACCATGAAAAATCTCAATTATTCTGTTCTCAGAGGGAAATATTTCCTTATCTCTGTTAATGATCTGCTGCGAATAAAACAAATTAAATGAGTGCTGTGCCAGTACTACTACTGAACATTCTCGAGGCACAACTTGCCCAAAGTGGAAAGCGCTGGAATATTGTCAAAACTAGATTTAAAATAATATGCTGAGAGATACTTGCCTAACAACACTAATGCACAACTTCAGCATTCTCACATCAAGTAGCCTTTTCATGTTGTGATAAAGTCAGGCAAAATCAGCACTTTGCGGGACTCATTGATTACTTGTAAATTAAATTACAAATAGTACATGTTAAAATTAACACCCAAAATAGTGTCAAAATCTATAGGATTAAAATAAACTAGTCTGGTTTCACAAAAATCTAAGCATTTTGCAAATATATAGCATTCAACACTGAAAGAAGGAACCCAAGAAGCAGTCCCATACAGATATAGACAACTAAACAAAAAGCAGAAAAAAATATTCATTAAACAATGGTTTAACTAGGAAAGGTGTCCAAATTAGTAATAAAGGAATTTCAGGACTAATATCAAAAGATTTTTTCCCACACAAAAGGGTAATCAAAATGTGCAGCAAAATTCCAGATCAAAACCAAAAAAAATGGTGTCAATTGAATGATACAATGACAAAGAGGATATGACTCCAGGACAGCTCCTCACTGGATGAACATAAGCAGGCTCATCCATAATTATCTTCTGAACTAGTGAAATCTTAACATTTAATTAATTTGGATACTAGCACTACTGCATGTACAATTAGCTTTTCACTGAATTAATCTTTATTTTCCTTTGAGTCATTGTACAAATTATTTCTGGGACTTCTCCTTCTAACACTCTACAATAAAATACCAAGTGTGGATTTCAGTTACTAAACTTAAAATAGCATTGGGTGAACCAAAGTTAGACTTAGTAGATGATCCTCTGTAAAACCACAGAATATCTGGCATATATCATTTTTAAAAAGTGCAAATTTAGACAAAATTAATTTAAACTGAATTAAGTCAATATGCAGTAAATCCCTCTCAATACTAGGCCAAATACTTAAATAGCCCTCCAATAAATTAATTCCAGCACACACTTTGGAATGTCATGACAATGCTCTGAAGACATTGATGAAACATGTGATAGTTGATCTCATCCTCATCATGGTGGAAAATGTGCCATGAAGCTTCTATCAAACAACAATAATAATCATACCACATTATAAGCTTTGTTTTTATTTTAGGTTCCCAGGCTAGTACTTGTCCACCAAACTGCTAACTGGATATAAGTGTTACATTATTTAAATAATTTCAAGCATGCATCTTTTATGTCCATTCTGCACTTTTACTTTTGCTTAGTGTTACAATCCCCGTAGAGGCCAATAATTTTTGAAATTATATTTAAATTCCCAGTGACCCACTTACAGGAACTGTACAAGATTTCACACTTCATGACTTTTACCGTAACAAACAAATAAAAGCAAAATTGACTAAACGTTATTTAACAGGCAATTAATACACTAGGCTACAGAAAAGGTGACCCTTAATAATCTTACATGACTGAGCACCCCACACTGCAGTACATATGCATTATAGCATTCTGCAGAATTGCAGTCTTCTCAGGAAACAATCCAAAGTCACTCCTAACTTCCAACAGGTTCACTTCTCCTCATTTTGCTGAGGCGTCGTCGAAAACCGTTTCTGTCCAGTCTTCAGAGAAATCACAAATCGACCTCCAGCAGCACCAATGATTCCTTCCCCTGGCCAGGTGAGGACAAATCTTTCAGAATTCTTAAATTCCTGCTGGTTCCCTCTTCTCAACTAGAGGACCAGCTGCCATCAGCATTCTACCCGATAACTAACAGAGAACAGCCTTTTCCCTCTGCCGCTGTTGTCTCTCTCCTGGACCAACCCCTCTCTCTCATCCTGTTTAAAGTCTCTAAAACAGAAAGTCTGCAAGAACAGCAGAAGCATGGGAATGCCACCTATGGGAATGCCACCACCTGCCCCTGCCTTTGTTTTCAGGTGTTAAACTTGGCATGTGCATTTCAGCAACAATCAACCTGGGCCCCTGGTCTCCATGGTAACCAGGCCACACAGGCCTGTCACCAGGTAAAATTCATAGCAGGTTTCGTGTTTCGCTTCATTACTTAAAAGCCACTAACATTCCACTGCTGTACGGCAACTTCTAAAATTAATGCATTCATTGTAAATGCATTATTTTATGATATTCAGATGGTAATGGTGGATCAGATAATGTACAATATATGAATAAAATGGAAACTTATTTTTATTATTTTCAAGGTAGCTCACTGAGAACTAGCCAACAGCTTAGACTGGATTAAAAACAGAAAGTACTGGAACAACTAAACAGGTCTGGGAGCATCTATGGAGACAGAAACATAGTTAATGTTTCAAGTCCAAAATGACTTCTTCAGAACTCGATTGCTGCAGTGCATCTTGTAGATGGTACACACGGTCACCACATACCCACACGTTCTGAAAGAATTGGTGAATCGAAGGCATTGTCAAGTGTGATTCCAGCAGTACTGTCAGGATCCTGAATTAACAAACTTGGGACTCAATATCTTGTGCAATTTTGTAATTAAAATACCTGTAGCAGAAAATTACTACTAAAAAATTACTTTGCCCGAACATACAATTAAATGAAGAAGATAGTCCACAAAAGATGAGCCTTAATTTACAGAACGTTGATGTTTTACACATCTATGCCAAACTTGCAACTTTTAAATAATGGAACAAACAAGTTCTACTGATCAAGAAAAACCTGTTATTTAAATCAGAAGTCCATTGGCAATTTAAGATAACAAACTAATCTGCTATAGCAAAGATACCTTTGAACAGGAGGTCAAAGACTTTGTTATAATACTTTATAATAACAAAACTCAATGTTTTTAGACACACATACACGTTTAGATAATGCATTTAAGAATAATGTTCAATTACACGTTTGTCAGGTAGGCCTGCTAGTTACAACCAATTATAAAACATCATGGATTAAATACATTAAGTATTGGTTGTTCTGGCTTTTTTAAAAAGCAGCATGAATAAAATCTAAAAAAATACTAACTTCAGATTATTCTATTGGTACCAATAATGTGCTTGAAATATTTTCTGTAATACTAAATGTATATTAGATACATATCAGTTTTTAAATGTACTGTTCCATTTTTTTAAAGCCTACTTCTGACAATTTCTAAGAAGATACAATAAAATCAAACCATTTTTGCACCAAGCCCCATCATATTTCACCAGAGTCCTGGTCATTGCAGCAGTTTTACAGCTTATTTTCTAATTAAAGCAGACTTTAACCTTGTATTGAACAATAGGCCGCTGAAGCTTCCTTTCAGGCATGGAACAACCAAGTCAGAAAACAAAAGGCCAACTTTGGTTTTCTTCACAATGTGCATAGGAAGGGAGTGCATGTAACTTAAATGTATAGCTGCTAAATCAGTCCCTCCTCAAAACATATTGTATGAAATTCATACATATTTTTGGGCACGGGGCCAGAATTGAGAGTGTGCCTATTGGAAATGAGATAGGCAAGACACAAAATTCATGCACCCATCTCATTTCTCTGATAGTGGCATTGCCATGAACTCCTTCCATGCAGCTCCGCACTCCATTTCTCTGCCGATGTCCTCCATGCACTGCAGGGAGCTGAGCAGTGTTGTGAAGAAATTGTATTCAGGACATCCTAACCATTTTTTTTACATAAAGGCACACTGTGTACAAAAGAGAAGCTGCAGCAATGCACTGCAGACCGCTGAATAATAGCTTTTGCCATCGAGGGCCAAGGAATATGGCATACCAGGAGAAAGATAGGGCTTCCCACTTTAATTGCGACATCTTGGACACATTATGGATAGAGGCAGAAGCTCAAGGCAAGAAATTTCCAAGTCAGCAGACCTATCTCCACAGAAAGGATCCCTGCATGCATGATTTTCACAGGGAGTGGGAGCATGATCAAGAGGCAGTTGGGAGGTAGCCAGAGGCAGGCGAGTGCCAAAACAAGTTGGTGAGAAGGTCTCTCTCAGTTCTTGAAGGTCCAGTTATATTAGGCCCTCCAGCTCTCACTGACCTCCCCCATGCCCCCTCATACTCCCATACCATCTCCATAGCCACACAATCAGCATCCACTTTGGGCAGACCTCAGGAGCCATGTGGAGACGGAAAATATTAAACTACTATCAATCTAATACAGCTCTCACACATACAAACTTGATACTGAAAAGAACTTTCATTTGGTAGTACAAAACTTGAGTATTGCCAAAAAAAAGAGATATGTCTAAGCTTTTCATCTTGCACACATCAGGACACTTTGCAAGAATACCAATATAAGGGGAAAACAACAATTTATACTGTATGTGAAGAGAGTGCTGATTGGTTGACAAGTGGTGTTGCCATGGAGAATGTACCAGTGATGGTGACTAATAGTTAATGCATCACTGGTGCATTCTCCATGGCAACACCACTTGTCAACCAATCGGCACTCTCTTCACATACAGTATAAATTGTTGTTTTCCCTTTATATTGGTATTCTTGCAAAGTGTCCTAATGAGCGCAAGACAAAAAGCTTAGACATGTCTCTTTTTCAGCAAAACTTTCATTCATGAGAAACATTCAAAAATGTTAAATCCCCTCAAGTGGCCGATCTGTTGTTAAAAACAAACTGATTTTTTTTCACTAACCACATCAAAGACAGCTAATCCTTCAATAGCTTTTTAAAACTGTCAACAAAAATGTGAACTCAGCCCATTGCTGAGCTAAATGGTTGCGGAGTTTTGAAACAGTCAAGCACACAGTGGGCTCAGATGTAATAAAAGGCCTTGGGAAATGTCAACAATGAAGACTATTGAAAATGCAGGAACAGATGGCTAATGGATTTTCTAAGCTACAGCAGATAGTTTGTCAATCAATGCACTCCAGCAGCAAGTATCTGCTTTTTCACTCTAACTGACAGCTGCAGCCAATTTTTATTTTTATTTTTAAAGGGCCGGCGCATTCAAATAACTAAAAATCATGGCACCTAGACACACCTTATCTGCCCTTCACCAACATTTACACATGCACCATAAATTCCTGACTCCCATACTGTGGGTTAAGGCCCTTGGAATAACAAAAATGGGGTCTGTTTGAACTGAGCACTAATTTCAAATAGCCCTGCTGAATTTGGGTTTCTCACCTGTGAGATTCTCACTCATCCCCTACGCCCTGCTGGCAAAAATAGGGTTTACTGGAAGTGGGTTCTGGCTGCCATTTTAAAAGCCTCCAGGGTTGGTTTGACTCTGCAAAAATTCAGCCCAAGAGTTATTTACAACACAGACAGCCATTCAGCCCATCAAGTCCATGCCAGCACGGACCTGGAAGGAAGCCATGTTTCTGGTGGGATTCCCTCAAAAATGAACCTCTGCAGGGAATGAGAGCAGGTGGAAAGGGTGGTCAATACCCAGAGTATGGCTCCCAGGACCTGGCAGCAATGCCAGGACAAAATTCACTCAGGTGGTCAAGGTGAGAGTGACTATATCTGCACATCACATTTCAGATCCACCGCACCACTTGCCTCTCATACTGCTCAATGCACCACATCCCCACTAACCCAGTTGCACTACCTGACACTCGGTATTGTGTTTTTCTCTTTGTGTGTTTACTTAGTAGATAAACATCAAAGCACCAGTAATGTAAGTTCATTTATTAAGAACTAGAGAAGTTGGTAGCGGTATCACCGTTAGAGAACTTGTACACATGTTTGGGTTGGTAGCTTCCTTAGAACAAACTGTGACTAAGTCTGAAACACATGATCCATTGCATCATTTCCCATCTAGTAATGTATACAAAAAACATAGCCAGACCCACTTAAGGTGTATCACAAAACTTAGCACTTACCCGTAACATCCTTACATGACACCACACTGTCCACACACACTCCTTTTCACTCAATCATATCACCTATCCACACATCTCTCCACAACTCTGCAAACCTGCAGCTATTCAACTATGACAGCCACAAACCCAAACACACTGACGCTCAGTCACTATATTCTGTGCTCTCTTTCTTGTAGTAGGTCACCTATAACAGGAACAAGATGAAAAGGACTGGCGGAGAGCCATTATCTGCACACTCGGGATGGTACACAGGATAAATGGGCACTAATGGTGCAGAGCCAGTGACACCCGGCACTGCCATGGCCATCCTGGATAATGGTAAGGTGCTACCTTATGCACTGTCCACACTCCTCATCCTGAAATGTGCCATGAAAAGCAAACTGCTGACTGTTCTTAAAAAAAACAAGGAGCCCTGGTGAAAACTGAAGTCAATGGGAATTGGTGGGAGGTGGGGGGGAATTCTCCACTGGCTGGAGTTATACCTAGCACAAAGGGAGATGGCTGGGGCTGTTGAATGCCAATCATTGCAGCCCTAGGATATCACTGTAGGAGTTCTTCGGGGTAGTATCCTGGGTCCAACCATCTTTAGCAGCTTCACCAATGACCTTCCCTCCATCAGAAGGTCAGAAGTGAGGATGTTTGCTGATAATTGTAGTGTTCAGTTCAATTTGCAACTTCTCAAATAATGAGGCAGTCCATGCCTATATGCAGTAAGAACTGAAACCCATTCAGGTTTGGGATGATAAATGGCAAGTAACATTCACACCACAAACACCAGGCAATGACCATCTCCAATATGAGAGAATCTAACCACCTCACTTTAGATATTCAATGGCATTACCTTTGCTGAATCACACCATTAACATCCTGCGGTTTACTATTGATCAGAAACTCATCTGGACCAGTCATATAAATACTGCGTCTACAAAAGTAGGTCAGAGAATTGGCCAGTACCTAGTCTCCTGACTCCCCCGAAGCCTGTCCACCATCTACAAGGCCCAAGTCAGAAGAGTGATGGAATACTTTCCACCTGCCTAGGAGAGTGCAGACCCAACAACATTCAAGAAGCTTGACACTATCCAAGGCAAAGCAGCCCGCTTGGTTGGCACCCCATCCGCCCCCTTCAATATTTACTCCCTCCACTACTGATGCACAGTGGCAGCAGTATGTACCATCTACAAGATGCAACGCAGAAACTCACCATGGCTTTGTCGATAGCACCTTCCAAACCTACGGTGTCTACCACATGGAAGATCAAGGGTCGCATAAGCATGGGAACACCACAACCTGCAAGTTCCGCTCCAGGTCTCACACTATCCCGACTTAGAACTGTATCGATGTTCCTTTACTGTCGCTGCAACAAAAACCTGGAATTCCCTCCCTAACAGCACTGTGGGTGTACCTACACCAGATGGACTGCACTGAACAAGATGGCTTACCACCACTTTCTCAAGCACAATTAGGCATGGGCAGTAAATGCTGGCCATGCCAGCGATGCTCACATCTCATGAACAAATAAAATAAAAATCTCAGGAGCACCCTATCACAGCAACGTTTTCTACATCAGCAATCCTTAACCCAGCTACCCCTTAAATGCATACACATTGTTCATCTGGACTACTCCATGTGGTACTGCATCCCACATTCTCTCTATACTCAGAATAAACATCCATAGTTGATTAGTGAAAACAAGTCCATTTCAGATGTGGTCTCCAATTTAAATTTCAAATTCCAATTGATTCAAATTTTAAATTGATTTGATTCAAATGTCTGTCCAGATTCGTTTAACTTGGGTGGTATATAAGGCCATTTGAGGTAAACCCACAAATGGCTTATTATTTAAATTTATCTTGTAGAAAATTAGTAAAATAGAAATCCAAATTTCAGATTCAAGAGTTCTGAAAACAGAACCTCCAGGTCTAACATTTAGAATGCAGCTACTAACTTCAGACTGGTAATGCAAAATGCAACACCAGTCTAGATGACCATGCTTTATGCAGTAGACTATGGTTTACATTCTGACTTCTAGAGCTTTTCAATTTTTTGAAAACAGTGGTAGAAATGTATGCCTTCTGGAAATATTGGCAATGCATGAGCATTTTAAAAATCTCACCTAAATGTCATACTGGTGCATTACTCTGCAAAATGTCAAATGTAATTACCTGAGGGACAGACCATTTGCTTTTAGTGCGTTCAAGAATTACACTACACAGTTATGTCAATCTACACATTAAACATCTACACGTTTTGCAGTAGTGCAAAATGGCATTGTAACAGCATCTTCTATTAACCACTGTGATTAAGCTTGGAACATTAATTTTGATGCACTACTTACGATATTCAGACTTGCCAAGCAACACTTCTGTAACTTTTTGAATTATGGAATCTTATGACACAAAGTGGTTGTTGGGCCCATCGTGCCTATGCTAGCTCTTTGAAATTGCTGAGCTCTCCATGTGGCTGGCAGACTGATACATTATTGCTCAGCACCTAACTGCAGTGCAGTGGTAAATGTGATGCCCTGGAGGTACATTGACGTAACAATTAGTTACTAACTCATTACGAATAATAACAAGAATAACAACAACCTATGACATAAAAAAACCATGTTTTTCCCCTTTAGCTCTTTTGCCAATTATTTTAAAGCTATGGCCTCTGGTGACTGAGCCACTGAACAAAGGAAACGGTTTCTTCCTACTTGCTCCATCAAAGCCCCTTGTAACTTTGGATTCCTCTATTAGGTTTCCTTTCACCTTCTCTGCACTAAGGAGAAAAATCTCAGCTTTACCAATCTCGCCACGGTAGTGAATTCCCTCATTTTTTACAATGTCCTGTTATAACATCTTCTGTACCTTCGACAAGAGAATTAACATCCTTCCTAAAGTGTGGTATCCTGAATTGTACATAATACTCTGGCTGAGACTTTACCAGTGATGTGTTTAACACAACTTCATTGTCTTTGTATTGAATGCCCCATTTACAAAGCCAAATCTTTCTTAAATGCTTTATCAAATTGCCTTGCAACCTTGGAAACTTTTTGTATATGCACTGCAAGAGCCTTCTGCTTTTGCACCTGCTTCAAAATTGTGCCATTTAAATTATACAGACACTCCAAGTTTTTATTCCAAAGCACATCATTTCACACAAAGCATTAAGTTGCATCTGTCACGGGTCTGTCCATTTCACCAGTCTGTCTACATCTGCCCGAAAACCTCATTTACTATTTACCATGTTGCCAAGTTTTGTGTCATTAACAAACTTCAAAATTGTACTTCTGTACCCAAGTCCTGGTCATTTAAGTGCAGTTTAACAAGTAAACCAATGGTCCTAATGACAAATCCTGGGGGATTCCTCCCACCTCCACCTACCCCACCCCATATACTTTTTTTCCAGTCAGAAAAACATCCATTCATCATTCATCACTGTTCTCTATCTCCTATCCCTTGACTAGTTACATACCAAGTTATCATTCCTTGAATACCATACATTTCTATTTTCTGAATAAGATGGTCATATGTACTTTGTCAACTCCCTTTTAGAAATCCAAATATTCACAATATCTACTACACTACTTTCATCAACCCTCACTGTTGCTTCATTAAAGAACGCAATCAAGTTAGTCCAACACTATTTGCCTTTAACAAATCGTGCTGGTTGTCTTTTATTGACCTATGCTTCTCCAAGTGAGAATTAATTTTGTCCTTGACAACAGACTCCAGTGGTTTCCCCACCATTTTTTGTTAGCCTGATTAGCCTGTAGTTACTAGGTTTACCTCCTCCCATTTTTAAAACACAGATGTAACATTTGCAATCCTCTGGTGCCACTTCCATATTTAAGAAGGATTAAAAGATTGTAGTTAGAGCTTCTGCTATGCGAGAATTGTTATTTTCAATAGTGCACACTTGCATAACTACAGTATATTGTTGCTGATGCAGTTTCTGACAGAGAACCTGGCTGAACTACTTATCTATAATCATATTCAAGGTGGAGTTGCCCTTCAAAGTTTTAATACAAATGAAACATTTATATCACTTTAATGATCTTTCAAGCAAACAGATTTATAAGACCAGGAAGGTGACATTTGATTTCAGGTCCATTTTGAGTCAGCTGATCACAACTGGAGACATGAGGCTATGTGGCTGGATATGGCTGAATGATTTATTAATACTGAAGGATCCTTGGTAAAAGTTTAAGTTAAAGCAAAAACCTGCGGATGCTGGAAATCCAAAACAAAAATAAAAATACCAAGAAAAACTCAGCAGGTCTGGCAGCATCTGCGGAGAGGAACACAGTTAACGTTTCGAGTCCGTATGACTCTTCAACAGTTTGTTTGGCATAAAAACCTCAAGACAAAGTCACTGATGGCAAGGACTGCTTCACTCTGAACTGATTTATCAGTAAGAAGCTAACAGCAATCAGGAGGTCAAAGTCAGATAAGAAATCAGTCGAACCCAGATTGACTGAAACAAAAGAAATAACAACATGGAGAAACAGATGGCCCTGACCACACGAATGGTCTGGCCAATGACTCATGCACTTCATGATTTACTATCCCAAACAAGCTTAGCGAATCACCAAAGACTGAGTACCGAACAATGATTTAGGATTGGATTAGAAGGTGATCATCCAAATATTCATGTGCAGGGCATACAGTGAAAGGTGTGTCTAAGGAGATTGTTTGACCCTCCAAGGCTGCAGCTGACAGTAAGAAACTACCACCCAATAAGACAGAAGGCACCAAGAAAAAAACCACTCCAAGATGAGACATCTCAACAACCTCCTGTCTCGAATGCTAAAACTCTCTCTATAAAAGGCGTAGTATGATTCTTGACCAAAACTACATGCTGATAAAACATTGATAAAGTTTACAAAGAGTATCAGCATGTGTCTATGACAAATATTCCAAGCCAGTGGTTCTCAAATTTAGGTCTGTGGAGCCCTGGGAGCCCACTGAGACTTTCTAGGGCATTCACAGCAGCCAGAGGTGGGCTTGGTGCAAGCCATGAGGCAGGAGCACAGTGTATCCACCACATGCACAATGCAGAATGGGCTAGCTGTCTCACGTAGGAGGGGAATACGTACAGAGGAATGCTGAGGAGAGCAGCTCAAAGATGGGCTGGCTTACCCACGGTTACAGAGGTTGCCAGTGGGCGCTAGGTACGTTCAAGCCCTGTTCAAGAGGGGGAGTTTTTAAAAAATATATTTTAAGTGCTACATACTTAAACTAAAAGAAAGAGCACCAAAATACAAGTTCACCCAGAGCAACATTTTCCTCAGGCCAGCTCTGTTAACTTGTGCACCATAAAACCTTGATTTTCAGTGTCTCAAAATACCAAAAATGTCCACTGGGGAAGCTTAGAATTGCCGCGTAGAGCAAACTAAACAAATGTCAAATGCAAATACAAACACATTACCTTAAGAACACATTTTGCATTTTTGTCATTCTGGCAACTATATGCTCCTGCAAAACACAGGCACCCTTAAAAATGTTGATTGATGATAATGTAGGAGCAAATGATTTCAAAATGGGAAAAAGAATTCAAAGCAGCCTCATACAGCCATCACAAGAACTTCAGCTGAAGCCATGGACAGCTCTGAGTCCACTAGCAAAAGACAATGGAAAACAGGAAATATGAGAAAAGTTATTTAGAATTCCGATTTATGGAGCTCAGTGATGTGTTGTTTGCTGCAAATTTTTATCCAAAAAAGCAACAAGGCCTGTAAAATTAAAGTGATGCTGCACAACAAGACATTCAAATACAAAGAAAATTAAAGGTCTTGTTTAAATGAAAAGAAGAACAACACAACTGTCAGAAAAATCAAATGACAAACATAAACATCGATTCTGGAAATCCCAGAAAGCACCCTTAACTGCGTTGCAGAGTGCGGAAAGGAACCGAGTCTTTCAGCTGTTGTTGAAATGTGCAAAGTGACACTAAGTGAAGACGCAGTAAAGTGTTGAAGATCACACTTTCTATTGACAGAAGAATCAAGGAACTTTGAAGAGGAACAAAACACCAATTGGTAAGACGACTGTGAACGTGAGTAGTTTGCAATTAAGCTCCATGAGCACACTTGGCCCATAACTTCTGTGGAGAGGCAATCGGAGTCGGATTGCCACTCCGCTGCTACTTATTTACCTGGAAATGAAGCCGCTCCTTTCTCGCCCGACCTTCCAGCTCAGACCAGGTGAGAACAGCACAATGCAGCAGGTTTCTATGGCCTTGTGTCAAGGGCAGCTGAGTCAGAGGAAAGGAAGCCACACCCCAATTTTTATGGCACTGGCTGCCATAAAGCAGGTAAGTTTAAAGGTCCAGCCATTTTTAGAACCCAGGTAAGTTTGTACATGGGTAGAATTGGAGGGAGGGGGATTTAGGTGGTCAGGGAGATGATCAGTCAGTAGGGTGGTCAGGGGGTGGGGTCAGTAGTATAGTTACCCAAAAGTTACAAGTGGTTTTAATTCTTCTAACATTTTCTGGGTAACTATAACTGTAGCATAGTTGGAACCATCCGAAGCTTGCGATTTATATCTTACTTTCAGATTGTTCCCATTACAGGGCAACTGCCCCACGGAAGTTTGAACTTCCTGGGAAATTGCCATGCAATTCTTAACTGGGGTTTCTGGATTTTTGGGATGGAGCCCGTGAGTTTGGAAGTTATGGGTCTTTGTTACTATTTCTTTGCTATGCTTGGCTCGGAGGAGATTTTAGAAGATTCTCTTCTTTGGACAGATCTTACCTGAATGGGCAATGGTTAAGGAAGCATTCAAGTTACTGGGTAAATTCATGGAAACAGAAATCATCTAAGTGAGAGAACTGTGTTGCTGTTTGCAGACAGTGCTGCTGCTATGGCAGACAATATGATTGCTGGTGTTGTGAGAATAAGAGCTGTAAACCCACAGAAATTCAGGACAAATTGTGTGCTGTATCACCATGTCCTTACTTCAAAAGGAATAGAACTTGAATTACATGCTGTGTGAAATGCAGCTGTGACAGCTGTGAATCTTGTGATGTCTAGACCTGCGAATTCACATCTGCTTGCAAAGTTGAGTTCAGAAAGAGTGCAGAATATGAAAAGTTATTGTTTTGCACCGAAATACGTTGGTTATCCCTCGGCAGTCAGACAAAGAGTATTTGAACTCCTCAAGAAGCTGCTGGCCTTTTTTTCTGTGCACAGAACTGCATTAGCTGAACACCTTTCTTGACCAATTATGCATAATGAAACTTGCGCACCTTGCTGACATTTTTAACCAGTTGAATTTATAAATATAAGGAGCAATACAAGTACACTTGGGGTGAGTGACAAGACTGCAACTTTCAGGGAGAAGACTGAGATTCGGAAAACAAAACTGTATAATGGAATTTCAGATACATTCCCACTACGGACTGAGTCATACATACAATGACAGGAGAATGTGTGAAAGAAATGATCATTGCTCATCTTGCAATATTGACAGAGTACTTCAGTGTTTAATATGAAAACATAAAGACAGATAAGTACGATTGAGTTCAGGATCCATTTTCAATGTTGGCTATATCTTTTTGCTGCCTAAGTTAAAAAAAACAGAAGAGGAGCTGGTGAAATTGCCTTATGGCCACTCACCAAGACACATAGCAGTATATAATGCAGGTGACAGGGATCTCACCCATGGACTGGAGACCCAGCGAGAGCCCCACATCACCTCTTTGAAGGAGGGCCCTTTCGGATGGACAGTGGCTGGCCCTCTCCATGACACGGAGGCCAGCAGTTCTTTTCAGCGGCAGAGGTGGTGGCTGCTGCAGGTACAACACCCGCCAGAGACCTCGTATCATCGCTGGACCCTAGGCCGTGTGTGTGTGTGTGTGTGTGTGTGTGTGTGTGGGCGCATGTGCGTGAGAAGGGGGTCAGCATCAAGGGCAAAGGCTGGCTCTCAGCAGCAACCCCCCGCCCCCCACCCTCCCCACACCTTCCCAATGCCAGTTCCCTCGAGTGTCCTTGAATAAGGGACCCTCACTAAGTCAACAAGCAACTCTAGGATTGCTTTTCGTGCTCCCCACATGGTTAGCCCAGCACCCAACACTAGGTTATCAGTGGCGGGAGGATGAAGCCTAAGTGGGTATTAATTGCCCATCTAAGGGTCTCAATTGGTAGCAGGGTGGGAAAGCTGAACACGGGCCTTCCCACCATGGACTTAATCCAGCTGGGGGCCACACCACCTTCCTGCCTGATTAAACGCACTGCCTCCCCCCCCTCCCCCACACACCAACCCTTGGCACCAAACTCGGCACAGGGGGAGGGCATTAAATTCCGCCACAGTTTCAGGAACAAATCTGTTGCTGCAGAGCACCCAGAATGGGTAAAGGCAGCAACGCGAATGTTGCTACAGTTCCCAATGAGAGGATGTAGAAAGATAGAAGCAGCTAGTCTCACACTCAAAGCAGAGAAAATGCTGGCTCTTGTCAATCACCACGTGAAATACAAGTGAGAGATCATAATGAAATTAGGAAGCCAAAGAGGAGCTATGAAACTAAATTATCAAGCGGGCACTTAAACAAGGCTATTGGGAAGACACTCCGATTCATCCCTCACCATGAAAGTCAGTTCTGGATTAGAAGTTGCCTGGCTTGGAAAGGAAAAGAAAGAAAGTAAGCCCATGGGAGCTAAGAATCAATTGGACTTGTTCCTGGAGAGTGAAGTGTCCATTGAAGAGATAGTGTAGAGAATAACTCTTGGGAACATGGGACCTTCAGCCATTTTAAAGTTGAATGGAGAAACCTCTCTAGTTAAGAGTAAAGTTGCCTACAAAAATGTGTTAGTCAATGTTGCCTTTAGTTTGTTTGTCACGGTATGAGTCTTAAAACTTGAAATACTGTCATGTGATCCTGTCAGTCAATCACAGTAGTTCAAATTCCTTTTTAACAATTATCGGTCTCTAAGGGAATCATAACAATACCTAAGCGAAATAATTATTTAATATTTCTACCATCTCTCTATCATTACCTGTGGTATTCTGCCTATCCCTTAATGGTCCTATTCCTATCATAACCTATTTTTTATTGATGTGTCTATAAAATATTTTCTTATTTTGCTTTATGTTCCTTGATAATTTAATTTCATAGTTCCTCTTTGCCTTCCTAATTGCCTTTTTTAAAATTAATTTCTTTCCTAACTCTTCATATTCTCTCCTATCCTGCACTCCTCTGCTTTCTATGTAATGTATGCCTCTTTCCTAACCCTCAGTTTGTCCCTTATGTCTTTATTCATCCACGGAGTCCTGCTAGTGTTTAATCTGTTCTTTCCTTTTAGCAGAATGTATTATAAAATATAATTTGGATGGGGGTCCAGGATAAATAAACGATTTAAAAAAGGTTCCTTCAACCAATGAATTTTGAGAACCACTGGTCTAAGTCTCCCTCTGCAGGTTCAATGGGTAAAAACACCTAATCTAGTGATTCCTTTGTGCTTTAGTGGGTAAAGGCCACAATCCCTGGTCTGCATTGTGTCTCTGAAGGTCAGTGACTAAATAGTTTCAGAACATAAGTGATACTAATCCTTTCATGGTGTTTGCATTATCGCAAACTGTATAAGAGTACAATGAAACACAGCAATTCATCCTTTAGATTTTAACTTTAACCTTCCTCAGCTGCTAATCTAAATTACTCTGTGGGAGCTTTGCCGTGCATTTTTCTTTATTCTTGCTGCTGAAAATATTTACATGGAGTTAAACCATAAGCAGCTTTCAAAATACATAAGGGCAGAACTTTCCGGTTGGCATGCGGGGGTGGGCCCGACATGCCAACGTGTAAAACGACGCGCGATGATGTTGGGTGTGCGTCCCGACGTCATCACGCTCAGTAGCAATGTTTCGTTCGGCAGGCATGCTCCGGAGTTGGCTGCGTGCCCGCCGATACATCTACAGCCTATTAAGGATCTAATTAAAGTTATTCTAAACGCTGCCCATCCAACCTTAAGGTTGGCGGGCAAGCAAAAAGGTCACGTGGCCTTCACATTTTTTTGGAAACCTCATCCACGAGTGGGATGAGATTTCCTAAAGTGTTTACCAAATAAATTTAAAAATGTTTATAAATTTAAAAACATGTCCCAACTCTTTACACCTTTTATTTAATAATTTTATTATTGATTCAATTTCCCTGAGGCAGCTCCATGCCTCAGGGAGATTGAAGCGCTCTTTCATGCACATGCGTCAAAGAGTGCTGGCCCTGACTCCATCTCCTCCCGCACAGGTAGCGCTGAGTGCTACTGGCCGTGTATTACACTGGGCAGGCCTTAATTGGACTGCCCGCGTAAAATGGCAGCGCAGAGCCAAACACAGACGGCCATCGGCTCTGCACCCGCCCCTGCCCGCTCCCGCCGAGCCCACCCGCCATATGAAAAATCCTGCCCCAAGTGTTTGTGAAACATACTTGCACATTCTAGAAGGGACAGGGTGACATTTAGGATAGGGCTGCACTTTCAACATCAATGAATGTATTTTTCCACTAATGCTGCTTTTCTCAGGCGGCTAGAGCAAAATCATTAATGATAATACAAATCCAGTACTACACAACTAAATCATTACAAGAAAAGCTGATCAATAAAAGCATTATAAATTCTTAAGGGACAACTCATCCTAATAATGGCTTTCACAGAAGAAAAAGAAAACAAATCATAATCATTTCATTCTGCAATGACAGAAAATGGCAAATTTTAAGTCTTCCATGCACCAAATACCATGTTATCACCTCATTTCTAAATTCACAACAATTTGCACAAAAATATAAAAGTTCAATTTTTCTCTGTAATAAGGTAATAAATTCTATTTCATCTTTTTTACAGGTATAAAACACAAGTATAAATTTTGATAATTGCATCCTTACAAATCTTTGTCTATATGGAACATCTTGAATTTTTGCTATTGTACAGAAATTGGAAATGTAAAATTACAATCTATCTGTTTAAAAATACAATTTCTCCTAAAAGTAGATAATATACAGAGAGTTCCAGGAAATAGGATTAATTATTGCTACAAATAGAAGATTGCATGTCCAGATCTTAGGGCATTTAAAATGCTCCTTGTCACTGAGCCATCATCTGAAAGCTGCCCAAATCCCATGACAGCAATTTTTATCAGACTTCTGATAGGACAGCTGAGGTCCAAAGCCAACAGGTACTCCAGCGACCCAAATCAAGCTCCAGTAACATCCAGCAATTTCCTGAAACTCATAGGAGATGCCAGGCCAGCAAGGCAAAGCCAGTTCCGCAAGGCCAGCAAAATCCGGATTTGCAAGGCCAACGTCCAAGTGGCCAAATCATCCAGAAATTTGTGGTGATTCTCAACTAAGGTCACTTAGTAGACACAACAAATTATTGGATTATTTTTACACACTAATGATGACACATGTTTTTACTTGTCATTAATTTTCCCAGTAAATTCAAGTTCATTAGTTTCTGCCCTGACAAGTGAAAAAAAAAAAATCAACCAAACTCTCACATCCAATTAGAATCACATTTCCCTCTTGCGAGCAGCATCGGGGACAGTCATGAGGAATCTCACCTAAGTTGCACGCCTTTTACACAAACACATGAGGAGCTATACTGAAGGAAGCAGCAAGGGATTTTTCAAATAAATTGTTGTTTTACATTATGTAATAATTTGCATTATCATTTTGTATAATCTGAATTCTTTAAAGCACTATGAATTTTATTTTATTAAATTAACATAAAGATTATACACGGTTAAAACTGAACAAACTGAAAAATACATGAAATCTCCCTGCTTAACATGGATTTCAAACCATTTTCTTTCCATCTAGCTACAGCATGAACTCGAGATGTGTGATTACAATCACCCTACCACTGCTGTTCCTCTATTATGTAAATAGATACTGTGGAATTTGCATTATGTCTTACTTGCACGTCACAGATCCTATGATAGGTTAGGCGATGTGGCTGTGTACATATATAACTTGTAAAAACACGTCTCTCTCTCTCTGAATGTACAAAATAAACAGAGCAGTCTTGTGCATCCTTTGAAATTCAGTGTTCTCATATAGACATTTTTTACAAAAATAAATAACAGATAAACATATACCACATAACGTACATCAAACTTTTAAAGAAGCACATTCATGAAGAAAAATAAGAGAACAAAATAAGAAAGGTACAAAAGAGACGAGAGAAGGGAATTTGCTTTTATGATTAGATGACTTCTTTGAAGGAGAGTAATTCAAACTAATTTGAAACTCCTCTGATAAAAGCATTTTTTTTACATTATAATTTCTCCAAATTTTCAGAGTTCAAAAGCATCCTGTTAGAAGTCTGCCTGCCACAAACAGTGTGAATCTTCCACATACAATGAGGATCAGCTTCACTCCTGATCTTGGATGGTAATCTTAATAGTATTGCTGAAAAAAAATAGACATGGCGAAGCTTTTCATCTTGCACTCTTCAGGACACTTTGCAAGAAATCCAATATAGGGGAAGACAACAATTTATGCTGTATGTGAAGAAAGTGCTGATCGGTTGGCAAGTGGACTCTGATTGGTGGAGGCGTTTCCATGGAGAATGCACCAGTGATGGTGACTAACAGTTAACTGTCAAGCATTGTTTGAAATTCAAAGCAGACAGCTTGACCCCGACTGATTGAGGCATTGCCCTGAGGAATGAGTCACCGAATGGCTGTCACTTGTTTAGCTGAAACAGGCGCGTATGTACATGTTCTTTCTGTCTCCAAAGAACACAGCCCTGTGTATTAATATTTGTAGCTTCCAGTACATGCAAATATGCCACACTGCGAGCCCAACTGACAATATTAAATTGCAGAATCACATTTAATGTTGGAGACGGTGTTTTGAGTTTTGCAAGCATGGGCTGGTTGGGTACAGTCTGTACCTTGCCTATTGTGAATAGCGACTGGGACATGCTGTTTGAAGGGATCTGTCAGTCTTTGGGACATACAGCCCACTTACCTAGCATCACACTGGCACTGAAATTCATATACCACATTACTCATTTGTGAGATACGTTTTGGCTTGAAGGCAGCATCCTGTTAAGTGGCGAATACCACTTGTGTTGCCAGTACATAGTAGCAGTGTGAAATAGCTAGCTTCACCTCCTGCTCAAATTTTTGAGATACCTTGCCCTTCCAGGGTAATCTGAGGTACACTTTTCAGGGCCAAAAGTGACAGCCTTAGGCCCATTCACGAGTTTGCATGATATACAGCATGAAATCACCTGATCAGGGTAGCCATTATCCTGCAGGATGTCCTTGATGCATCCCATTTTAGCATCAAGCTTGCACGGTGAGCAAATGGCTCAGGACCTATTTAGAAGTTTGCTGATAAGACCAATCTTATAGAGTGTGGGACTATAAGAATCCCAACGTGTATCTTGACCAGTGAAGATAGGCTTGTGGTGGACCATGGTAGAGAACCTCCTGGCAGATTTCTCAACTAGTACATCAAGGACTGCTCCATTTTGATGGTGAATTTGAGCACAGGATGGAGCACATTAAGACATGTAAGGAAATTATTAAACGCAGCTGCGGATTTAAATATAGCAAATGTATCATCCACATATCAGAAATATGCGAGGGGTAGGAGGTTAGGTGTCATATCATCGAATGATATGCTTCCCAATGGACCCAACAAAGACGTTTGAGAGAGCTGGGTTGAGAGGGGATCCCAGATCCCATAGCAACACCATCTATTTGGGCATGCATGGTGTCATTAAAACTGAACTCAAGTTGCCGAATTCATAAGTTCAATGTTCATAAGTTCTTGCCAACCAATCAGCACTCTCTTCACATACAGTATAAATGGTCGACTCCCCCCCTTTATTGGTATTCTTGAAGTGTTCTGAAGAGAGCAAAACAAAAAGCTTCAACATGTCTCTTTTTTCAGCAATACTCAAGTTCTGTACTACCAAACGGCCATTTGTAAATCCTAACAGTTTTGACAATTATCTTAAACCTGCTGATACAAATAAGATGATGATTGTGTTGCAGCATCGGGATTGACCTCCAGGACCAGGAAATAATGAACTCTGCTGCATCACCCGAGTATCTCTTTCTCAACTGATAATGATCTATTTCTGGCGTTAGGTAAACTCCAACACTCAAGTTAAATGAGGAAATGTAATACTTATGGCTTGCATTACTATCACAAAACTAGAACCCGTCCTGTTTTGTCCCTACGATTTTGTAATTTTAGCTTCCTCTGACAGCATAACTTCTGTAACTCATCATGGTGAGAAGCAGTTATTTACTGCTTGCAACTGCCCATAAGCAACATTTTACATGCTAATTGATGAAAAGCCATAAATGTGAATTTAAAGTTACTGTGCACAAGAGATCCCTCAAAAGGTTGTGCTTGACAACTTTATACTCCTGTTTGAAGAGATTATCTGATGTGAAAATCACTTAGCTGGCCTGGACAGGTGACCCAAGAGCTCAATCCTCCTGAACAAAATGGTGTTCCTACCAGCAAGTGCAGCCACTGGCACCTGTCATGTTTGCCTCCACAAGGTAGTGCCCTTAAAACAAAGGAAAAAACCATCTCCTCCTCTTTTGCCAAAGGAGATCAGAAAGTGTTTGCCTTACGAAAATGAATTTATAGTTCAAAATAGAGTCTGCCTAAGTAAAAATGAGAAGTCGATTGGCAATATTAAAAATGTATTTGTTGCACCTCCCACTGCCTATTACCTTCAGACACCGCTTAGAGACCTTTAGAGACGCCAGGAATAAACTATAGTATCACAGATTCATTGCAGCACAGAAGGTGGCCATTTGGTGGCTATCGTGTCCATGCTGGCTCTCCTAAGGAGCAGTTCACATAGTGCCACTCCCCCACCCTCTCCTCACATCCCTGCACAAGCTCCCTTTTCAGATATTTAGAAAATGTAGAAAAACTTACGTCACAGAAAGAGGCCACCCAGCCTAATCCCAATTTTCAGCACTTGGTCCATGGTGGTTATGGGACTTTAGGTGCATATTCAGACACATTTTAAATAAGTTGAGGGTTTCTGCCTCTCCTACCCTTTCAGCCAGTGAGTTCAAGACCCCTACCACCCTTTGGGTGAAAAACAATTTCCTCATCTCTCTTCTCATCCTTTACCAATCACTTTAAATCTATGCCCCTAGTCACTGATCTCTCTACTGAGGGAAATAGATTCTTCCCATCTACTCTATCCAGGCCCCTCGCAACTTTGTATATCTCAATCAAATCTCCCCTCAACCCCGTCTATTCCAAGGAGAACAACCTTAGCCTATCCAATCTTTCCTCATAGCTGCAAATTTTCAGTCCTGGAAACATCCTCGTAAATCTCTTAAGTACCCTCTCTCATTCAATTACATCCTTTCTGTAATGAGGTGACCAGTCGTGCACTCAGTGCTCAAGCTGTAGTCTAACCAGTCTTTTATATGGCTCCAACATAATCGCCATACTCTTAGGCCAGGATTTTCTGGTGGTCGGGTGGGCTCAGCAGGTAGGCCTGGGAGTGGTCAGGAAGCCAACCGCGATTTCACGCTGGCTGGCCAATTAATGCCCAGCCAGCGTGAAATACGTGCTGCAGTGCTCAGTGCTGCCGGGGTTGGGGTGGGAGGAGCACGAGTGCTGAAGTTCGCACATGCACGTGGGTACACACAGTAAAAGCTCCCTGAGGCACAGAGCTGCCTCAGGGAGCTGAGGATTTTTTAAATTAAAAATTAAAACTTAAGCAATGTTAAAAACATGTTCCCTCCTATGACTCTGTCACATGAACAGGGACATGTTGGGAATGAAATTTAAAATTTTTTATTTCGTTTTTATTTGCTGTTGGAAACCTCATCCCGCCCGTGGATGAGGTTTCCTAAAAAATCCAAAGGCCGCTTGGCCTTTTCGACCGGCCACCAACCGTAAGGTTGGACGAGCAGCAAAGATTGGTGGGCAGTGGAAAATTTCAGTTAATTATTACTTTAATGGCTTTAATAGACCTGTTAATTGTCAGTGGGTGTGCTGCTGACTCTCGCGCACACCTGCTGGCTGAAATATCACGCGAGTGTGTGATGACGTCGAGATGCTCGCCCGACGTCATTGTGCATCATTTTACACCCACTCAGGTCGGACGCGCGCCCACCTGACAAGCGCAATATTCTGCCCTTATGTGCTAGGCCTTTTTCAAATAAAGGAAAGTATTCCATATGCCTTCTTAACCACCTTATCGACCTGTCCTGCTGCCTATGCGGGTTGTACAAAAGGAAGTTAAATCAGAAGTAAGAAAAACTTTTCATTACTTTGGGAAATGGAAAATTGGAGTGAGACTGGTAGCTGTGCCAAAATGTCCCCATTATACTGCCAGAGGCAAGCTAAAAGTGTAGGCACAATCCAATGGGTACTGAGCACTCTATGAGACCTTACCTAAATGGCCTTTTTTTAATATTTGTAAGCCTCGACATATGTTGACAGGAAATTCAACTCTGGCGGGTATCACAATTGAATCCAAGCTTATCTCCACCAAATGTCCAACAACTAGCAGGGGTCAAGGCCTTCACCTTCCTAAAAGTGCTGAAGACAATTCTAACACTCCTACTGTCATCCTGAGTAATCTGCTAAATCATGAATCCTAAAAAGGGCACAGAGAGTGTCCAATGAAGCATAGAATTCAGCAGAAACAAGCACCACCAGCTTTTCAGCTACTTTTGGCCCTGCCTCAGTTTTTGATCTAACCTGGAATGGAGGCTCACCACTAAATAAGACAAGAGCTTAATTTCCATATTCAAAAGTGATCGTTGAAATTTGCTACCTAAATCACTAGCTAGCATATGCTCTGCATGCCAAGCCAAGGTAATTTAACAAGTAACTAAGTTAAACTTGTTTTCAGGGCATTTTTCTAAATTCTTTCCCTGCTTCATCTTCCACGAGCTGCTGTGACAGTTGATGTTAATTATTTTTTTTCCCTCAACTCCTTTTCCTCAAGTTTCCCAATGGGTGGCATCTATTTGTAAGTAAAACAAGGCCTTTGGAGGGATCGATAGCAGAAGGCAAAATCCTTCACCCGTAAGCTGTGCCATTGGTCATGATGATGTTATGATGACACCTGAGGTGACTGCTGGATTATTCTTCAGCAACACCCACACAACATGTCATGCTTTTTGTGGTAATGTATAAAAGATCCTGATTGGCAATCAACAATGAATATTCCATCAATAATTTCTGCAGGCCTGGCACACCTACCTGCTAATGACCATGACAACTGGGTCTGGCTGATGAATAACTGTGTCGTTGGCTGAAGAATACCACTGGCTAGCATGAAAGCACAGGAATGTGGCATGCATTGAGGGCAACAGTCAGCTATAGCCCAAAACATGGTCCCGCTTTCTTTCAGATAATTTACAAAGCTGACTTATGAGAATGGTACAGGGGGTCAACCTCCTCACAGGCTCCTTGTGCAACAACTTTCAAATTAAATAGCCATAACACTATGGGCGAATAGTCACTTGTCTGAAGACTTATGCCTGTATCTACGATAACTTTGCTCTTCATTTTTGCCTGCTACTTCTTAGTCCTAGGTCCTTCGCATTCTTTTTTGCACCCCACCCCACCCCACCCTCTGCCTACTTATTGTTATATTGTGCTTTAATTGTACTCATCCCTTTAAGTTAGATTTATACACTATTCTCCTCGCCAAATGCTCTTGTTTTTCTTAGATCCAGCACCTGGTGCTGAGTAATTATGTAAATGAGTTATACCAAAACGGAATGCTTTCTGTACCTTACCTATCAAACCAGTCGTGCAGCAGTGAGCAATTTACATTGACTTATAGCCTTCAGAGGAAGATTGGTCCCCCAAAAATTAACCCTTTGAACTTTTTGCCTGAAAAACAAAAATACCTTTGGAGGTGCAAACTTAACAACTCAAATTACTTTATGCATCACAAACTTACTTAGCCAAACTTAATTTCTATTCATTTTTTAATTTGTTCGTGGGATGTGGGCGTCGCAGGCTAGGCCAGCCTTTATTGCCCATCCCCTAATTGCCCTCGAGTAGGCGGTGGTGAGCAACTTGTTGAACCACTGTGGTGCATGTGGTGGAGGTACACCCACAGTGCTGTTAGGGAGGGAGTTCCAGGATTTTGACCCAGCAACAGTCAAGGAACAGAGATATATTTCCAAGACAGAATGGTGAGTGACTTGGAGGGGAACTTTCAGGTGGTGGTGTCCCTTTCCATCACTTTACTGATGTGTCTACTGCCCTTGTCCTTCTAGATGGTAGTGGTCGTGGGTTTGGGAGGTGCTGTCTCAGGAGTCTTGGTGAATTCCTGCAGTGCATCTTATAGATAGTACACACTGCTGCTACTGTGCGCTGGTGGTGGAGGGAGCGAATGTTTGTGGATTGGGTGCCAATCAAGTGGACTGCTTAGTCCTGAATGGTGTAAAGCTTCTTGACTGTTGTTGGAGCTGCACTCATCTGAGCAAGTGTGAGAGTATTCCATCACACTCCTGACATGTGCCTTGTAGATGGTGGACAGGCTTTGGGGAGTCAGGAAGTGAGTTACTCGCTGCAGGATTCCTAGCCTCTGACCTGCTCTTGTAGCCACAGTAGTTATATGGTTGGTCCAGTTTAGTTTCTGGTCAATAGTAACCCCCAGGAAGTTGATAATGGTGGATTCAGTGATGGCAATGCCATTGAATGTCATGGGGAAATGGTTAGATTCTGTCTTGTTGGTGATGGTCATTGCCTGGCACTTGTGTGGGGCAAATGTTGCCACTTGTCAGCCCAAGCCTGGATATTGTCCACATCTTGCTGCATTTGAACATGGACAGCTTCAGTATCTGAGGAGTTGCAAATGGTGCTGAGCATTGTGCAATCATCAGCTGCCACTTGATAGCACTGTTGATGAACCCCTTCCATTCACTGATGATCATGAGTAGACCAATGGGGCGGTAATTGGCTGGGTTGGATTTGTCATGCTTTTTGTGTACAGGACATGCCTGGGCAATTTTCCACATTGCCACATAGATGCTAGTGTTGTAGCTGTACTGGAACAGCTTGGCTAGGGGTGCGGCAAGTTCTGGAGCACAAGTCTTTAGTACTATTGCCGGAATGTTGTCAGGGCCCATAGCCTTTGCAGTATACAGTGCCTTCAGCCGTTTCTTGATATCACGTGGAGTGAATTGAATTGGCTGAAGACTGGCATCTGTGATGCTGGGGACCTCTGGGAGGAGGCAGAGATGGATCATTCACTCAGCACTTCTGGCTGAAGATTGTTGCGAATGCTTCAGCCTTATCTTTTGCTTTGATGTGCTGGGCTCCTCCATCATTGAGGATGGGGATATTAGTGGAGCCTCCTCCTCCAGTGAGTTGTTTAATTGTCCACCACCATTCACGACTGGATGTCGCAGGACTGCAGAACTTAGGTCTGATCTGTTGTTTGTGAAATTGCTTAGCTCTGTCTACTAGTTGTTGCTTATGCTGTTTTGCATGCCAATAGTCCAGTGTTGTAGCTTCACCAGGTTGATACCTCATATTTAGGTATGCCTGGTGCTTCTCTTGGCATGCTCTCCTGCACTCTTCATTGAACCAGGGTTGATCCGCTGGCTTGATGGTAATGGTAGAGTGAGGGATATTCTGGACAATGAGCTTACAGCTTGTGGTTGAGTGCAATTTCGCTGCTGCTGATGGCCACAGCGCCTCATGGTTGCCCAGTCTTGAGTTGCAGATCTGTTCAAAATCTATCCCATTTAGCACAGTGGTGGTGCCACACAACACGATGGAGGGTATCTTCAATGTGAAAACACAACTTCGCCTCCACAAGAACCGTGCGGTGGTCACTTCTACCGATACTGTCATGGGCAGAGTACATGGAGGAGTACTGATTCATCAGCTGGTGTAGCGGGGGTGGGTGGGTGGTGGGGGCAGTACTTCGTAATCAGCAGGAGGTTCCCTTGCCTATGTTTGACCTGATGCCATGAGACTTCTTGGGGTCTGGAGTCGATGTTGAGGACTCCCAGGGCAACACTCTCCCAACTGTACACCACATCTTCTGGTGGTAATTGTCTGTAAGGTATGATTCTGAGACCATGACAGGCTGTTGCTTGACTAGTTGCTTGACAGTTCTCCCAATTTTGGCACTAGTCCCCAGATGTTTGTAAGGAGGATTTTGCAGGGTCAAGGGGGCTGAGTTTGCCATTGTAGTTTCTGGTGCCTAGATCCATCCAGTTTCATTCCTTTTTGTAGGCTTTTTTAGCAGTTTGATACAACCGAATAGCTTGCCAGGCCATTTCAGAGTCAACCACATTGCTGTGGATCTAGAGCCACACGTAGGCCAGGCCAGGGAAAGACGGCAGATTTCCTTCTTTACGACAAATCAACAATGGTTTCATGGTCATTTTTATTGAATTCTGCCATGGTGGGTTCAAACCTGGGTCCCTAAAGCATTACCCTGCGTCTCTGGATTACTTGTAAAAAGTGACAAATATCACTATGCCATGTTTCCCCACATTAGAAAGCATTAAAGTATCTTGACTCTCTGGTCAGCAGGGGGAGCAGTTAGTTTAAGAGAAGCAGACTTCCTGTGTTTGTGATAAAATCACGTCACTACATGAACCCTAGAAACATTGCATGGTTACAGCACAGGAGGCTGCCGTTCAGCCACTGCATCCAAATAAGCTTTCTGCAAGAGCAACTCAGCTAGTCCTACTCCTCTGCCCTTTATCTGTAGACCTGCATGATTTCTCTCTTCAGATAATTATCCGATTCCTTTTTGAAAGCCAAGACTGAATCTGCCTCCACCACACTCTCAGGTCATTCCAGATCCTAACCACATACCTCATGTCAGCTTTGATTCTTTATCCAATCAGCTTAATCGTTGCCCCCCACTGGTTCCCACCCTTCTAGCAATGGGAGCAGATTCTCTCTATCTACCCTGTCTAGCCTGGTGTGCCTCTATCAAATCTTCTCTCGAAGGAGCACAGCCCTAGCTTCTCCAATCTCATCCCTGGAACCATTCTCGTAAACCTTTGCTGCATCCTCTCTAATGCCTTCAAAGCCTTCCTAAAATGGGACGCCCAGACTGGACACAATACTCCTAGTTAAGGCTGAACCAGTATTTTATACAGGTTCACCAAAAATTCCTTCATTTTGTACTCTTTACCTCTATTTATAAAGCCCAGAATCCTGTATCCATTATTAAACACTTTCCCAACCCGCCCTGCCACGAATTGTGAATATATATCCCAGGTCTCTCTGCTCCTGCACCTCCTTATCAATTGTATCCTTTATTTTATCTTGCCTCTGCTTGTTCTTCCCATCAAAATGTACCTCTTCACACTTCTCTACATTAAATTTAGTCTGTCATATGCCTGTCCGTTCCACCAGCCTGTCTGTCCTCTTGAAGTCTATCTCTGTCCTCTTCACAGTTCACAAAACTTCCAAGTTTTGTGTCATCCACAGATTTTGAAATTGTGCCCTGTGCATTTGAGTCTAGGTCACTAGAGTCAAGAAAAGCAGTAGTGCTAATACCAACCCCTGTGAAAACCAAATGTATGGATTGCTCCAATCTGAAAAAAAAACATTCACCATCTGTTTCCTGTCACTCAGCCAACTTCGCATCCATGTTGCCACTATCACTTTTATTTCTTTGGCTTTAATATTGCTGATAAGTCTGTTGTATGGCACTTTATCAATCACCTTTGGAAGTCCACGTACACCACATCAAATGCATTACCCTCATCAACTCTTTATGTTACCTCATCAAAAAACTCAAAATAAGTTTGTCAAACATGATTTAATCTTTAAAAAAATTATTCTGGCTTTCCTTAATTAGTCCACATTTGTCCAAGTGACTGTTAATTTGTCATCATTTCTAAAGGCTTTCCCACCACGGAGGTTAAACTGGCTGGCCTGTAGTTGCTGGCTTTATCCTTACAGCTTTTTTGAACAAGGGTGTAACATTTGCAATTCTCCAGTCCTCCACATCACCCCTCTATCCAAGGATTAGAAGATTATGGCCAGTGTTTCTGTTCATACTTTCCACCCTTACCTCCCTCAGTACCCTCCGATGCATCCTATCTGGTCCTGGTGACTGAGCAACTTCAAGTACAACCAATCTTTCCAATACCTCCCCTTCATCAGCTGTTAGCCCAACCAGTGTCTTAACTAAATTCTCATTCGCTCCAACTTTAACGCCATCTTCCTTGGTAAATACAGACTGAAGTACTCTATTAGTACCTCAGCCGTACCTCCATGCGTAATCACCTTTTTGGTCCCTAATCAGCTCTATCCCTTATGTTACTACTTACACCCCTATAGAAGACTTTAGTAGGCTTCTAAGTATACAGCTTATTGGTTTCCAAAAATATTTAGGCATCAAAGTGGGATGCTAGCCTAAAGTAATTCAGTTTACCCTTCTGAATATTTTTTTTTTCTACATGAATTACCGAGAAATATTCATTACATTTAATGTAATAGGTTTTAGGCAAGATAGGAAATAACTTGGCTTCAGTTAAGTGCCGATTTTTGTTAAATCTGATCGCCGTGTAACTATCCCTAATCTGTATTCAACCATTTTCAGACTAACAATCATTTTGAACTGATATGGTCAGGGGATCCTTTGGCAATAGTGTCAATGCGCAACAATGTTGATACCAGTCCTGGACTCTTTCCAGTGTCTTCCAAAAAGTTGCCCTGTTCTTGCAAATGCTCAGTGGAAACCGGGGGTAAATAATGGTTTTAATGAAGTGACAATCAACATGCAAGTCGACCAATGTCGCTGATACCAATGTTATGGACCAGGTACACTGAAATAGGAGTCTGCTGTCCTACACTCCAACATCCCATTCTTATAAAATGAAACAACGAGCTCCGCTGCTGCAAAATATCTCATCTATGAGTTAGCCAATTACACAAGATTTAAGTAAGCCTTGCCCCTGGAATTATTACACAACTTTAAAAAATACTAGCCACTTTTCTGATATCCTTTATTACAATCCCCGCTAAGACTGTACAGAGATGTGGAAATTTCCAGCACTTCTATGCTGTATTAATATATCTTCAACAAAAAAATTCCACACTCTGGGTTTTTTTTTGCCTAAATGGAGTCCCTGCAGTACAATGCAGTACGTCATATTTTGCAACGGTCACAAGATATAAATTTAGAAACCTAACAAATATTGACTTTGGTTGAGAGCAAAGGCAATAAACTGTCTTCAAATAACAGAAATGACCTTGTGTGAAATAATGGCTGGGACATGCAGGTTATTATGACACATGAAAGGAAATTTTGTAATCTGAAAGGCAACAGTTTACCAGGCCCAAAAATGTAAATACCTGCATGCAAATCTAAGCTTTCAAAGAGGCATCAAATCTAATTTGTTGTTTTTGTTCTGTTGTAATCTTCTGCCTTATGCAGCCTATCTTAATGAATGAAAAAGAAAGTCAGTAAAAACAAGGAGATAAAAACAAGATCACTGTGCTCTGAGAAATTACAATGCTGATCAGGAACTTGCATGTTGTCTAGAAAGGAAATTTAAAAGCACTTCAGATAAATAGTATGCTATTGAATGACTGTGCATTTGGAAAGAATGTCCATAAATTCTATGAACATATGGAATAATCTAGAGTTCCAAACTATTTATCATGAGTTATTAGCCAACTTTTAAACATGAGTCCCATCCTGACTCACTCTTTCAGTCATTGCTGTCTCGCTGATTTGAGTCAGAATGATATTTACTGAAACAAATGACAGGAAACAATGCCGACATCCTAAAACCCCTTGGCTTATAAGTGAAAAATACTAAACACACGATCTTAACAAAGAAAAGGGAAAATTTCATCTACAAGAAATGTAATTAGAACTTTTGGATTGTGAAGCCTATCTTTTCTCCTGCCTTCATCCATTTAATGTCATAGATCAAATGAATGATAATGAAAAATAGGCTGAAGTCATGTCCCGGCAGAATTCCACCTAATTTACACCACAGCTAAGTTGCTAAGATGAGAGGACTAGCAACATTAGAAGTGCCTTTCAAAAAGATGGGCAGGGGGAGAGGATCAATGATTGAGAGAAGAATTGCAAAGCAAATGAATGAGAGAAAGGTGATATAAGGGAAAGGATAATGGGACAAATGGGAGGGAAAGTGGATAATTAGGCGGCAGTAGCAGAAAGCATGAGCGCCAGAGTGAGTGAGTGAGTGAGTGAGTGTGTGTGTGTGTGTGTTGGGAGATACCATGCACAGTTCTGGTCTCCATACGTAAGGAAGGATATACTTGCATCGAAGGTTTATGTTCCTGGGATGAGGGGGTTGTCCTTTGATGAGAGGCTGAGTAAATTGGCCTATATTCTCTTGAGTTTAAAAGAATGAGAGGTGATCTCATTGGGGCTGATTAGGAACCAAAGATGAGATTTATACATGGGGACAGAGGACATGGCTGAGGTATTAAAATGAGTACTTTACATCTGTCTTTGGCAAGGAAGATGCTGCCAAAGTTGTGGTGTAAGAGGATGTAGTTAAGACAACAGGTGGGCTAACAATTGATAAAGAGGAGGTATTAGAAAAATTCTGAAGGAACTTGATAGGATAGACACAGAGGTTGATTTCCCTGGCTGGGGAAGTTAGAACACGTGGACACACAAAAAGGGGCTGATTATTTAGGACTGAGGTGATGAGAAATTTCTTCAGTTAGGCTGTGAATCTTTGGAATACTCTACCCCAAAAGGTTGTGAATTATTCACTGTTGAATACATTTAAGGCAGAGATAGGTAGATTAATGGTTTCTCAGAGATTCAAGCGAGATGGGGTGCAGACAGATAAGTGGAGTTGAAGCAAAAGATCAGCCATGATTGTAATGAATGGTGAAGCAGGCTCAAGGTGCTGTACAATCTACTCCTGCTCCTATTTATGTTCTTGTGAGAAGGGTAAAGTACAAAATAAAATAAAAAGATAAAGTAAATTTCAAAGTTCTGAAGGTCCCCTGGGAAAGGTGTACATTAATGAAAGTTAGTAGTTACACTATTGTCAAGGAAGGAAACAGTTAAAGAAGTTCAATTGCTAATTATTAGGTTGTTTAACTAAGTACTCATTTGGTTATATAAAAGGAATAACAGCTGAGGCTAGTGCTGGCTGTGAAGAGTTTTATGACAAGCAATAAAAGTCTGCCTGAAAGAGTCTTGGTTTTAGTCCTCATTTCCAAACAACTATTGGAACTTAACAACTAATCACACTAGAAGAGAAATACAGGCCAAAACAAGTGACCCCTGACAGGTTACAGCAGATTCCATAACTTAATGAGGCCTGACATGTGCCCACGCAAATATGTGTGTGCACGCACATGCGTTTTGGGGGGGGTGGGGGGAAGAATGTGGAAATAAGATAATGGCTGAATTGGGCAGAATGCATGGAGGTTCCAATAGGCGGTGACTTGAAGATTCATGCTGCATTTAGGTAATGGGTTTGATAATAAAATTTAGATGCCAATTACTTGATTTTATAGAACCAATGCAGCTCACAATACACTTAGAACTCAATCTTTCAAGATATGGATGAGGCCTGAGTGTGAGCAAATTCGTGCACAGTTTCAGTGCTGGGTTTAGTGCTAATATTATGTGAAAGGTCTTCTAAGATTATAAATATTAATCACCATGCCACCTAAAAGTGCTATGTACTGCATGTAAATGTTGACATTCTTGAAATAGAATTTGATACAGACAGAGCCCAACACAGGACTTATAAATGCAGTTTGAAATAGAATGTTGCAGCCTCTTGCTGGCTTTAAATATGAAATAGACTGATTCCCTATTCAGAATTCAATGGTTCTATATGATTACTGAATAGCTGGGAGCTGATTAAAAGTAGTGGTCTACTTTAGTAAGTTACAATGGCACCTTGGAGCCCAGGATTAAATTTCGATTTAAAATAAACATTTGCATGTATTACAATATACTAGTCTTTCTCCCACGTTGTTGCTCACTGTGAGTTACAGGATATTGTTCTATAACAAGGCACAACACCCTATTGTTGTCATATACAATGTACTATCAGGGTTGCCATTGTTTATCAACTGAGTAAGTCTAATTCTGCTTTGTTACACGGTTATCAATAATTTTGCTGATATTTTAGTGAAAGGAATTCCAAAACTTGATTTTCCTGTCAAAACTGAAACCAGTGGCCTTGATTATTCAATTCTAATGAAGATGAAATGTGGAGTTTGCCTCAACAGTGACATCCTTGATTGTATTAGCAGTAAGAGTTGGGGAGTGGTCAAAGGGTCTGACAACATAAAAAAGGACAGTACTGTGACTGGCAGCACTAGTTTTTAAGTTTCTATGATTGGGGCAAAGCCATTAAATCTTCTGGTCCTCCAAAAACAGCTCCTTGCTCCCTCCATTGGCAGTTCATATGCCCCTGTCCTCTTGAGCTCTCTAACATGGTGCTGACCAGATGGGTTAAAATCAACTAAACTACCTTTTCTACTTCTTTACATTGCTACATTCCTCCTTGCTTTTGAAAATGTTTTCCAAAGTCCCATGTTTGACTAGATCTTTGATTCTATATCCTACCCACACCCACCAAACCCAATTTTCCTTCCCTCTGCCCAAGTCTCATGTCAATCTTTGCCATTACCTCTTAACTGAAAACAATGAAGACTTCCCACACAGGAGGAAGGAGTGCTACATAAGTGCAAGTTTTTTGTTCAGGATTAGTAATAAAAATTTTGGAAATTCTGACCATATCGAACCAGACTAATTTCCATTGATTCTGAAATTAATTTCAACAATAGTGAAAATCTGAGCCCAGTGTAATCGTTTTAAGAATAATGGCTTTGAAGAATGGCTTTGAGGACTTTAAACAGATGAACCCTACAAAATTGCAGCTTTTCAAATTTATCAGAATTGAAAGGATCACAGCGGGCTCTCTGTTCTCCCACCTTGTTGAAATAGAATATGGACACATTTTACTTTAACTACAACCTCACTATATCATCTGACAGTACTCACTGTCAGCTTAATAAAACAGTGTTGCGGTCTGCTTGCCCATTACACTACAATCTAGTAGGATCCTGTTTGCTGGACTGATTTATTACACAATGGACTCCCCATGTCATCCTAGAATGACACTTCCAAGGCTCTCCAAACAATACTTGTGGGTTTTTTTCCTGTCCTTGCTCGATGAAGTATGTACAGAATACAGCTTTAAATTTAGATTGATAATTTCTGCACCTAAATATCTCTCTTTCAAAAAGTAAGTGCTGGTCATTTAGATAAAAATGGATATGATTTTGTCCTTATCTCTAGTGAACTTTGTTTTCTGTTAAATATTAATGGCATATTTATCTTTAGTTGACAGAAGTTTCCTTATTTGGAAGAGAGAAGAATAAATGGGTAACTACTGACGAGTTAGTTTAACCTCAGTTGTGGGGAACATTTTAGGCATGATTTTAGCTCTGGGCATAAGTATATCAAACTGTCCACCCACAACACTGCAAGGCCTAGGAAATTTTAACTTCTGGGCTTCATTTAAACAATAAAAATTGCTGCAAAGCCAGCAGCAGGAGGCTGCTGCCAGGGACACAAATGTCCAGATCCTGACATAAGACAATTGGGAAATTGTGAGGGAGGCCCTGGGAAAGAAATACGCATAGAGACCGTGTCCTTGTGGGGTCCAGAGATGCAATCCTGCAGTGATAAGCTTCGATTTTAAGCACATGCCCATCCCATTCTCACCAAGTTAAACTTGAGCTGTCAGAGGCCATAATTAGAGGTAAAATTAGTCATCATCTAAAGATGCATGGAGTTATAATTTCAGGTTCACCAGTTGCCTTCTCAGGTATCGTGGCATCAGTTGTTCCCTGAAGCAGTCTTTGGGCTAGAAATTGGATGGCCCCGTTATTTGGGCCACCAAATTCTCGAGCTGCTTAATACACCACACCCCTATCACTTACCGAGCAGCACTCTCTGGCATGCAGCTCTCACATCTAACATGCAAATACTCTACTTCACCTGCCTATCTATGCTGCTAGCCTCATGCCTATCTCTCACTGCCCCCATATACCTCCAGCTGTTCAACAATATCAGACACATCACCCAATCACAGAACTACATGATCACTGATAGCCTGCCCTCTCTCACTTGCAGGATAGGATGGCACATAATAGAAGGGAGCAGAACAAATTCAGTGGGGCACAAGGACACCTGCAACTCCTGTGCCCTCCAGAGATGACTCGCAGCATCATGGGGCTGGCTGTGAAAGGGCCCATCATTTGCTTTCAGTGAGAACATTGAGGATGACAGCATGTCCCTGCATTAGGTCCCTCCTCAACTCCCAGTGCACCCTCATCTTGCCATGTCATGGTGAGCAAGCTGCAGATGATGTCACCACAGACCTCTTGTTCTACACCCCACCACCCGTTTGTCCCACCAGCCCTCCCCTTCTCGGGTTTTCTGCTGTCGGACCCATAAAAACAGCTGAGGTGGCTAGTTCAGCCAAAAGGAGGAAGAGAGTGCAACAAAATAGAACTGATGAAGAGGGACCCGTTACAGTCACCGGCTTAGATATTGGCACTGCGCATACCCTGTAAACTATTACAAAGTTACAGTGAGCATGTGGTGAGACAGCCAGCCATGACTGGGCTGCAGCCAGGCACGGGTAAAGGATGGTTTATTTGCCTGTTCACTGGAAGGTGAGGTAGCAGACAAGTTATGCTGAGAGGGCCCAGATGAGGACCTTGACAGGGTGACATACAAGAAAGCACTGCTGCACATGTTGGTGGATTGGCTGGCCTTCCAAACACTCCCATGTCACTATCAAGGAGTATAGAGGAATTCAGCTTCAAATTGGCAGAGGGCATCATGCAGAACTTTCCCTCTGCATCCTCTACAGATCCAAAGGCATTACAGCTGCTGCCCTCCCAACTTGTTGCAGCCATTGTGTGGACAGATCTGCCCTCCCTGTGGATGGGGCAACGTTCAGCAGCAAATGCAGGAACAGAAAATCCTCAGAAAACTCTCCAGAATACTTCCAGACACATTGTAACAGGTGTAACAGCTGTCAAAAATTACCTTACCTTAAAAAAAATGATTCCTGGCCTTTTAAGGAAGAGTTTTGCAGGGTGTTCTTACAGCCTCACGCAGGGTTCTTGAAGAGTGTTGGACAAGTATGTACACAGGGCCCATGCCCGATGTTCCCTTAAATTTTCTCTTGTGCTTGGCCTATTCATTTTTTTGTGAAATAACCCAAGGGGCCCAACTTGTGTTCAGTCTGCATGGGAATTTCCAGATAACTGCACAGCTGCGTGGTGCCTGCATGGTCGAAATTTGGAATACTGGCATCACACAGCGGACGTCAGGATAGAGCTGATTCAAAGCCATCTGGTGCACAAAGACAATGTAACTGTGTGTGCCCTTCTTATGCTGCAAGACCAGATGACCATGTGGGAAGAGACTGGCAGCACATTGAGGCCCAGATGGTGTGTGACAAAGTCTCATGGCATTAGGTCAAACATGGGTAAGGAAACCTCCTGCTGATTACCATGTACTGCTCCCCGCTCAACTAATGAATCAGTGCTCCTCCATGTTGAACGCCATTTCGAGGAAGCACTGAGGGTGGCAAGGGTGCAGAATGTGCTCTGGGTGGGGGACTTCAATGTATCAGCAAGAGTGGCTTGGTAGCACCACTACTCACCGAGCTGGCTGAATCCTAAAGGACATAGCTGCTAGACTGGATCTGGGGCAGGTAGTGAGGGTATCAACAAGAGGGAAAAACATACTTGACTTCATCCTCACCAATCTGCCTGCCGCAAATGCATCTGTCCATGACCACCACACAGTCCTTGTGGAGACGGTCTCATTTTCACAATGAGCATGCCCTCCATCGAATTATGTGGCACTACCATCATGCTAAATGGGATAGATTTTGAACAGGTCTAGCAGCTCAAGACTGGGCAACCATGAGGCGCTGAGGGCCATTGGCAGCAGCAGAATTGTATTTAACCACAATCTGTAACCTCATGGCCCAGCATATTCCCCACTCTATTACCACCAAACCAGGGATCAACCCTGGTTCAATGAAGTGTGCAGGAGGGCGTGCCAGGCGCAGCAGTAGGCATACCTAAAAATGAGGCATCAACCTGGTGAAGCTACAACACTGGACTACTTGCATGCCAAACAGCGTAAGCAGCATGCAATAGATAGAGCTAAGTGATCCCACAACCAACGGATCAGATCTAAGCTCTGCAGTCCTGCCACATCCAGTCGAGAATGATGGTGGACAGTTAAACAACTCACTGGAGGACGCGGCTCACAAATATCCCTATCCTCAATGTTTGGGGAGCCCAGCACATCAGTGCAAAAGATAATCTGAAGCATTCACAAGAACCTTCAGCCACAAGTGCCGAGTGGATGATCCATCTTGGCCTCCTCCAGAGGTCCCAAGCATCACAGATACCAGTCTCCGGCCAATTCGTTTCACTCCACATGATATCAAAAAAGGGCTGAAGGCACTGGATACAGCAAAGGTCATGGGCCCTGACAATATTCCGCTAATAGCCCTGAAGACTTGTGCTCTAGAACTTGCCGCGCCCCTAGCCAAGTTATTCCAGTACAGCTACAACACTGGCATCTACCTGGCAGTGCCCAAAATTGTCCAGGTATGTCCCATCCACAAAAGCAGGACAAATCCAACCCCACCCATAACCGCCCCATCAGTCTATTCTCCATCATCAGTAAAGAGAAGGAAGAGGCCATCAACAGTGCTATCAAGCGGCACTTACTTAAAAAGCGCCTGTTCACTGCCACTCAGTTTGGGTTCTGCCAGGATCACTCAGGTCCTGACTCATTACAACCTTGGTTCAAGCATGGACTAAAGAGCTGAGCTCCCGAGGTGAGGTGAAAGTGACTGCCCTTGACACCAAGGCAGCATTTGACTGAGTGTGGCATCAAGGAGCCCTAGCAAAACTGGAGTCAATGGGAATCGGGGGAAAACATTCTGCTGATTACGGTCATACCAGCGCAAAGGAAGTTGGTTGTGGTTGTTGGAGGTCAATCATCTCAGTTCCAGGACATCACTGCAGGAGTTCCTCAGGGCAGTGTGCTCGGCCCAGCCATTTTCAGCTGCTTCATCAATGACCTTCCTTCCATCATAAGGTCAGAAGTGTGGATGTTCGCTGGCGATTGCACAATGTTCAGCACCATTCACGACTCCTCAGATACTGAAGCAGTCCATGCCAAAATGCAGCAAGACCTGGACAATATCCAGGCTTGGGCTGATAAGTGGGAAGTAACATTCGCCCCACACAAGAGCCAGGCAATGACCATCTCCAACAAGACAGAATCAAACTATTGCCCCTTGACAGTCAATGGCATTATTATCACTGAACCCCCCTGCTATCAACATCCTGGGGGTCACTATTGACCAGAAACTGAAGTGGACTAGCCATATAAATACTGTGGCTACAAGAGCAGGTCAGAGGCTAGGAATCCTGTGGCAAGTAACTCACCTCCTGACTTCCCAAAGCCTGTCCATCATCTACAAGGCACAAATCAGGAATGTGATGGAATACTCCCCATTTGCCTAGATGAGTGCAACTTCAACAACACTCAAGAAGCTTGACACCATCCAGGACAAGGCAGCCCAATTGATTGTACTCCACCCACAAACAAACATTCACTCCCTTCACCACTGATGCACAGTGGCAGCAGTGTGTACGAGATGCACTGCAGAAACTCATCAAGGCTCCTTAAGCAGCACCTTCCAAACTCACAATGACTACCATCTAGAAGGACAAGGACAGCAGACACATGGGAATACCACCACCTGGAAGTTCTCCTCCAAAACACACACCATCCTGACTTGGAAATATATCTCTGTTCTTTCACTGTTGCTGGGTCAAAAGCCTGGAACTCCCTCCCTAACGGCACTGAGGATGTACCTACGCCACATGGACTGCAGAGTTTCAAGAAGGCAGCTCTCACCACCACCTTCTCAAGGGCAGTTGGGGATGGGCAATAAATGCTGGCCTAGCCATGAATGAATAAAAAAAATGTATATTTCTGAAATAATGCAGAATAATCAAGCCTACTAGTTTACAATTTATGTTCTCTGCTCTGGAGGGCTCCCTTTAAGGGATTCAACATTGCAAATAGTATTCTCTGGCCTATCAAAGCTTTGTATCAATTTATCATTATTTCTGATGCTTATACTCTGCGCCGTAGTTATAAATGGAAATTTTACAGCATTCCATGAAAATGTAAGGATAGTCACATAAAAGAGAGAATTCAGCTTTTTATTAAATATTAAAAATATCACTGTGTAACACACTTAAAATAACCGCTTAGTGCACAATTCATGTATGGCGCCATTCAAGGACATAACATTGGCGCTTAAGTAATATTTAAATCCAGGTGGTGGGGTTTCTGCTAATTTGCGCAAACTTCCTCAACTCAATCCTGATGAAACCCCTAGAATCAATGCAAAGATCACGGAAACTTAGAAGTACAAGTCCAAGTGTAAATCAGGTTTCTGCAATTTTTAACACCAACTTATAAAAGCTTTTTGCCTAAATTTGACCCCACCCACAAAACCTACCACACTCCCAATTGAAATAATGTAGAAGGTGAGTTTGCACTGAATGCAACCAGTTCAAGTAGGGTCTTCAAACTGAGCTTGTTTTCTTAAGCTCACAGGCATTCTAGGTACATTTTAAAAGTTTTAAGGTGTTAAAAAAATGTTCAACTTACTCACAAACAGACTAGTGTACATAATTAAACCAGTAAATAGCCCAGCATAGCTTTTTTTTAAACAAGTTATTTGCATTCATTTAAAAATCAAGTTACTCACAGGTGGAGGACCAGACACTTATTAAATATGCTTATTTTTTGGGGTTAAACCCATTTTCAGGTGGATTACTAAAACTGCACCAGGTTACCACACCAATAAAATGAATATTTTCTACAAAGAACAAAAATTCTATTATACTGACTGACTGAATATGCAAATACATTTTAGCAGAAACTTGAACTGTAACATAGCAAGTACAATTTGCACCCAAAGTGGAAACTCTACCCAAATGCAATAGACATCTCCTTCTAATAATTGTAAAGATTAACAATGTCACAAATTGATATATTGTATTTTACAATAACGCACTCCCCTTTCTTCCTTGTCAATTGCAAATATTTCAAAATGATAGTGATCAGCTCTGATGTTGAGCCACAATCAGAATCAATTGAAAATGACTGTATTCGAGAAAGAAAATATGCAAACATATAAAATTTGGTCTCCATTCGGCCAATTCTGATTTACATGGCCTGTACTTTCGGATAGGGTGTGTGTGTGCGTGTATGTGTGTAGTCATATTGAAAGCTGATGGAATAAGTGTATGAAAGTTGTCTAATGCATGCTGATATGGGCGCTCTCCATGTCATATACGCAGTTACATAACACTGCACAGAAACATGCCATCCAGCCCAACAAGTCCATGCTGGTCTTTATGCTCCATAAGTCTCCTTGCACCCTTCGCCGAAACCTCATCAACACAGCCTTCTGTTCCTTTCCTTTGAGCGTTAATTAACTTCTCTTTAAATGCACCTCAATGCAAAGTGGTCAAAAATACCTCCAATTGCTGTGAAAATTTGGTTTTAAATGTTGAATATAAATAAATACTTCTTGTGCTTAGCAGAACATTTCAACAGCACATAAGTTGGGTGACAATACAAGATGCATAGTACGTTGGTATTTAGAGCAGTAGGACACACGCCCCCACGATTTATGCATGGCAGCTTGCTGATATTAGCCGAACTACGTGGGACAAGGCAAAATGCACTGCTCTAGGAAACAGTAGCTAATCCATGTGGACTGTTATTCCTGGCTGGGAATAGTTCGCTTGTTTACCCCCTATGGCTGGGTATGCAGGCTAGAGAAATTGAGAGAGCTAGAAATGCAACAATAATGCGACTGGGGGTTTAAAATGTTACGTGTGCATAAACATAATCTGATTTTGAATGTATTTAAAAAATTGCCAGCTCCCGTTCATCGTAAGAATCTTGTTTCTTATGCCCCACTTATATACCGATACAGCATTATCTCTAGTCAACAGAATATATTATGATGCAAAAATTGTCAGTTTGATACCAACGGCAAGTCCAGCCGAAATGGATAGTTCCAGGTCGTTTGCTTCAGAAAACAATTCTGCCAATTTGACTTGCTGGATCGTTGCTGTGGAAACAGCCTTATTAATTTTGATAATAACAGCAGTCACAATGGAAGCCACAGCAAAAGAAATGGGAAAACGCTTTCAGAAAATAAAATTGCATGGCTTTGGATTTCCTTAAAAGAGAGCAATACCCCAAAGGATGCATTTTATACTTAACTGATTTTTTTCAGAAACACCAAGGGGAAAGCTATGGAAAACGTTGCGCGAGGGGAATTTTTTTTTCCATGCTTTCTGTTCCAGAAGGTCTCAGGGATCCACCATATTGAACTTGCAAGCCAGAAGTAACCATTGATTGAATAGATCCAAATGCATCTGTCTCCACAAAGTGTCATTTATCTGATTAGAAATCAGCATCCCCATTGGTGCTGGATACAGATCCTGGCATTAAGATGCAAATATAAAAGTTTAATACTGGCTGCAATGGAATTTCTTGCTGATGCTAAGCTTATTCATTATATTCCAGATCATCTCTCCATCAGTCAATTGTGTGCGTCCCCTGGGGACTAAGGAATAGGAAAAAAAATGTGATGGGGAAAAAAAAAGTGGTCTTAACCACCCTCAGTTGAGGCCACAATTTAATCTCCTTGTAATATTTGCAGTTTATGCTTGAAGCAGATTGTGTATATTGTTTCCCACATCTTCATTTTCAAGGTTGTTCAAGAGCCAGTTTTTCAGGTTTTTTCTGCTTTCTGGTGGATTGTGGTTTCTTTCAGGTTAAATACGGAACTGATTGCAACCCACCAATAAATGTCCTTCTTTTGATATTTGCTTTTATATCATTCCACATCTAGGGATTTTCCTGCAGGCTTCTGAACTCCACTGTCAGGATCAAATGGGAGTCAGAAACCCACAATGTGTGGGAAATAGTTACTCACCTGTGATTTTCCCCAAAATGGCCAAATAGTGGCCAGAGAGCAGGCTCGCCATCCAAGTAACGATGGCAGGCAGACTCCCAAAGCTAGACATCCAATCGGAGGCTCTCCCACTTGAAATCAGCAGCAGGCTGCCATGGCAGGTAAGTGAAAGAGAAGGTACCCCAAAAAGGGAATGGCCTTTCTCCAAATTTTTAAAATTTGGAGGAAAAAGGCCTTTGCAGCAGGGCCACCATGTTGGCAGGGGCCAGGGGCACTGGACCACTAGTCTGCCACCAAGGAGCTAAACTGTTACCTGTTGCCTGTGGATCCTGGAGGCGAACAGGAAAAAACCCAATCACCCTCCTTCAATGGGATTTTAATTACTTCAATAGGTTGCCATTGTACCCAACCCCTAACCACCTCCAGCAACCTGGGGGAGCAGGATGGCGCCAAGGAACCGGCACACCAGGTGGTGGAGCTATTTTTAGCACTCACCAATCTCCGTTCCAAGCCCTAGCGTGGCTAAAATATCCTGCCAAGGAATAAGATGTGCAAGTGCTAACAGCTTTGCACATGCTTCAATATTGTCATTCCCATGGAGTTCCTCCATTCCTCCAGAGTTAACCTGAAGACATAATGGAGTTAGCTTAGTTTTGCAACTTTTCCCCTTTTTGGGGTGAGAAAATTGCCTGACTGTGTGAATAGAGCTAAGTCTCCTTCATGTTATATTAGTGCGTTTTGTTTGACTGATTAGGATACAGATTTTTTTTCTTTTTAAAAAAAAATGATGGTGGAAGATACAGAAAAGCAATTACAATTTGCTATTCTAAAGAAACTGTGTGCCTTTTAGATCAAAGGTAAATTTTAAAAGCAAAAAAAGAATGATTGATGAGCTCTAAAAGTTGGACGTTTCAAAATGCTACATTAGGTTCATTTTATGTGTAAAGTTCTACTGGATCCTTAATTCACTGAATTTACTGTGGAATTTTCACGTACACCTGGATGTCTGATGTACAAGACTCAAAATACATAGGGGTTAACAGGCTGCAAATCTATAATTTTGATGACTTTTGACCCAAAGCAGTGCAGTATGGAAAATTTATAATTTCTTTAAAATGCCTGTGGAAAATATAGCTGCTCAAGAATCTTTGAAGAGGACCTTGAAGAGTTTGTATCAATTGTAAAAGGGATCAATTGTAATTTTCTTGGCAATAAGAAATACTGTTCCATGTGGGCCTGGTGACCCTAGACCTGGAAGCAGTACCAACAGGAAGAAAGTTAATTGACAGAAGCTGCGTGGCCAGAAACAAAGGAAAGCTGCAAACAAAGGAGAGCTACAGCAGAGGGGAGAACAGAGAAGGCATACTTACAAGGAGCCACGTGAGTAACATAGGACAGAAAGCTGAACACAGGGTTACAGCAGATATTGTGAATTTAACAATTTTACGACTGCTGCTGCTCTAGTTTTACCAAAGCTAACCAGACTGTTTAAATGGGGTTTGCTAAAGGGTTCAGAATAAGGTGTCTTTGGGTAACCTACGCCATCAAAACGGTCATGAACCTAGCTAAGGACATTCTGCAGGAGTGTGCCATTTGGGTGACAACCATCATTGGGGACATCAGATGGAAGACAGTTGCCAGTGAACGTGACTCGATTGAGCTGAATCAATTGAATGACAAACTAAGAGATCCTATGTACCAGAGACCAAGTTAGTCAACTTTGGAACGGCATGTGGTACCACATGTCTGAGGGGAGTGATGTGGGTGCATGTGGTTGTATAACACCTACCTTTGTTATATTGACTACTTAAAGATGGTACCTGTCATGGTGTTCAGGTACAGCTCACGAGTCAGCACAATACATAATTGAATGGAAAAAATGACACTGAAGGCATATTTGGGGACAATGGGGGAGTTCAACCCTAACAAAGACAGATATAATTATGAATGAAGGTTACACATTGGCAGAAAGCGTAAATGTTTTCTCACCATGAAAGGCCAGATGCTTTTTATTGGTGTCCACAACCAGTGTTGTCTGAGGGACCCAAGTACTATGGACTATTTTGAAATAATGAGATTCTGGACTCACATTGTGGCATGACTAATAATGAAATTGCACAGAAATTTGTGTTCCGTCAAAGGAAGCAGATACCAAGTGAGACTATTGCAGATTACATTCTCAGTTTAAAGCAACTTTCTTGTCACTATGGGTATGGTGTGAGCGTAGAAATCAACCTTAGTATCTGTCATCTCGAAAGAAGAGTACAAGAAACCTTTAAGTCACATTCCCTTACACAAAACACGTGTGAAGCTGACTAGTTATTCCAATAACAGTATTCTAGTATTAGGTTAAGTTAATGTTAAGGTGGAATATGACATTATTTGCCATTGGTAGTATATCAAGATGTAAGAGGGAACAAAGTCTCCCTGGTGAGAAGGAATTGGCTTAAGATAGTTAAACTGCGACAAGTTATTCCTAGTCAGGATCAGTAGGAGTATGTCTGACACTGAGAAAGTGTTAAGAGAGCATAAAGTGGACTTAGAGCAATGAGGACCAAATGATAATAGTAGGAATCACAAGGCTGAAGTCAAGAAAAAGGACAATGTACAGCTGACATTTTGCAAGGCTAGGCCAGTGACTTATGCACAGTTAGAAGGAGTAAAGAACTGAATAGATTAGAAAGGATAGGGACAATTTAGAAGGTGAAGAGGTCCATTCAGATTTGAGGGAGATTATAAATAGATGGTAAATAAGAAAATGATACTTATCCACTGCCTATCAGTGAAGATTTGTTTCTAATTTGGCCAATGGAAAGGTGTTCAGTAAGATAATCCTAATTGCAAATAGGCATAAAATTAACTGACAACAGCAATTACCATCCATACACAAAGGGTTGTATTAGTACAAAAAGTTACCAATTGGGGCATTTACTGATCCCGCAGTGTTCCACAGAGTCATAGATCAGGTACTAAGTGGGATGAAAGGAGCGTGCTGCTTCTTAGATGACATTTTAATTAGCAGTGAGACAGAAAGAGCACATTGTAAGCTTGAACAAAGTCCTAGATCAACTCCAAGAGCATGTCAAAGCTAAAAAGCATAAGTGTTGCTTCATGCTGTCAAGCGTAACATACCTGGGTCAACAAATAGATGAAAGTAATTACCTGGAAAAACTCAGCAGGTCTGGCAGCGTCGGCGGAGAAGAAAAGAGTTGACGTTTCGAGTCCGCTGATTTAAGGTGGGGGGTGGGGTGGGGGGAGCGGGGTGGTAGTAGGGACCAGCGAGCAGTGATAGGAGCAGATAATCAAAAGATGTCACAGACAAAGGAACAAAGACGTGTTAAAGGTGGTGATATTATCTAAGAGAATGTGCTAATTAAAAATGGATGGCAGGACACTCAAGGTACAGCTCCAGTGGGGGTGGGGTGGAAAGACTGACAGGGCATTACAGGTATAGATTTAAAAATAATGGAAATAGGTGGGAAAAGAAAAATCTATATAAATTATTGGAAAAAACAAAAGGGAGGGGGAAGAAACGGAAAGGGGGTGGGGATGGAGGAGGGAGTTCAAGATCTAAAGTTGTTGAATTCAATATTCAGTCCAGAAGGCTGTAAAGTGCCTAGTCGGAAGATGAGGTGCTGTTCCTCCAGTTTGCGTTGGGCTTCACTGGAACAATGCAGCAAGCCAAGGCAGACATGTGGGCAAGAGAGCAGGGTGGAGTGTTAAAATGGCAAGTGACAGGGAGGTTTGGGTCTTTCTTGCGGACAGACCGCAGGTGTTCTGCAAAGCGGTCGCCCAGTTTCTTATTTTTGGCAAGAGAATCACTGCTTGCTTGTCCCTACTACCACTCCCTCCCCACAACTTCTCTCCCCCCACCCCACCCCCCACCTTAAATCAGCTTATATTTCACCCCTCTCCTAACTTTACTCAGTTCTGCTGAAGGGTCATGAGGACTCGAAACGTCAACTCTTTTCTTCTCCACCGATGCTGCCAGACTTGCTGAGTTTTTCCAGGTAGTTCTGTTTTTGTTTTGGATTTCCAGCATCCGCAGTAGTTTTTTGTTTTTAAATAGATGAAGGTATCCACCCAATGCAGGAGATGGTTAAAAGATTTTGAAAGCAAAGAGACCAGAGAACAAAGGAGAACTTAGAAGATTCACAGAGATTGCCGTGTATTATTCAAGTTCATTCCTGATTTAGTTAATCCATTTGCTCCATTGTATCAACTGCACAAAGCTTAGCAGTGGCCTATGGAGATTCAGAAAGCATCTGAAGTAGTGAAGAAAGTACTGAATAGTGACACTGTTTTGACTCATTGTGATCCTAAGAACAATCGATTTTAGCATATGATGCCTCCCCAGAGGAGTTAGGTATGGTGTTATCTCACATAATGCAAGATGGCGTGGAGAAGCCAGTAGCATATGCTTCACACACTAACGCCAATGCAAAATTACTCAGTTGTGAAAGAGGCATTAACAATCACGTATGATGTTACAAAGTTCCACAAATAGCTGTACAGTAGGAAGTTCACTTTGTTAACTGGCCAAATGATGGTCAAATTCGGTTTAAAGGCAGCACGGCTTCAGAGATAAGCGTTGATTTTGACGGCCTATCAGTACAACATTAAATATCATAAGTCAGCAGATCATGCAACGATCAATGTTGTCTCGAGATTTCCTGTGAAGACCGATTCATTTTTAGTCACTGAGTTACCTGTGAAATATTTTACATGCACAGATGACATGCTAGTGTCTGCCAGAGAAATTAGTGAAGAAACTCGCAGGGATGTGCTGTTCAGTAAAATGCTCAATTATGTCATGTTTGGCTGCTCTAAAGAGTGTGATGATGAGAAATTGCAGGAGTATTTCACACATAGAAATGAACCGAGTGTAGATCAAAAGCTGTCTCCTCTGGGGTTTAAGAGTCATTATTCTGCCAAGGTTGGAGAGAGATTGTTTAAGGAACTTCAAGAGCACGCAGGTATAGTCCGTATGAAAACAGTAGCAAGAAACTAATTTTGGTATCCAAAGGTAGATAGCGATATTGAAGAATTGGTTATAAATTGTGAAGTGCATCTCAGAATGAGAAAATTCTTAAGTTGCTCTCATTACATGGTCAAACACAAGAAAACCATGGAAACGAGTACATGGTAATTTCTTTGAAGGGGAAGGGAAAAAGAACCTTCTTTTAATCAAAAGCTATAGCAAGTGGATAAATGTTGAGTCAATGCCCATTACCATGAGTGCCAAAACTATTGAGGCTTTGAGAAGTTGGTTTGCAATTTATGGATCAGGGATGTCGGGCGTCAGATAATAGTCCGCAGCTTACATCAGAAGAGTTTGAAATATTTCTGAGTAACAATGGAATCAAACAAATTCCAGTACAACCATATCACCCAGCACTGAATGATGCTGCAGACATAACTGTGCAGATTGTAACAAGGGTTTTGCAGAAATATTTGCTAGGTGGCAAGCTAGACAGTAATCTCCATGTTTTTCATCAACACAGGCTAGACAATGTTTTGTTCTCTTACAGAATAAATCCACAGTCTACAACAGGTTGCTCACCTTGCAAGTTAGTGTTTAAACATGTGCCTGGGACAATGTTTCATTTGCTTAACAACAAAAAGCTACTGCGAATGCTGGAAATCCAAAACAAAAACAGAATTACCTGGAAAAACTCAGCAGGTCTGGCAGCATCGGTGGAGAAGAAAAGAGTTGACGTTTCGAGTCCAACATGACCCTTCAAAAGAACTGAAGTATAGTTAGGAGATCACTGCTTGCTTGTCCCCACAACCACCCCACCCTCAACTTCTCTCTCCCCCCGCCCCCCCACTTAAACCAGCTTATATTTCACCCCTCTCCCAATTATACTTCAGTTCTGTTGAAGGGTCATGTTGGACTCGAAACGTCAACTCTTTTCTTCTCCACCGATGCTGCCAGACCTGCTGAGTTTTCCCAGGTAATTCTGTTTTTGTTTTTATTTGCTTAAGCCTGATGTCAATCACAAAGTAAGAGAAAAGCAAGACAAAGATGGGTAATGACCCACAAGGCGTGAAACTTGAGAGTTCAGTGCTGGTCAGAAGGTCATGGTGAAAAACCACCGAGATGACAAGGAGAAGTATGTGATTGTAGTTATTGTAAAGAGATTAGGTATATTCACATATCCAGTGAAGACTGGAGAGAGATTCCATCAATGTCATGAAGATCATTTGTTTGAAAGGGGAAATCAGATGAAAGGAGAGCATGATAAGCCTCCTATAGTTCAAATTACTCCTATGGTCCCAAGTTAAAGTTACAAAGAAATTGAAAGTTTGCTGGTATCACAGAATCCACCAGCAGAGCAAAGTGGGCCAGGGTCTTTGATTAAGATAAATCAACCAATGTCACAGCCCTAACATTAAATGGAGGGAACTCCAGGCTGACAGTGTTGAGAACCTGTGAACTTTATCCTTTTACTTTATAACGCCCATCCTCTAAAGCCCATCTCTGCAGAGTGACTCTGTTTGTCCTTTCTTTGTACATGTGTGTGTCTGTCTGTGTTCATGTTGGGGGAATTCTTTAGGAAGAGATAGATAGTTACACTACCCGATTACTATTGCACGTCAACCAGTACCTGCAACTTGTCAGAAAAAGTTGTGTTTTAAAATAATCATTGAGTTTTTGAAAGAAGCCTGGTCAGAGTCTCTTTTCTGCTGAACACTAGAGGTATAGGTACACAATTGGCCATTTTGGTGAGAAAATTAAACATTTAAATTAATGGTATGGCCTGCCGAGTAGTGGGGCTTGATAATTCCTGTAGACCTCCCATCCTGGTCATACCATTTTAAAAAGTGTTTACATCAATAGCTGCTTTTATGTTGGCCTTTTTAAATTAGTATTCTGGTAAATAAATGTTCATCAGCTAAATTTTCATGGGCCTATAATAAGCAAACCACATTTTGCAGTGTAAATTCCAGGAACTGACTGTCAAGACCAGTTTCCTAAAATCCAAATTAAAACATAAAACCAGCTCTTGATTACTTCCACTTCATGATGGCACTGCATACTAGTAAATTTCTTTAGGTCTAATATCTATGTATGGGTAACATATACTTTATGACAGCATTTGCACTTTCTGCCTAACAAAATTCTGGAAGGTGGTGCAATTTCCTTTCACTGGACATTTGCTCGCTTCATTGATCAAAACCTCAAGTGGCTGGTTAACAAAACAAGGATTTGCTACATCTATCGAAAAACAGAATACTGCTTGCTGGAAATCTGAAACAAAAGCAGAAAATCTGCTGGAAACACTCGGCAGGCCAGGCAACTACTGAGGAGAAGGAACAGAGCCAATGCTCCAAGTGGATGAAATTTCTGAGGAAAGGCCATTAATCTAAAGCGTTGACTCTTTCCTCTCTCAAAGATGCTGCCTGACTTGCTGAGTGTTTCAAGCATTTTTTTGCTACATCTATATTGCATTATTACCCCATATTGTTCTGATATAAAGGGCCATAACGTCCTTGGAGTGACAATCGGCCCAATTACTTCCGAGAAATTTCTTCCCTGCCTGCCACACCTGACCTTGCAACTCAGGCTGGGCGAGATGCAGGCAGCGCAGCTGTCTCCGAAGCCCAGCGTCGCAGCCCAGCAGGGTCAGATCGAAGAAGGGCACGCCCCCACCCCCTCTTTTTTATGGCACTAGCTGTCACAAGCCAAGTAAGTTCAAAGGTCCAATTGAAATTGATAGAGACTTAACTTCTCCCTGGCCTAAGGTAATCGTATAGGATTTGGGGGGTGTGGAGGTCAGACATCGTTGTGGGGGGGGGAGGAAATCGGACATCGAGGCGGGGTGAAGAAGGTGGGAAGACACCTGGGGGTCAGGGGTGTGGGTCCCATCTGTGTCTTTACAATAGTTACCCAGAAGTTAGGAGAGGTTTTAATTCTTCTATTTCTGAGTAACAATTCTTGTAACCCAACCAGAACCATCTGAAATTTGCAATTTAAAAATCGCATTTTCGGATGGTTCCCAGAGCATCCCCCAAATCAGATGCTGGGGAGCTTGGAAGTTACGGCCCAATATTTTAAATCTACAACTGGCTACTTAGCCTTTAACATATGGTGGGCAAGACTATTGCAGAGCTGGATTTCCCATTTTACAAACCCTAGACCTTATATGATCTCATACCAATCAAACACAGTCAGTCAATCTACACATGCAGCACGGACAATTCATTGTCGGAAAGCAGTAATACCTAGACTATTATAACTTGAGGTTCTATGTAACTCACCAAGTCTTGGTCAATACCTTGTTAATATGCAACAAAGTAGATTTTGCAAAAACTGGACAGTTGGAATATTACTGTGCCAACAGAATGCTGCAATGTGTTTCAGCACGGCTCATGAAGTTAAGGACTGTGCTTGGGCGTAAAAATGCTCAGGATCCAGATCCCCAGTGGATAGGAAATCCATTGGGACGGGATCATGTCAGTTACACCAGGATCGTGCTTTCCAGTGCTCACCAACACCGACCCCACCAGAACTCGAAGGGTTTGTGTGAAAGCTGCCTACCCCATGTAACCATTAACTCTGATGCCTGTTACTGGACAGAGAGTGGGAGGCACCACTCATGTTTGCCCCATTCCTCCCTCCCCAAACTCACTTTCTTGTGGAAAGGAACCGATTGGAAACATTGATGTTTCCTGGTCTCCTCACCGATAGATTAATATGCCTCAATTCTCAAGCTTAACAGCATCCAAAGTTACCCTGGGTTCGACTAAGCCAGGCAAACGTGAACTTCCAACAGTAATGAGTTCACTGCCCCTAGCTCTGCCCTCCTCACTTACATTTATGGCACACGTAAGAGGTTCTGCACTTAAAAGGCACATCAGAAACTTCCAAAAAAACAACAGACTTAGTTGCACAGATTTCTAACATTTTACAGAGAATTCAACCAGTCTTTCACCAGAGGGATGACAACAAACTGACAGATCTTCACAGGGTTTCAGGCCCCATGTGGTTTTTGGTTGCTGCTAAAAGCCACTTATAGAAATCCCAGCAACATTAACCTCATTTGTAGTAACTTACTGTTGAACAGTCTGTATGGGTCAACTGAGGGGGCAGAATTACTGAGCATCTCCTGGTTATCACGACTTTTCAAAATTGGGTTAAGTGTAAACTGACTTTATTTTGTGCCACCTAAAAAAATGTGCAGCAGGATTCAGCCGTGTATTCAAACTAAATTTCTGCTTTGCCCTAACCTTTTAGATAATTTTCTGTCCTTTTGTTGTTGCAGTTGTCCTTAGTCATTGTTTTTCTGCCTGAAAAGATGATGATTATAAGTTAGCAACAGTAACGAGACCATTACCACCTGCGCAGAGCAAAATAAAGGACTCTCAACATTACTGCCAGATGAGGTCTTTTCTGGAACGTTCTAGGGAATATCACAAGTCTGTGGTTACAATCAGACAGAAAGCACACTGTGCAAGAGTGGACTAGCAGCAAAATGAGTCATGGGGAAACCAGAACAGTTAAAACTGTACAGCCCAAACAAGAGAGAGGGCAATAGCAGAGAGAAAAAAAAACAGGAAGGAAAATAGAACGACAAGAATGAGAAAAATAAAAGGTAGATGATAAAGAGAAAGCAGTACATATAGGAGATTGTTTTGTTAAAGGAGGGAAAATAGTTTGTAGAGTGAAAAATAATTTCCAAAATGGAAAGGAATGGCCATTAAAACAAAAAGAATAAAACTCATAATATGTGGGCAACTGAAAACAGAGTTGGCAGAAAAATTAGCCAGTGCAAATAAACTATCAGTTTTAGTTCTCAAGTGTGGTGCAAAACCTGTCCAACAAATCCATACAATATTGTATAAAGTACGTAAGAAAAGGTGCTTTTCCAGTTATCGTAGCTGCCACCGCTTTAAAAGAAAGTGTAACATTCAGTAAATTAATAAGGAGAAATAGCTCGTAATTTCCACCATGCTAGTGGTGTTTTCATATTTTAAAAAATGACTGCTGAACTATGACAGATTTATTCAACACGTGGTCATTTCCGAGATATTATCATGTTCATAAATACTTCAATTGACCTATTATTTTGGAATACCAAATTTACAACTTCTGAAACTCAACCACTCTCGTAACATGTGCAGTACAGTTGGAGGCTGTTTCTTTGATACATTCTCCTGTCTGCAGTTGGATGTTGATGCGTGCGCAGACACCCTGTGAAAAAGGACCACCAGCCCAAGAATCCCTCCCTTTTGTAACAAAAACAAAAAATGCTGTAAAAAAATTCAGCAGGTCTCCAGCATCTGTGGAGAGAAAAACAGAGTTAATGTTTTGAGTCCAAACGACTCTTCTTCAGAGTCGTGCAGACTCGAAACATTAACTCTGTTTCTCTCTCCACAGATGCTGTGAGACCTGCTGAGTTTTTTCCCAGCATTTTCTGTTTTTATTTCTTATTTCCAGCATCCGCAGTGTTTTGCTTTTACCCTCCCTTTTGTGTGTCATTTGAAGCACAGCCTTTCCAAATATTACTAATCTCCCACGGTTTTCTTTATGGATAAACGAAAACCAGCACATCAATGTTAACCTTACCCATCACAACTAGATAAAGAGGGAAGAAATAAAACTGTATCTTCATATATCACAGTCCCATTGTAAATCCATGATCGCAATGTTCTCTGATAATATAATTAAAAAGTGCCTCATCCATAAATTGCAGTTCTTAATAATTAGAGTGGATGAACATGAAATCTTAACCTACAAATGGAATTGTGATTGTGAAAACTGGTTGTGAAAGAAGCAATGATAACATTTTATCATTTTAAACAAAATTGCTGCGTACTAAAAGAATGGCAGAGATGTGATATAAATCAGAACAACATAGATTTTATTCATTAAGATACAGAGGACCAAAAATTGTTTCCACTTCACTAGAAACTTAAAATCAAATTCAATTGGATGAATGATCACAATGTTTTATTTTAAGTAAGATGATTTTTGGAACACTGGATATTTCCATAAAGGTTTTGATTGGAAGGTGAAAGCTGGGTATGTACACTCGAATATTGAAGTCACCGTGCTGACTATGGCCGGTGGTCCACTGCAAACTGCACCATTCCTTCTACAAACTGTGCACTTCAAACTAACTTTTCAGGGCGCTGTACTTTTTTCTCCCCAAGCTGCTAATGTAGCTGCAAACCGAAAACCGGATATCTCAGTTGGAGATAACAGCAGTAATTGTTAAAAAGAAAACATCAATTGCTTTCAGCACTGTTATTTTTAGCAATTAATTTTACATTCCTGACAAATAGGAGAATGGGAGCCAGAAAGCACTCCTCTCTTTTGGTCATTCCTGCGGCTGTCATTCTTTCCTGTGTGGTGTCAGCAGTCATTCAGCAATGGGCAGCAGCTGCTCTGGCTCTGCAACTGTGAATTGATTTTTTGTTTTGACAATGGATGTTAGACACATAGAGAAACCCATCACACCATGTTTAATTTCCCCCAAACGAAATTACTGAGAAAACCCACACATTGCCAAATTTCTGTCCCCTCAATGAAGTCCACAGGGAAACACATTACCCACTTCTTCGTTAAAAATTAAATTTTACTTAATGGGGTTTTGAGCAAGCTGGGTGCAATAAGATTATGGAGAAAAATGAAATTGGAAAAATAAATGACTGAATATCATCAGTGATCAACAGAAGTTGAAGAAACTGAAACTTAGCAAAGAACAAGGACAAAAAAAAGAGAACAAGCCATTTATTTATTAAGCAGAAAGCAAACCGATCCTTTGATCCTGTCATAGACATCAGTTACAATCTACAAAACCAATGCAAGATATTTCTCAAAAGAAAGAACTTGCATTTAGATAGCATCTTTACAATCGAGACATCTCAAAAGGTTTCACAGCCATTAAAGTACTTTTGAGATGTTATAATGTGGGGAAGTGTACTTTTCCTCTAAAGTCAATGCAAATGATTTTATGAAGTAAAAATACTATTGGACAGTTGGATTGGTGAATTATCATTTCTTTAGGAACTCAATTTTTCAGTCTCTTTTGTGACTAGCAGATTATTAAATAAGTAATCTGAATTTGTTTTTAACTGATAGGGATATTTCAGATATTAGAGCTGCAACAAAAATAAAAACAGCAACCATTCCAGCATACTCCTGGCAGACCAGGTATAACCCGGGCCAGTGGTTCCCAACCTTTATGTCACGGCACATCTTTATACTGGAAAAAAAACTGAGGCACACTTTATTCTCAAACTAGCAAAAGCCTGTTATCTCTAAAGCCTTCTAAAAATATGTCAAGCCACAGTCTCATACAATTTTCATTATTTTAAGCAGTTTACAATGAAAACCCATCACCAGTTGCATGTCAAATACAATTTTTTTTATAGAAAGTGTACACAATTTAAAAGTGTTTCCTATTAAAGATTTCAATTGTTTTCAGTTTTTTTTTCGTTTAAAAAAGTTTAATTTCTTCTCATTCATTAAAAACAAAATTGAAATTATAAGTATATGAATCAGAGCAAGACACAAATGATGGAAATACTGTGAGCAGCATCTCACTGGCAACGATAGTGTGACACCTGGGCCTGCTTCTCTGAGCAGTCTCTTGATCCAGGGAGGAACTGACAACAGGGCAACTCGCAGGTCTTGTTCCACTGACTTTTTTTTTTACATAAGCCAGTGTTGAGAACACTGACTTGCACAGGTAGGTTGTGGGAAACAGTAAGAGCACTGCTATTGTGCAATCTGAAATAGACAGACATTCTTGTCCCGCAAGCAACCAAAATGGGCCCAGAGGCATCTCTGCAAGCCTCAGTTTCAGTGTACAATCCATCTTGAGCTCTGTGAATTCCTCTTGTTCTTTCAATGACAATTTCATTGACGATTCAACAGAAAGTGAACTAAATGTGAACACACCCAGTCAAAGTCTTCCCTACTTGTGGAGGGGGAGTAGCTTTTGAACTTCTCTCGTGGTGTTTTAAGATGTGTGGAGGTGAAGTAGAGTATGGTTTCGCCAGCAGGATTTGCTGACGCCAGCTTGAATATCTCAAATCAACCCACTTGCCAGTTTTTCCTGCTAAGGGGCCAGTTTTGATCTGAAGCCTTGAAATTTATCTGCGGCAATCAGAATGTTCTCATTTCTCCCCTGCATTTTAACATATAGCTGAATATATCTGAAAGATATGCAAGCTTAGCAAACCAAGAATCATCACATATTAAATCTGTGTGGGGCAATAAATCTTCATGCAGAGGCAAAAATTATTTCAGCGCGTTATGGAGCTCATAAACATGGGAGAGCACCTTCCCCCGAGTCAGTCATCGCACTTCTGTGTGCATGAGTAAGTGCTGGCACTCAGCTCTTCACACAAAATAAGAAATAAGTGCGCGATTTCAAAGGACATGATTTTACATAATTCACTATTTTCACTGTTTGGTCTAATACTGCCGTTAACTCAACAAGGGCTTCACGGTACAGCATACAGTGGCAGACCCGCATGTCAGGATTCTGTTCTTCCACCTTACTCCCGAATCCTTCGACTTTTCCCGTCATGGAAGCTGCTCCATCAGTGCAGATGCTATTGCGCTTGGTCCAGCGAAGGTTGTTTTCCTCCAGATAAGCAGTTATGACACAAAAGATTTCCTCTCCAGTCGCATGACCGGGCAATTCTTTGTAAAAGAAGAAATTCTCTTTAAGAGAATCCCCGTCAACATCCCTGACATTGGCTAAGAGCTGGCAGTGTCCGCTAATATCTGCCAAGTTGATCTACAGGGCAAATTTTCCACTCATTTCTAATTTCCCTTGAAGCATCTGTTCAATTAAATGGACATTTCATCAATACGCTGTTTGATTGTATTATCAGAAAGAGGAACTTTGTCGATTTCTTTGGCAGCATCAGCTCCCAACATTACTCACAATACTTTTGCATGCCGGCAGAATTAGGGTTTCAGTAATGGTGTGCGGCTTCTTCAATTTCGCTACAAGCTCAGCCACCAGGTAACTTGTCGCCTGCACATTATCCAAGACCCACGCATACTCCAGCATTCGTTGATTTTGCTTTATATTTTCTTCTCTCAAGTGCTTGAAGCACTGTATATCCTTGCTGAAGAGCGAACGGTGTTTTGTATTAAAATGGAGCTTCAACTTACTTGGTACTATTGCGGTGTTCGAGAACTTCTTCTTGCAAATTAGGCATTCTGGGACAGGGCAAGAGAAATCACCAGTCCATGAACATCCAAAGGCCAAGTAGCTGTCGCTGTACTGTCTGCATATGAAGCTTGCTTTTTTCCCCCTCGAGGTTCTGTTGTTTCAGCCACATTTGAATCAGAGTGGGATTCTTCACTTTTCTTCAAGAACTTATCCATGGCTGTGTATATCATATTCTATATGCCAGCGATTCATTCAGGGCAAGTATGAGGTACATGTGAACTAACTGAAAAACTGTGGTCAAACACACCATACAATAAATGCCCTCAAGCATCTTACAGGCACAATTTCAGCTCTTCGGCCATGCCATGCAGAACACTACTGCTTTAAAGGCGTACCCTTGGCCCAAAGCCCCGCAGCACAGAGTTACCAACCTTCAGTTGCCTTCTTGGATCTTTGGGGCTTCTTTTGATTTCATTTTGACTACTAGGGGTTCTCCTGAGCCCACTTCACTTAAGTTATGCGCCCCACAGCCCCTTCTCTAATTGGAGCCTGTTTTGCCTTTTCTTAACTTCACTGGTTCCTGTTTCTGACCCCCGTCTTCTTCCCTTACTTGGAATTTCCTTTTATGGGCTTCTCCCTGTCCTCTCTCCCCTGTTCGGGACCTCTCCCTGTCCCCCTCACTTGACCCTGGGTTTTCATCCCCTTCTTCAGTTTTCTCTCTATGCGCAGGCACACGGGGCCTGCGTATGGGCCTATTGAACATAAAGAATCAGAACCATGCATATGCGGCCTGTTCTCAGCTTGCGCATGTGTGGGAGGCCCGAGGTTCATCAGGACGTGGGGGTCCCAACCTCGGAGCTCAAGACTAAGGTAAGCCGGATTTCCAAACAACGTGCGTGTATTAATAATTTTGAAACCGATTTCCCAGCACACTGGTTGAGAACTGCTGATCTAGGCTACACCATGTCTCAACGTAATGCCAAAGTACCCATGGTAGAACATATACCCTGTACAAGGATTTTGATTCAAGCAAGTTCAGGCTGGGGGATGGACACTAAGTCTCAGAGTCCCTGCGACCCAAGCATTCTTTAGGATCCAGTCTATGGTCAGTGCAGGTTTGCCTGGCCATCCAGTCAGCAGCTGCGGGGCCGAATGTGAAAGAGACATAAAAGGTTATGGTACAAAATCCATGATCTAAATGCATGGCAGAACAGACTCAAGAGGCTGATTGGCCTTCTACCATTCCTATCCCAAAAGATTTGTTATTTCCCCCCCTAATTTTTAAAGTCGCATTTTTTGTAATGTTCCTGATGGGCCACCTACTTGCTTCTTCAGGGAAGGGTATGGAGGATGCAAGGGAGAGATCCTGATACCCCGAGGAAGCATATAGAAAAATTCAGGCCAAGCCTGATAGGGAGAGTCAAGGACGGTGAACAATGTATGTGTGAGAGACAAGTGTTTAAAGAGCGAGGAAGGGAGTGAATAATGGTGCATGGCTAGAGACACAGGTGAGCTACAGCACATGGCCAGAAATGCAACCAGGGAGGGGGTGGGTAACAGAACATGTGAGTGGTTGGAGAGCGCAGGAAAAACAATAAAGCTAAGAACCTTTAACCAACAACTATTAACACTTGTTCCGATCTTGGTTAAAGACCAGTAACTTGTTTCTTTAAAAAAATCCGAAACTCAGATTATTTATTGAAAGAATGAAGCCACAAGATTCCACGGTTTAAAGCAGAAGAAATTTCACTATACAAGAGTCAACAAAGCAAACACTAAATACTTTCTTAGCTACTCCCCTATACTCTAAAATCCAGAATCAGCATTAATCAAACATGAATTATCAGACAAATTGCAGTCGAACCGAAACTACAAACTACACATTAAATGGCAGATACAATTAAGACAGATCTTAGCTCAGCAATCTACTCAGCATACCGGTCAACAAATCCAATCACAAAGACCATCAAAACCTGTCTTACTCATAAAAAAAAAATTCAGTTCTCTCCTTCTGGGATTTAGTCTGATCTCCAGCTGACAGCAGAGCACAACCAACCCAAGTTCCACAGGCAAAGTCATCACCAAAAATGGCACATGTCTGCAGAACCTCCTCAACTCAGTCTGTATAGCACAGCTCCATCAATACTATCTTCAATCCACAGGAACAGCTGCAACAGCCGTGCATTTACTTATTCTCAGCTTCTGTCTTCTTCAGCCTGCCTGTACTGCACCACTGGACGCATCAACTGCTACTATTGAGTTTGGATGGTTAAAAATAAAGGGATGATTCAGTGATCCCATACTTCCAACAAGAAGCCACACTCACATGGGTGCAGAATCAGGGGTATAGAGTGACAGTGCAGCACACCCCAAGTACTGCACTGGACTGGCAGCTTAGACACTTGTGCTCAAGTCTTTGAGTGGAGTTTGAACCCATAACATTCTGACTCAGAGACTAGAGTGCTATCAAGTGAGACATGGCTAATGAGATTGCAGAGAAAGATAGAGGCAAAAGTCATAGAAGAATGAAAGATGAAGATGAGGACTCAAAATCAAGTATTCAGAAGATGGGATTTATCTGAGGCCAATGAACTGAGGGTGTTGGGTGAACAGAACTTACACAGGATGAGCATGGCAGAGTTTTACCACAAGTTGAAGTTGATGGGTGGTGTAGGAAGGAAGGCCAGAAAGGAGATGATTGAAATCATTGACTCTGGAAAGGATGAAGGCATGTGAGAGTTTCAACAGTGATGAGGCAGAGGTCAGATTGGAACCGGCTGATGAGAGAGCTGAAAGTACTTTCTATTTGAGAGGATATCCCATCCTGCACTTAATCCTGCTCATCCATCACCAATAGGATTCTTCTTGGATATGCCTATCACAACCAGCCCCACTCTCTCCCCCCCCCACCCACCACACGAGCTCTCCATTCCTATGTTTTGGTTCCTTGTGCATCCACACTCTATACATTCAATTATTGGCTTCTGTATCTTCACCTACCCAATCTAACTCTCTGGAATTTCTTACCTAAACCCCTTTGGTCCTAATCCTTGAAGACACCCCTTAAAAAGCAGGGATATTTTTTACATTAGAAGGGTGCTATATAGATGCAAGGTACTGGAGATAGAGCTGCACGTCATTGACAAATATGGATCTGTTCCAAGTAAAAGAGAAAACAACAAAAACGACAAGATTATGAGAAGATTGTAGAACAGGAGCTTTTACAATCAAACATGTGTAGACATGATCAGCTTGAATTCTGGTTTTTAGTATATGTGTCCAGATACATGTGGCCCGGAAATTAGTTTGCATTTGCACTAAGCATATAAAACAATAAAAAGAAATATAAATCCGGTTGTTGTACATATCATTTTTGTAAAAGATGAGATATAGGGTTGATTCAGTGATCCCATACTGCCAACAGGAAGCCACACTCACATGGGTGCAGTTCAAAGAACCAGGCATGTCGAGTGTAGCCCAGTTCTGATGAAGGGTCATTTTCAACTCAAAATATTAACCCTTGTTCTCTCTCCACAGATGCTGCCAGACCTGCTGAGTATTTTCAGCACTTTGTTTTTAGTATTGTGTTACAGCCGTCTCCCACTTCTGCTCACTGCAAGAGTGACGTGCTGGCTGCAAGGGCAGTATTGTGCAACCTTCCTTCAAAACACAGATAGATGGTGACAGTCAACACTATGAACATAGGAACAGAAGTACGCCATTCGGCCCTTCAAACCCGTTTTGTCATTCAATGGCTGATCTGTATCCTAATTCCACCACCCACCTTAACTCCATGTCCCTTAATACTCTTAGCTAGGTAAAAACTACCTACTTATACTAGATTTAAAATTAATTGATCTAGTATCTGTTGCTTTTTGTGGAAGAGATTTCCATACTTATGCTAACTTTGAGAGAAGTAGTATTTCCTAATTTCTCTCCTGAATAACCTGGCTCTGACTTACGGTTATGTCCCCTAGTCCTAGACTCCCCAACCAGCAGAAAAAGTTTCTCTCTACCTATTCTATTAATTCCTGTCAAGATCCTAAAATCCTTAATGAAATCGCCCATTAATCTTCCATATCCCACATAATATAAATCTAGTTTAGGTAATCTCACAATCTAACCTTACACTGCACTTGTTTCAAGGCCAATATATCCTTAGGTGCAGTGCCCAGAACTGTGCTCAATACTCCAGATATGGTCTACCAGGGTTTTGTATAGCTATAGCAAAACTCATCCTCTTTATATTCTAGCCCTTCTGTTAGAAAGGCATTAGAAAGGCTAACATTCTATTGGCCCCTTTGTAGTCATCAATTACAAAAATAATCATTTTAGTGATCTGTGTACAATGCAGGCACTATCCATATAAATCAAGGTCATTCTTTTTTCCTATCTATTTAACGTTACAAAACATCTTACAAAAGTCTTCTGTAAATGATAAACAAATATCCATAGTCTAATTAAATAAATTTAAACTGAAAAAAAGCAGTTCAGGTTTTACTACCTTTCCTGAAAGACTAAACAAACTCAATAAACCCATAAGAAAAGATAACACTATTCTAGATTCATCCTGCATTTCTCTACAGTCATATACATACTTCTTCCCCATACAATGAACATGTAATGGGGATTTGAAAACAGTTTTTAAAGCTACCTATTCTAACAATTGTTTTGCCAGTTATTACTAATCAGCCTGCACTGTTCTGATACCCTCTAAATGAAAATGTAGACTGCATACCTTTGGATATAGTCACTATTCTTCAAATTAAGATACATTTCACATAACATAGGCTGGGAGGCTGGAAAAACAAAAGACCATTTCTCCAGAATCTCTGATCATTCCTTTACCTGAAACAAACATTGTTTAGTACCCTACCATCAGTCTGTCAGCCCAGGACCATATCTGCCATTAGGCAACACCAATCAACTGTTCAATACCCTCAGGCCACACAAGAGTTCTGCACTCTGCACATCATCAAGACCCTAAACCATCAGGCAAATCCACCTTCGTATACTACACAGTGGTTCAAAATATCGCACATACATTAATCTCAACCCCAAGATAAGAATGGTTTTTGGACAGGAATGTTGGACACAGGTGCTTGCATATAAAATCCAGGTCGGCCCAGGACCATATTTGCCATTAAGCAACACCAATCAATTGTTCAATACCCTCAGACCATAAGAGGTCCTACACTATTTTAGGACCCTGTTTGGAATTTCCAAGAACAAACAAGTATATAGTGTACAGCGCGCACACACACTGCCCATTTATACCTGAGCAGTCTGGGCCATTTTTGGGGGAAGGTTTTGCTAGGGCTAGGAGTAGCAGCAGTGTTTCTCCAAGCCCCACAAAAATTCTGCAGCCCACTGTCAGCTGCTGGGTAACAACATCCCACATCCAGCACCACAAACACCCAGCACCTCCCCCCCCACCCCCCACCCCCCCCACCACTCTCTCCCACTTCACTGCCAATTTCTAGGTCAGTTTGCTCCTGGATTTTCTGTTGAATGTATCACCATTATAGGGTGAAACGCCCATGGTACAAGAAAATCAAAGTTTCCCTTCACTTTTGTCAGTTTTATGATTTTTATAGAATAGTTTATTGTTACTCAACGTGTTGACCTATATGATATTAACTCTCTGAAATCTTTGTTTCTTTTGATTGCTTAAAAGTGCTAACAAAATTGTCATCTCATAATGCTTTTGATTATAATGACAGGTAAAGTTGTACCGCAAGCTAGGACATAAGGTAGGTCAGTAAGCTGGGAGGTAGCAATTAGAGGTCTTCCCAAAACAGAGGGATACAAAGCAAACTTCATAAAATAAAAGAAACCAGTGTCACAATTCTCCTTACATTACTTACTTTTTACATCTGACAGAGCATTATATAAGAGAGAGAAAGAAAGAAAGAAAGAAGGAAAGAAGGAAAGAAAGGAGAGACAATGGCCATTTTGGAGGGTAGTTTTGCAGAACAGGTCATGAGTTCCAGATGAAAAATCTTTTAACTTACCTTTACATACCGTTATATAAAATCCCTAATCCTGAAGGCAAAATCATTTATGGGAATAGTAGCGCCGTCTTTATGTTATTGGACTAGCAATCTAAAGGCCTGAACCAATGATCTGGAGACAGGAGTTCAAATCCCACAGTGGCTGCTGAGGAATTTAAATTCAGTCTGGAATCAAAAGCTACTATCAGGGATACTGACCATGTAACTATCCAATTGTTATTAAAAACCCATCTGGTTCCCTAAAGGCCTCTATAAAATGCTATCCTTATACGGTCTGACCTATGTGAGACTCTGGATCGACTGCCACGTGTTTGACTCTTAACTACCCTGTGAAATAGGACAGGTCATTTAGTCGTCAAAGCAATGATTCATTACTGCTTTCTCAAGGGCAAATATGGCCAATAAATGCTGACCTTGCCATCAACACCCACATCCCATGAATGAATGGGAAAAAGAGCCCTTATTTATAGTTCTACAAATCTGCCAGAGTAAGGGAGCCAAATGTAGTTTTGTTTTATTCGTTCATGGGATGCGGGTGTCGCTGGCTAGACCAGCATTTATTGCCCATCCCTAATTGCCTTTGAGAAGGTGGTGGTGAGCTGCCTTCTTGAACCAATACAGTCCATGTGGTGTAGATACACCCACAGTGCTGTTAGGGAGAGCGTTCCAGGATTTTGGCTTAGCAACAATGAAGGAACGGCAATATACTTCCAAGTCAGGGCAGTGTGTGGCTTGGAGGGGAACTTGCAGACGGTGGTGTTCCCATGCATCTACTGCCCTTGACCTTCTAGGTGGTAGAGACTGCAGGTTTGGAAGGTGCTGTTGAAGGAGCCTTGGTGAATTGCTGCAGCACATCTTGTAGATGGCACACACTGCTGCTACTGTGCATCGTGGTGAAGGGAGTGAATGTTTAAGGTGGTGGATGGGGTGCCAATCAAGTGGGCTCCTTCATCCTGCATAGTGTCAAGCTTCTAGAGTGTTATTGGAGCTGCACTCATCCAGGCAAGTGGAGAGTATTCCAGCATACTCCTGACTTGTGCCTTGTGGATAGTGGGCAGGCTTTGGAGAGTCAGGTGGTAAGTTACTCTCTGCAGAATTCCCTTCCTCTGACCTCTCTTGTAGTCACAGTATTTATATGGCTAGTCCAGTTCAGTTTCTAGTCAATGGTAACCCCCAGGATGTTGATAGTGGGGGAATTCAGCAATGGTAATGCTATTGAATGTTAAGGGGAGATGGTTAGATTCTCTCTTGCTGGAGCTGGTCAATGCCTGGCAATTGTGTGGCATGAATGTTACTTGCCACTTATCAACCCAACCCTGAATATTATCCAGGTTTTGCTGCATATGGACACAGACTGCTTCATTTGTGTAAAAGCCAGGAGCTAGCTGAGACACTAGTTTCCCAGAATCAAACACAAACATATATTAGTATAAAAGCAGATTTACAAAGTTCAACGCCCTTCTGATAAATTCTGTAACTGGAGTAAACAGCTCTGATATGTGAAGAAAAACAAAAGGAAGTTCTTCTGTATACTTGACCTTCAGCTGAATTATCTATAAACAATTATTAATGCAATTACAGTTGGAATTCTTGCTTTGGCAATCTAAAATGTCACCCATATGATTACACTTTATTGTTTATATACTGATAATTTGAAACTCTGATCAAATCATTTCCTTTTACAGCTTTGAAGCTGTTTATCCAATCTGTTCAGAAACAACCCTGTTCGAAAAAGTGAATAATTGATTACACAATAATTCCAATGTTGCTGTACTCAAATATTCCATGCAATTATTTCATCAAGTACACACTTGGAGTCTGATCAATTTAATTGGTCAGTATGTAAGGCGGTTGAATTTTTGAATTGTGATTGAATAGATTCCAACTGCTTTTACTTTTAAGATCTCCTTCAATCCACTTCCATTTTATTGTGGCCCAACTTCTCAACTGTTAGAATTATTTGTCGAGTGCAATTCAGTGTTGGCATTGTCCGTATGGAGTGTCCAGTGTGCTTGTAATAATTCTCATAAGTGTTCTGTTGTATTACTTGGAACAATATTATTCTCTCTCTCAAGCTGTATAAATAGAATACACAATGGAGGTTCTGAAATGGAGCTTTACACTCAAGGTGTGTTTTTATAACACACCAAAACAAAAAACATTCCACCATTTTGGACCTGATATTAATACAGGTTTATTTACAGTCTACAATAACTACTGTATTATTTTTCAATTACCATATGGAACTTGTATAACATAAAACATTTCTGATACAGCTTAATACAAAGGAAATCAAAGTAGGAGCACAGCTAAAATATTTAGAACTGAATTCACATGATAAAATATTCAATACACAGTACTAAGTCTTAAAACCATGTTAGCATTATCAACACATTGTGACGAAACCTATATCTCTGACAATGAAAAAAATCTAATCTTGATGTTTGCATAATAGCCACATAGCAATGAGTGCTTTGTCATACACCAGGAATCATCAAACTGGCATCCAAACAAATGAAAAATTTGCTGCATAAAAAAAAATTGAGTACAACTGGTGCTAGAAGCACATTAATCATCAGTCATAGATATATATGGAAAAAAAGCTCGACTTTCAGTAATCCAATAAATATTTCAGTAGGTTGTGACTTTTAATCCCTAATTAGTTGTTTCTATTTGAATACAAAAATCAAATTTTCACTTTTCTTCAATTATGGAACTTAAAATTACACGTCACAATGATGCAACGATGCAATGATTGCAATGATGCAATTTCTCAAGAATGAAATTAGCAAATTGCTAATGTAACTGAAATATTTTTGCACTAAAAGAGTTGAGTTGATGAGTAATTTAACTTAAGCCATAAAGCAACACAACCAAGTAGGAATTTAGTGCAAATAAAAAGTTAGTTATCAAATAATTTGACTTGAATAAATTGTAGCACAATTTCTGGATTTAAAAAAAAGGAAAAAATGATTGAGGTGACGCACTATTCTAATTCTGACCCATCAATGGCAATAAAAGCACATTTTCTCCATTATTACTTACCAGTGACTGGTTGTGCAAACTCCTATCGAATCACAGTTCAGACATCATTTAATCTGTACCATAACCATCAAATAAAATTTGATTTTTAGCAACAAAATGACCTGGTCAACATATGCCTTTCTTGTTCTTCTTTTAATGGTGCTTTTCATTTTACACAGGAAAAGTTGAGCACTCTCAGGTAAAAAGTCAAGCGCAAGGGCACCTCAAAATGGAGGTTCCCTCAGATGTGTGAATAAAAGTTTCAGGATCAAAGAAGTCAGCAGTCAATAGGGACCATCGGGGAATAGGGAAATCCCGCCGGAAGACTAGTTTCAGCCTCAGATGTGGCCTTTCATCCCGCGGCCCTATCATTGTGGCATGGAGCCTTCGGCTCCAATGGATCCCAGTCTACCGACAAGAAGTCACCTCCATGGAATTGTCAGGCTAGCACTAATCACACGTCTGCTCCAATGCCAGCAAGACCCAAGTGGAATCCTCGCTGTCCCTACCATTAGTCACTCAACGGTAATAGTCACTCCACTGCCGAAGAATCAGTTTTCCCTCATTCAATCAAAATGACTAATAACTGATCAACTGCTTAGTTATCCCACTGCTGTTTAGGGTTTTATACAAAAAAAGTTGTTGCAACTGTTTGTGTAAGCACCACAATGCTTTACAATAGTCCGTTACATGTGCAGTGCTTTTGTGACATTTCTAAGAGACATGTTAAAAGGTCCAATATATCTGCAAGTATTTCTTAATTACCCTAACTTTTCCATCTGACTTTAATTATGTGAATAAGTGTACAGTTTCACAGAATCTATTTCCAATTTTGCAAACCTGTAGTTCCATAAACATGTTCCTCATACATATGCAACACATTCTAATTGCTAGAAATTTACTTATTTTAATACTGAAACATTGAAAACAGGCAACTCCTCACCATAAAGTATTGGCATAAACATTGTGTCATAAGTTTCTACAAATGTAGTTCCATACTGAATTTCCACTCAATAAAACAGGAGCCTCACATAATTTTCTTAATTTACATGGACAAATAGTCACCATTAAAATCAAATGTTGTAAATCCTGGAGAGGATAATTCAACTCAACCTCATGCAAGTCCATACATGTCCAGGTAACAAAAAAAGTCAGTACTCTTGACTAGAATGGAATGTACTAGTAAAATTTCCAATATTTCTAAAATTATACCATGGCTTGTACTAAGAATTTAATTAATAACTCGAAAAAGTTCTGGTCAAGTCAGTTCAAATTTCTTCCTGGGCACTAAGTTAATAAGTTGGAATTTGTCAAAATTAGTAAAGGCACTGCCTGAATGAAAAGATGACTGATCATGTACAGCTGTATGAGATGTTCCAAGTACTGGGGTTTTCACTTTAACAGTCATCTTATTTTGCCTTGGATCAGCAAGAAAGTTAAGAAGCAGAAGCAGAAATTTATTCTGTTAAAAGAAACAATTTTTTTTAAACAAAACAGCAATAGTTTAAATTTCCATAATTTAAAAGCCAGAATCATGTTACTCATATTGCATAATAACCAAGTGTTCATTAGTATATACTATGTTTACTTCATAATTTAAGGCAGGGACTCCTTAAGCCCAGTGGTATTCCCCACCCAAGGAGATAAAAAGATGATTTTGTACTCCACTCTCAAATTATGAACTCAGGATATTATATATTTTATTGATAAAGACACCAGGCATCAAATGCAAGCTTTCAAAATATTGTCAATAAAATTCAGTAGAATTAACACTTTATTTTTCTGACAACATAATCAAGTATGTTTCATTTTTGTTATATTTCAAAGCTGAACTTTTATAATGTGAACTATAGCTCATTATTTTTGACTCATATCTCCTATGAATTTCACATTTCAGTCTAAACAGCACAGCATTAATGATCAGCTTAAGGTTAGTAATACTATAATTTCTGTGAATGTTAGCCTGCAGATCTGTAATTTTAACAATAAGTTTCCAATAAATACAGGTTATAATTATTGATAGAAGTGTTTCTGCCATATTTTGCATCAGAAAATGATCATGCACATAAAGTATTTCATTTTAGTGTAGTAATCTTAGAATCCACCTGAACAAGTTTAGTATTTATTCTAGTAAATAGTCAAGACAGTGAAAATTAAATTAATTAACATTAAATTACAGTTCAATTGGGTTTTTCCATTCCTTTTTTTGCAGACAGAAAGAAAATGTTGTGCCTGTTTCAGCTAAACAAAATAAGTGACAGCCTTTCGCTGACTCATTCCTCAGGTCAATGCCTTGACCAATCAGGGTCAAGCTGCCTGGTTTAAATTTCAAAAAATACTTGGCAGTTAACTGTCAGTCATCATCAGAGGTGCATTCTCCATGGCAATGCCACTTGCCAAACAATCAGCACTCTCTTCACATACAGCATAAATTGTTGTTTTCCCCCTTATATTGGTATTCTTGCGAGTGTCCTGATGAGTGGTAGACAAAAAGCTTAGACATGTCTCTTTCTTTCAGCAATACTTAACTTTTTTTAATTAAATCGGCTCTAAACAAAAACCAATGTTCAAGAAGTAAAATGTACCTGCTCTAAATAGATGTATAGGTGGACACAGTTTACGATCGCTAGAACATCTTGCAACGACGATGGTCCACATATCAGAATGAGAACGTCATGGGGGAGAATTTTCTCCCCCATCGGGCGAGCTGGTGGGGAGCGGGCGCAGGCGGGCGTGGAGCATGCGCGCAAAAGAGCACAGAAATCTCCCTGGGGCCCGGAGCTGCCTCAGGGCGATTAAGTTCAGTTTTAAAGATGGAAAAAATAAAATAATAAAATTATTCAGACATGTCCCCTCATGTGACAGTGTCACATGAGCTGGGACATGTTTATGAATTTTCATTAAAAAATTTATTTAATTAATAAACCCTTCATGAAACCTCATCCCGCCGGCGGATGAGGTTTCTTGAAAAATGCGAAGGCCGCCTGGGCTCTTCACCTGCCCGCCAACCTTAAGGTTGGATGGGCAGACCTGACAATTGCTTTAATTCATTTATTAATGGCCTTAACAGGCCTTTGACAGCTCGGTGGGCGCGCAGCTGACTCCGGTGCGCACCCGCCGAGCGAAAGATCAGATTGACACGCGGTGACGTCAGGACGCATGCCCAACGTCTCTGTGCGTCATTTTACACATCGGCTTACGGGGCCCACCCCCACACACCAAACAGAAAATGCTGGCCATGGTGTCACTTATTCAAAAGCACCTGCTATTAATTATTTACAAAGGTGGTGGAACATGCTGCTTGCATACGTAGGTTTCACACTGATCACATCATTCCACAGGACACATTCAGAAACATTAAAGCTCAAAAATCATGTCAAAGTAACAGAACCAAACAAATATCAATTTGCTTCAAACCTAAAATGACTTAAAAGTCACTTTGACACACATCAGCAAACCTTTTTCTGTATCTTGTCTCACTCGGGTCATCCATTTCATTGCTCACATGCTCTCGCTAAATATAAAAGTTTAAGGTTCTGCACCACACACGTCAGAAATTCCTTCTTTTACTACTACATCGGGATGTCGTGTACTTCCGTGGTCCTACCCCTTGACTTCCAACAGTTCGCTTCACCACCCTCTTTAACAACTCATTCTTTTCAGCCTGGAACTTCCAAGTATAAAATTCCCTAAAACTGACCTGAGCTATCAAATAAACAGAACACAACAGAGAACTGTGTGTGACATGGCATTTTGACAAAGATAACATTTAACCTTTACCCCTCCCGTATTATGAGTGGGATATAGAGTTGGACTGTGCATTGTATATAATTACAAAGATTTTTTTTTCCTTCAGGATGACTAACTTGCATAGGCAATGCAAACTCACACCAGAATGAAAGTTCTATGGCAAAGGAGTCTAGCCAGGAATTCACTGGCACTCTGATCTCAGATGTTCTACCCACCTCCTCTCCCAGCTGCAGCTCACAGTTGACACTGCTGTTTCATTTCAGGAATGGTATTCTGACATTCCTTATAAATGGGAATTCCTGAATACACAGCTTTGGCCAGGTTTGTATTTTTCATATGCAAAAAACTGTCCAATACCAGAGAGTGCAACAAGACCAATGAGTAGGAACCTGAACAAGAACCTGGAATGAGTGAGGAAGAGTGCTCCCCTTTAAACTGGAGGGAGGGTGTGGGAAGGTTAAACATTTATTTGTGTTGGGGAGGAATTTGAGGCTATGAGATGCCTTCATGCGGGGGTGTAGTTAGATGAGGAGACTGTCTTATTGAGCACAGTGATCAAGTACGTCTTTGAAACTTGGAAGGACTCCGCAGTGAAATATGAGGGGCTCGCTGTAAAAAGAGGTGAGAATATTTTTAAGAAGGACAGAAAGTATTTTGCTGGAAGCTTTTAATAGTCCTTTTAGTTTCCTGAACATCAATAAATCCATATTTCTTCTTTTAACCAATTAAAAAAACTACCAAATAAAAAAGTTACAAAATTAACTAAAAAGTGCACCCATACTTAAATGGCAACTTACATTTGTATAGCACCTGCGAGGTCCCAATACGCTAAACATCACAGTTATGGTACAAAATTAGACACCAGCCTCTTAAGGAGATATGATGGCAGATGGTCAAACGATTGGTCAAGGAAGTAGGTTTTAAGGACCACCTTAAAGGAACAAAGGGAAGCAGACCAGGAACCACTGTAGGTCAGCAAGCATAGAGTTGATGGGTGAGAAGGACTTGGTGCGCGCAAGGGCAGGGGCAGAGTTCTGGGCCTCAAGTTTACAGCAGGTAAAATATGTGAGGCCAGAAGGAGAGTGTTGATTCAAGTCTAGAGGTAACCTAAGACATGAATGAGGGCTTCAGCAGCAGATGAGCTGATGAAAAAAATTCAACATTTATCATTGAAGCATACCTTCGAAAGCTCGCTGGAACTGCACACCGCAGTGGCCTCAGTATTTGAAATAGCGTAGATAGTTCTGAATTCAGTGTACATCCTAGTTGTAAAGTGGAGTGCCATGTACCTTTAAGAGAATGTAGTTAATCGACCAATCTACACAGCACAGGCTTTTTTGGTAACTCGAAGTCTAGAGCTGGAGGTGATTGAAGAAACACATACTGTGTTGGTGCTTTGTTCTTAGTTCCAATAAACCACCAGCCTTTGTTAAGTAAATCAGTCTCTCTCTGTGCCAGCGTTGTTTCATGCACCGGCTAGTGTGTAGCTATCAAAAGGCACAGCTCGCATTCTCAGGACGCAGCGAACCCGATAACCAAGGATTTTAATGTTTCGAGTTATGAATTAGTTTCAAACATCATGAAAGTTTCATTGCACAGCAAACTAAATGCTGTATCCTCTACATAAAATGCCTTCTCTTGTGCTGTATGCCATTCCCTGTGTGATTGCACAAGAGAGTTGTAGAGGGGACTTACAGCAGATGAAACCAATGCATCTTAACTTGAGGACATCTGCAAAATATCAGCAAGAAAATACTTTAGCTTCTGCGAGTCTTTTTATTTACACTTCCTGCTCACACGCACTTTTGTGGTCGGAACCAGTTGTTGGTTTTGATGCATATTACTGACTGAGGGAAAATGAACTCAGAAACTTCCAAGCAAATGATTGTAAATTGCATTGTAGAGCCTAGACTGCAAAAATCACATGGACTTAAAATACGATATTAACAGGAAAGCCGGTGCCAACTGATGCAAGAAAACCATAAAGCTTAACCAAATTATTAGGTTCAGTCACACGTTGGAAAAATGAGCTATGCTAAAAAGCAGAAGCATTCAACGTTCCCAATAAAATAACCAACTGACAAATGTACGTAAAACTGAGTTATATAATTAATGTCCTGACATATTCTTGCCTACAGCAATTATGTATTAAAATTAAATTTCATCACATGCATATTTTACTTCAATACATAATTCTGCATTGTAAATTTCATACAGAGGCTAATTTTTTTATATAATAAACTCGGTGTGTCCGTTTTCTCTCAGTTTCTGAGTGCCACTAATTTGAAATTCTGCACCTATGGAAGGAAATTGAAAGCAGTCTTGCCTGATCACAACCTGAAGACTCCAAATCTTTACCTCAACTATTCCCTTCCCCACATGGGCCAACAGGTTGCACAAAATTAATTTCCGTGCCCAACCCTTCCTTAATGCTGCAGGCCTTGTGGTAGTCTCCTCAGCAATGCAGGTCAGTTCACAGTCCTAGTCCTACCTCGAACAACACCAGACCACTTGCAGGAATACCAAGCCAGCAAAAAGACAACAGCAGGCCTGTTAGGAACAGAAAAATGACACTGTACTATGGAGGTAGATGGAATGCAAATCATTTAAGTGTTACTAAAACAGCAACATGATTTCTATGGGATGATTGCTTTTTTTTTTGGTGACCAAGTTTAATTAATTAAGGGACTCACAATGTGATTTTTAAGCAGAGATGATTACACTGGCATTTGAAAAGCAGCATGAATGATCACAGCTCTCTAAAAAAAACTGCAATCCATTAGACTTATCCCTTTAAATTGATGCCCATTATTAAATCTTGCAGCTAGGCCTGATTTTCTTCTCACAGTTATTTGCAATGGTTCCATCATTTAATGAGGCTCATTAAATTGCAAGTGGAGTCTGTGCATCAATTGTGAGGAAAGTGCTGGATGCCAGGGATACATAGGTGTCCTTTGCATCCAGCATTGTTAAGAGCACAAATGGTAGCAAATAGCTAATTTTCTGATTTGCATATTGTCATAAGACTGTCCCACCTTGCCAACTATTTTCAGATATTCAAATCTCTGAACCTGCACTTTCCAGCCTTGCAGCATATTTCAACTAACGTTCAAACTTACCTAAAGTAGAAAATTAAGTTTATTTGAATTTAGAGCAATTTTGATTTTTATAGAATAAGATTCTCTATTTGTTGCTAAATTACAAAAAGTTAGGATTTATCTCAACATTCTTTTCAGTGGCAGACATTTAAGCAGCTATTTCATAACGCTTAGCAAAAATTTATCCCGGTCAAAAAGAAGGACTCGATGAGAAGGATGAACCACCCATGGTTAACAAAGGTGGTCAAGGAGAGTATCCAATCAAAGACTAAGACATACACAGCAGCAAAAACGAGTGGTAGGCCAGAGGATTGGGAAATTTTTTTAGGAACCAGCAGCGGGTGACTAAAAAGCAAAAAGAGGGGGAAAATTGGCTATGAAAGTAAATTGGCAAGAAATAGAAAAACAAACAGCAAGTGCTTCTATGGGTATATAAAAAGAGAGTGGCTAAAGTGAGCGTGGGACCCTCGGAAGATGCGACTGGAGAACTGATAACAGGAAACAGGGAAATGGCAGGTAATTTAAACCAATATTTAGCATCGGCCCACACGGTGGAGGATGCCAAAAACATTCCAAATATATCAGATAAGCAAGGAGCTAATGGGAGGAAAGATCTTGTGACAGTCTCTATCACGGGGGAAAAAGTACTTGACAAACAAATGGGACTAAAGGCAGACAAGTCGCCAGGACCCGATGGCCTGCATCCAAAGGTTTTAAAGGAAGTGGCTGCAGAGATAGTGGAGACATTGGTCAAAATATTCCAGAACTCACTGGATTCCGGGAGGGTCCCAGCGAATTGGAAAACCGCTAATGTGACGCCCCTGTTCAAGAAGGGAGGGAGACAAAAAGCAGGAAACTATAGGCCAGTCAGCCTAACATCTGTCGTTGGAAAATGCTGAAGTCCATTAATAAGGAAGAAATAGCAGGACATTTAGAAAAGCTTAACACAAACAGAGTCAACATGGTTTTGTGAAAGGGAAATCATGTTTGACAAATTTGCTAGGGTTCTTTGAGGATATAACAAGCAGAGCTGATAAAGGGGAACCAGTAGATATAGTGTATTTGGATTTCCAGAAGGCATTCGATAAGCTGCCACATAAAAGGTTATTGCACAAAATAGGAGCTCACGGTATTTGGTGTAATGTATTAGCATGGATTGAAAATTGGTTAACGTACAGAAGACAGAGTCGGGATTAATGGGTCTTTTTCAGGTTGGAAAGACGTAACTAGTGGAGTGCCACAAGGATCAGTCCTACGGCCTCGATTATTTAATTCCTATATTAATGACTTGGAGGAGGGAGCAGAGTGTAATGTATCCAAATTTGATGATACAAAAATAGGTGGGAGGGTATGCTGTGATGAGGACATAACGAATCTGCAAGGGGATATAGATAGGTTGAGTGGGAAAAAACTTGGCAGATGGAGTTTAATGTAGGAAATTGTGAGGTCATGCACTTTGGTAGGGAGAATCAAAAGGCAGACTATTATTTAAATGGAGAGAGAGACTCCAAAAAAGTGCAGCACAGAGGGATCTGTGTGTTCTTGTGCATGAAACACAAAATGTTAGCATGTAGGTGCAGCAAGTAATTAAGAAGGCAAATGGAATTTTGGCCTGTATTGCTAGGGGGTTGGACTTTAAAAATAGGGAAGTCTTGTTACAATTGTACAGGGTGTTGGTGAGGCTGCACCTGGAGTACTGTGTACAGTTTTGGTCCTCGTATTTAAGAAAGGATATACTGGCATTGGAAACCGTTCAAAAGAGATTCACTAAGCTGATTCCTGGGATGAAGGGGTTGACTTATCAAGAATGGCTAAACAGGTTAGGCCTTTATTCATTGGAGCTTAGAAGAATGAGGGGTGATCTTATTGAAACGTACACGACTCTGAGGGGACTTGACAGGGTAGGTGTTGAGAAGATGTTTCCACTAGTGGAGCAATCTTGAACTAGGGGGACATAGTTACAGAATAAGGGGATATTCATTTAAAATTGAGATGCAGAGGAATTTCCTCTCTGAGGGGAGTGAATGTCTGGAATTCTCTACCCCAGAGAGTTGTGGAGGCTAGATCACTGAAAGTATTTAAAGAGGATGTAGATAGATTTTTGAAATATCGGGGAGTTGAGGACTATGAGGAGCTGGCACGTAAGAGGAGTTGAGGCCTGGGGTATATCAGCCATGATCTTATTGAATGGCGGGGCAGGCTTGGCCGCAAGGCCTACTCCTTATGTGCTTTCTTATGTTCTTATGGTTATTTATATTTTATATTAATTTTATTGCCTCTATATTCAATTACTAAATATCAATATCAGGCAACTATTATCAGCACAATATTAGTTTACAATACCAAAGTATTTCATCAAAGTTTCTTTAGGTATTTCAAAATCCTTATTTTAGATTTTATATTCTAACCGTTGTGAAAAGAATTTCATACTGATTCTGAATAAAACACTACCAGTGTTCTCGAAGGATTCAACATCATTTCTAGTAATTAGTCATCTTATTTAAGATGTGATTATTTAATTGGCACCTTTTAGGTGTAAAACTCTGGAAATGAAAACATTTAGTTCACAAACAGTAAAATAATTTGCACTGTTTTGTCAATTTTATTCTATGTGAGGTTTCACAATTCACTGTCAGGATCACAAAGAAAAGAAAGTGAACATTTTGCAGTCAACAGCTGACAGGAGGTCAACTAATTCCACGGTGTAAGCCTTGAGTGACGTAGCACACTGCCTGTATCCAGCACAGTTTGGTGGGTAATTATCTGGCATTCATAGCCTGCATGGCCGTGGAACAAAAAGTATTCTCACTTCCGTATTCCAGAGCTCTTATGGAAGAAAGCTGGTTTTCCAAACAGAGGGTCAGAAGTTCAAATCCCAGTGTTGGCTAATATTTCAACTTCTTGGGCCTCTCCAGGCAAATGTCAGTGAATGAGAACCATTGGATGGAGCATTGCAGAGTTCTGCTTCTCAGAAAAAATTTGGCATGTTTGCGGCCTGGAAAAGCAAATCCTGTGTTGCTAATTACTGAAGTGGTACTAAACATAATTGTGAAATAACATGTGGCTCAAAGTTGGGAGCTTGTACTTTTTTAAACTTCCTTCACTGATGTCAATTTCATTGTTGCTGTAACATACAACTACCAGGATGCCAGGAGAAAAACTACATAAACCATCACCCTTTTTTTGCATTCAACAATTCTTGTTCATATGCCATTTACTCCAGACATCTTTCGTGTGTGCCATGTTACAGAGTATCACTCCAAATATTCACTTCTAATATAATTTGGATGTGAAAACCTGAAATAACTCCAGACTAAAACGGAGCAGGACTCCCTCCTTCAAACAGTCTCACCCGCTTCACTTGGGTATCAGATTGCATCCAGGCACTATATTTGTATTGTAACTACAGTGTCAGTGAAAAGCAAAACAGATTTAAATCAGTGCTACAATTGTAATGCACGTGAATCATCATTAATTAAGGAAGAGGGACCATAATTCACACATTTTCCTGATATTAAATCACAGTTTCTGAATGAGGATCATACCCCCACTGCTTTGACAATCAACATCTGACCGAGCTGCAAACTTCATATTTTGGTTTTTCAAATGGTTTTGCAAACACTGTTCTAACTGGTGCTAAGTGTTTAAAGTTAAAATTAATGTTCTGAGATAATTCAAATGCTTACTCCAGGACCAGTAAACCATGTTTTCATAAAAATAAGAAATCCACTATAGATGTTTCTCAAGGTATACCTCCACTACTTTACAATTGGGTTTTTGGTACTTCTGCCTTTTGCCATCTTCCTGCTGCTCCTACTTTTCCTTAACCTCCAACATGTTTGGCATCTGTTCTTATTGGAAACATATTGTACATTTTAATTTGGATATCGGTAGTTTTTTCTTTTTCCCCTCTTGTGCACATTTGCTTCTCCAGGTTTGACCCTTTTTACCAATATGTGCTGCAAGTATTGCCTTTGTGGTTCTGCTGGCTTAATTTAAACTTACATTTTGATCTTCAAGTAATATCATTCCATCAAGCTACCGCTAATTATTGCAGTTTCTCAAGGGCAATTCCCATAAGCAAGCCAAGCCCCTACCAACTGGAAACGACACTTTTTTTTAAAGAAACCTCCCCTTGTACATTTTCACATGCTTAAAGAATTAATAATTATCCATCCTGTGGTAACCTGCATAATGCATTAAGTGTAGTTTTGGCACTATGATACTTATTTTCTGATCTGGGAGAATAATAAACTAAAACATTTTAGAAGCCACAGAAACCCACTTTTCTATTTAATTCTATTAATTTGTGGATAGATAATTTAAAAACCAACCAACTACTAGATGGTATGTATATGAGATGAAACCAAAATGAACAGCAGCACATCACAAGCAAAGTCCATAACATTTCTGAAGAAATAGAATACTTCTAGATTTGAAAAATAAAACTTTTGAGGTTGCTAGTAAGATTTTTTTTTTGTATTATCGTCAGTGGAGTCTCAATATCGTCACCTATCCCCAGGCAGAGACCTCAAAAGTAACTTTAGTTTGATTTTGTACCAGGAGCTAACAGTAGTGCCAAGACTCCATCACCAACATTCACTATACTCTCTGAAGTCAAGTTTTCAAATGAATATCAAAATGATTTACAAATCAGAAGATCACCATTGCTCATAGTGAGTCCAGAAATATTTCATGTAGCATGCCTTTGCAAAGCCCCAGCAGCAACCATTCTTCCACTCTGTTCCCAGCAGAGCAAGAATTAATATGAGCACTGTTAATGAAAAACTTTTACTTCCTAAAACCTGCCAGCAGAAATAGATAATCTGTTAACATGGATTGAAACAAATACATGGAGGATTTGCCAGTGGAAACAGTTGATCTGTTGCTTGTAGTGGTTTCATGAGATTGGGACTAAGCTTTAATCAGTCCCAGAAGTGTAACAGCAGCAATATCTCAGATTTCTTTTTTTGTTGAATGCGATTTGGATTGAATAAGCAGCAGCCAAACTACGCTACCAAATTATACAATGAACTGTGGTTAAATATTTAACATAGAATCTTAATAAATAAACCAATAGATAAGAATACTTCATTAACGTTTTGTTTACAAGCTGGAGACACACATTATACTGCAGAAACCATCTGCCCATCTGTGCTGCTTTACAAACTATGTCAACATTTCTCCATCAGCCCATTCATCAGTGAAAATAATCTGATCTTTGAGATCAAATCATCCAAAATTACATTGAGAAATTAGCAACTGCCAGCTCATGAACTAAATTTGAAAATGAATCAAGTTAAACATTTCCGTCACCCTATAAATTCTGTTAAGGAACGGCATAATGAGCAAGTCTTTGGCTTGGTGCCAGCATGTCAATCTGAGCCAGAGGTGCAGGGTTCAACCCTGATCAAGATAGTTCCAGCAAGTAGAGACTGAAGCTACAAATTTGAATTCTGGGTTGACATCCAGCAGGATACTCATGTTCGATGGCTGTAGGTACGGGATCTCACCCCCTACTGTATGGTTTGTAGGGGCCCGTAACACGTTCCCGCTATAGAGGACTAACCACCCTATCAGCTGGTATAAAGGTGGCTATGGTCACAGAAGAAATATTCCCATTGTGTCCTGTCAAATTGTTAAATCAGCCTGATTCCTTCCACCACTTCATAATATTCTCAAACGGAAGGGTGTGAAAATACAAAGAACAAGCAAAATCTTACAAAATATATATAAAAACATAATAGTTTTTTTTAAATTTTGCATTCTTGCCCCAGCAAGAAAAGCAAATTTTCTTTCACTTATGAAAGTAAACGTTTGAGTATTCTGCCACCTCTTGTAAAATTTAAACATACCTAAGAATATAAAATTAAAAGCTAATTACAAAAATGTTCATCATTACTGAAAACAATCACATAACAACAACTTGCATTATATAGCACCTTTAACATAACATCCTAAGGAGCTTCACAGGAATGTCATAAAACAAAATTTGACTCCAAGCCACAAGAGGAGATATTAAGCAGATGACCAAAAGCTTGGTCAATGAGGTATATTTTAAAGAGCATCTTAAAGGAGGAGAGAGAGAGGTGGAGAGGTTTAGGGAGGGAATTCCAAAGCTTAGGGCCTTGGCAACTGAAGGCATGGCCACCAATGGTGGAGCAATTAACAATGGGGACAGTAAAGAGGTCAAATCAAAGAGGGGGGTAGATATCTGAGGAACGTTTTGGGGCTGGAGGAAATTATAAGTAGCGAGGAGTGAAGGCACGAAGGTGATTTGATAAAAAGGATGGGAATTTTAAAGTCGAGGTGTTGCTTAACTGGGAACCAATGTAGATCAGCAAGCATGGGGTGATGGGTGAATGGGACTTCATGAGAGTTAGGACACCAGTAGCTTTGAATGACCTCAAGTTTACGGAGTAAACTTGAAGTACAGCCAAGTGTGTTGGAAGACACAAGATAGAAGATACAAGGCATGGATGAGGGTTTTAGCAGCAGATGAGCTGAGGCAGTGGCGGAATCAGCAAAGTTAGAGGCAGAAATAGGCAGACTTAGTTATGGTGCAGATATGAGAACAAGGAATAAATAATAAATGTCTTTTGGCATATTAAGCTCACAATGTTCTTGCATAACTAATAATTAAAGAAGGTGTTGTCGTCTAACCATTTATGACTTGTCATCATTGAAATGCTGCCAAGGAAGTTTGCTTAACTAATTAGTTCACTTTACATATCAATCTTGTATATTTTCTAGAGATAAAAGCAAAGAACTGCGGATGCTGGAAATCCAAAACAAAAACAAAAACAAAAATACCTGGAAAAACTCAGCAGGTCCGGCAGTATCGGCGGAGAGAAGCACAGTTGACGTTTTGAGTCCGCATGACTCTTCAACAGAACTAATTAAAAATAGAGAAGAGGTGAAATATAAGCTGGTTTTGGGGGGGGGGGGGGGTTTGGGACAAGAAGAGCGAGGTAGAGGGCCAGTGATAGGTGGAGATAACCAAAAGATGTCACAGACAAAAGGACAAAGAGATGTTGAAGGTGGTGATATTATCTAAAGGAATGTGCTGATTAAGGGTAGAAAGCAGGACAAGCAAGGTACAGGTAGCCCTAGTGGGGGTGGGGTGGGGTGAAGGAATCGAAAAAGGCTAAAAGGTAGAGATAAAACAATGGATGGAAATACATTTAAAAATAATGGAAATAGGTAGGAAAAGAAAAATCTATATAAATTATTGGAAAAAACAAAAAGGAGGGGGAGAATCGGAAAGGGGTTGGGGATGGAGGAGAGAGTTCATGATCTAAAGTTGTAGAACTCAATATTCAGTCCGGAAGGCTGTAAAGTGCCTAGTCGGAAGATGCTGATCCTCCAGTTTGCGTTGAGCTTCACTAGAACAATGCAGCAAGCCAAGGACGGACATGTGGGCATGAGAGCAGGGTGGAGTGTTGAAATGGCAAGTGACAGGGAGGTCTGGGTAATGCTTGCGGACAGACTGAAGGTGTTCTGCAAAGCGGTCACCCAGTCTGCGTTTGGTCTCTCCAATGTAGAGGAAACCGCATTGGGAGCAACGAATGCAGTAGAGATATCTCCTCCATCCCCACCCCCTTTCCGATTTTCCCCCTCCTTTTTGTTTTTTCCAATAATTTATATAGATTTTTCTTTTCCCACCTATTTCCATTATTTTTAAATGTATTTCCATCCATTGTTTTATCTCTACCTTTTAGCCTTTTTCGATTCCTTCACCCCACCCCACCCCAACTAGGTTTACCTGTACCTTGCTTGTCCTGCTTTCTACCCTTAATCAGCACATTCCTATAGATAATATCACCACCTTCAACATCTCTTTGTCCTTTTGTCTGTGACATCTTTTGGTTATCTCCACCTATCACTGGCCCTCTACCTCGCTCTTCTTGTCCCAACTCTCCCCTCCCCTTAAACCAGCTTATATTTCACCCCTTCTCTATTTTTAATTAGTTCTGTTGAAGAGTCATGCGGACTCGAAACGTCAACTTGTATATTTTCTAATTTGAACACTTTCAATTCCCTGTCAATGTAATGCACTGAAGGATAAAAAATAGAAACTTTATATAATTCCTTCAGTGATATGCCTATTCAGTGGATGGACAACACAGTACATAATTGTAGTTGCACCTAAATGCTCTAGTATACAGTATGCTGGGCTTTGAGAAATGACTTTCAAAATTCAAGATCATGCATTTAAAGGTATAATGTATTTGTGAAACATTTTACAGAGGGCATCATTACAGTTCAACACAAAAATAGGGCATTCAGCCTGTTGGGTCTATGCCAATGTTTTGCTCCAGTGGGCTTTCTGCTCTTCCTATCTTTAATATTCTTTTTCAAGGAACTTTCTAATTCTTTTTTTTTTAAAGTATTGAAAGATTGCTTCAAAAATGGTTTCTGGCAGATCATTTTACATTCTAACCATCCTCTATGTAAAGGATGTTTTCTAAGGTCCCTTTTAATTCTTTTCACGATCGTGTTAAATTTGTGTCCTTTTATTATTATCTCATTGTTTCTTTTGGCCAATCTAGTCCCCTTTACTCTATCAGATTGGCTTCAAATTTATTTAATTGTGTTCCAAAACTGTACACATTACTGCAACCGCTGACTAGACAAAGTCTTGTACAAGTTCAACAGCACCATCCTATTGTTGTATCCTATGATTCAAATTTAAATTCAAGTACATTACTGTATTCCACTTGCCTTGCCTTTTTAAAAAAAATTTCTGTTGACACTTTTAGTGGATCTGCACAACATGGTCCCTCTATTCCATTTAACATATGATTACAAGATATATTTCCTTTTTCCTTATTTCCAAAAAAGTAATACTTCACACTTCTCCATACTGAACTACATTTGCCACCTAAATGTCCAACCAGCGATGTCCTCCCACAAGCTTTCACCCAGTTATCCCTCCAATTTCATATCACCAGAAAATGTTACTATTGTTCCATTCATTCCTAAATCCAGATCATTAACGTGTGTAGTTTTTCAAAACTGGTCCAACATAAATCCCTGTAAAACAACACTTACCACATTTTTCCAGTCCAAGAAATCTCCCTTTTATTTCTGCCTTCAAGCAGCCATATTCTCCACAACTCCATATGCCATTATCTTTACCAAAGTCTCTTGTGTAATACCTTAACAGATGACTTTAAAAATTCATGAACCACATCCACTGCATATCTTTTTATCTATCCTGTTATTTCTTCTGTGAGAATAATGAAGCAGAACTTTCCCGTTAGAAATCTATCCTTAAGTGGCCTTGATTAACTAATGTTTCTCCGGTGCTTAATAATTTCATCCAGTACTAACAACTCTACAACTTACATTTATATAGCAACCTTAACTTATAAAAAAAAATCAAGATGTCTCACTGAGCCACAGGATGTCATATTAGAAAGAGTGAGCAACAGATTGGTACAGGAGGTTCATTTTGTGGAGAACTTGAAGGAGAGGGGTCAAGAAATAGTGGGTTTTAGGGAAGGAATTCCACAGCCTGGACCTAAGAGGTTAAAGCACAACAGCCAATGGTGGGCTCAAGGGGAAGGAGTGTTGGAGGGGTTTAGCTTGGTGGGGGGTGGGGGGGGGGATTGCACTTGATTAAGGGGAACAAAGTGTTCTGGAAAGGTTGTACAGAGGAAGGTGTTTCCGAAGATAGGGAGGGGTAGAGCTTGATGGGATTTAAGCTTGAGGATGGGGAATTTAACTTGGAGGCACGAAGGATCAAAAGCCAATGCTGGTCAGCAAGAACAGGAGTGATGGGTGAGCAAAACTTGGGACAAGCAGCAGAGCTTTAATTAGCTGAACTTTGTTATGGAGGGTGGGAGGCTGGTCAAGAGAGCATTGAAATACTCTGCAGGTGACAAAGACATGGAAGAGAGTTTCAACATCAGAGGGGCTGAGGCAACGGTCAAGAGCTGGGGGCGGGGTGGGTTGGCACAAAATTTCAGAGTTGGAAGTTGGCAGTTAGTGGATGGAGGAGATATGGGGCTGGAAGCTCAGCTGTGGTTCGAATTGGGTGTAAACAGTCTGATTCGGCCTGCGACAGTGGCTTGGGTTGGTAAAGAATTTGTTGCAAAGCTGAAGACGATGGTTTTTGTCATCCTAATATTTAACTAGAGGATATTGTCCCTGATCCAAGAGCGGATGTCCAACCAGCAGACTGACAGCAAAGAGGCAGTAGAGAGGACAGAGTAGTTGTGGATTGGTAACACTGGGTTTTGCCAGTGCACATGCGAAAGTGTCTTTCGATGGTGTCATCCCGTCATAGCATGCAATTAAGGAAGAGGCCAACAATTTATCCTTGAGGCACCTTAGATCTAATGGTGAGAGTGGGAAAAGAATCCATTGCTGGAGATGCTGTGGCTATGATTAGATAGATAGGAGGGAATCGAGCAAAGACGTCTCATTGAGCTGGCCAACAAAGAAAGTTGTTGGAGAATGATGGAGTGCTCTACCATATCAAAGGCTATAGAGAGCAAGGAAGACAACAAAGGAAAAGTTGCCATGGTCACAATAACAGGATGGCATTTTTGATTTTGATTGGGGCCTTATCAGTGCTAGGGCAGAGATCATAGAGTCTTATACATAGAGTTGCGGGAAAGATGGATACCAATTTGGCGGGCAACACCACATTCAAGGACTCTGAAGATCGGCAGTGGTTTTCAAAAACTGAGCATTTGGAATTAGGGTTTTTTGAGAAGGATGACTACAGCTGCTTTGAAAGGAAGGGAACAGTACCTCAGGAGATGGAACTACTTGCACTGGACCAAGTAGTAAAATTGGATTTCAGTAGTTTTGTGGAAATAGGATGAAGGGAGCAGGCGGTGGATCTCATGGACAAGATGAGCCAAATAAGTCATGAAAGGAGACAGGAAATAAATTGAATCTGTGGGATCAGGGCTAGGTCTAGCAGAGGGTGGAAGTTTGACTTCGTGGATAAACAAAAAGATGGAAAAAGCAGTCAAAGTAACTAAATGAACAGTCTCAATCATCGTGACAAAGCAATCCATGAGATTCTTGCACTTGTTGGAAGGGGTTTAAGGAATGGTTGGTAGTAGAAAAAAAACAAGGAGTTCTGTTTACTCTCTGGGAGTGAACAATCTAGACACAGTGTGGTAGTCAGTGTGGTCCAGCTAGATCTGGTGATGGATGTTAAACCAGTTGCACGCCAAGTCAGCGTCCTTTGTGCTTGAAGCAAATGGGAGCCATACCAAGGGGAACAACCAGATAGGAGAGAGTATATTTTACTGGGGACAAGGACAAAGGCAGAGATGAGGGGTTGCTTTAACAAATCAACAAATGTAGAACTATCATGGTGAACAGAAGATTGAAAGCTCAGCGGTTGGAAGTTTGAAAATGTAGTGGTAAGTGACTGGAGGGGTGGGAGTAAGAGAGTTTATTTTAGTTGTGAATGCAGAAGGAGTGGTGTTGGAAGGGAGTAGGGGGTGGTGGGTGATGTTGGAAATAAGGAACTCTCGTAGTTTACCAGCATCAGACTATTGGCCTATTATTTCCTGAATTAACTCTGTCTCCATTTTTGAGAAAGGGGCTCATATTTGTCATCCTCCAATTCTTAGATAAAATTTTTCTTTTTGCAGAATTTTGAAAAATCATAGCAAGAGCCTTTGCTATTTATTCTTCACATTCCCTTAAGATCAGTTATAAACCATCAGGACTTTGTGATATACCTATGCTAATAGAAAGACTTGCATTTATATAGCATCTGTCATGACCTCGAATCCTTTACACATTTTACAATTAAATACTTTTGAGGTGCAATCACCCTTGAAATGTAATGTTAAATGAGTAATTTAAGTAACATATTTCGTAAATTATGGCCTAAATTATTAGTCTAAACCCAGTGTCAAAGGTGTTGGTTGTCTTTCTAAGGTTCCTGTTTCTTATTCCTGAAAACCAACATTAAGTATACATTAAGTACCAATGTTGCCATACGCACACAATCTTTTTCTCGCTTATTGGTTTTACTTTAACTATTGAATTGCCTATAGGAAAGTTTTCATTACCCTTTTTGGCTGCTGATTTTCTCTTAGAAAATCCCCCTTTTTGCAATATGTATGCCCCCGCTCTGTGGAAGAAATTAAGGAGCCAGGTAACTTCGTTAAGCCGTGTTTTCTAGTGTCTCCATGAAACAAGTTACAAACAGAAAACAAAAGTGCATTATTTTCTTGATGTGAAAGCCAAAAATCTCTCATTTAAATGGAGAACCATTTAGTGACAACTGGACTTGATGGAAAGCAACTGCTCAGTACACAAGACGAAGTTAGGTGTAGCACTCACCCTGAAGTGGGCAAAGTTGCAGTGCCAGACTCTGATACTTGTACTTCCATCGCCGGAAGCACAGGGACAAGTTTTACAGCAGTTCTACTCCAGCCTTGTAAAGTTCTCGTCAGCAAAGAGCTTTTTTTTTTGTTGCCTCCCTTTGTTGAACTGTAAAAGGAAATAACAGCAAGGAATGAGACAATTTTGAGAGACGGAACGATGTAATCATCAATGAATTCAGGTATTTGCGGCGTATGGCATTACACATATAAGAAAGCTGGATTTCCCCCCGCCCCTCTCCCTCTCTCTTTTTACATACCTCAGTGAAGGGTTTTGTTAGTGTTTTGGGATCTCGCTCTCTCTTTCTCTGTCTCTGTTCTGATCCGGCCCGGCTTCTACCGAAGTCTCCAGAGCAAATGCCTCCCCTTCAGTGCGTCGCCGATCGCTCCAGCTCTGCTTTCGCAAGCAGCAACATTTTCAAGCCATGACATGTGCGAAAACTTGCCCACTCTTAATCAAACTTTCCAGGCTCTGTGTGTGTGTGTGTGTATGTGTCGGCTCGATCCCGGACACGGCAGTTTCAGCATTCCCTCCTGTCCCCACCCTCCCTGCTTCCTCAGCACTGGGTTAACACACTGTACACCACCCAAAATCAGAGCGCAGGCACCCACTCATTGGCAAAGGGGTATTTGCATATATCTACATATCACTCGTTTTGTTTTCCTGGTTTGAGTTTCTGTTTTGCTCGGGCTGCGCTTTTCAATTCCTGCCACCAGGATGCGGGAGAGATTTGCATCCCAGGATTGAAACTTCCACCTGTAATTAAAGCAGAGCCGGACCCTGCCAGAATTTCAGTGCACTGTTCAAAAAAGGGATATTCCAGGCAGCCACAAAAAACACATTTAATTCCCCCCCCCCCCCAACACCACCACCCCACGGTCTACCTCGCCAAAAAAACGACGAAATGCACGTTTTGCATTTTGATGCACACTTGATCATAAAGCCCAACATTTTAACTCGGATTTCAAACACCATTTGTTCGCGACCTTCAGTAGAATTATCTTTGCGCCCAGCAGCTTTTAAACCCTCTCCAGCAACAAGAGCTGCTCATCGTCACCGTGAAGAATTTCACTGCTGCCTTATGTGTCCCGCTTAAAAATTTTTATTGACAAACAGGGCTCGTTTAATAGACTTTCGTCCCGTTTTATTGCTAGTGTTTAACCTCAATAGTGCAACCCCACCGCCTAGGCTATAAAACGTCTACAGCAATCCTATGGTGTTGGCGATTTTATGTTTCCCCCAGTCAATTGGAAAATGCTTTCTTGAAAGTATGGATGAAAAATGATCACTTTAGCACCCAGTGCTGTAGGTTATCGCTCCGTACTTCATATAGGTGAACATGCAGCAAAGTATCAACATATCACTGCTTCTCCCGTGACTTTATCCACGGAATTGGGGAGAGCAGACTTTTCTTGTGATTTGGGGAGGGGGGGGGGGGAGGTGTCCAGGGTGTTTAAACACTCCTTGCATTTCTGTACATTTCTCTTTATCAGGCCGCTCCTTCTTTCGAAAGAATGTGCCATGAATCACTTGATACATGTTCCTCCAAAGTCAGCCAGCTCTGCAATTTGACCAGTGAAAACTGATTAGTTGGGCTGGCACTTCTAAATGTTCAGCGGGATTTTGCATTGAACAGCAGCAAGTTATTCATGCAGTAATAACATATGACCAGTGCCTGGACCTCGTGCTTTAGAATTTTTGTCCAACAAAGCTTTTTCTTTTATTTGAATTGTCGGATTAATGGAAGTCATAATGTTGCAAATTAAACTTTCTTGTAAAATTCCTATTTGAACTAATTTTGAATTCGTTTTCTTTGGTCTGGCAAGTTCATATCCAAAGACCACCACCCCCACTCCCCTCAAAAAATGCTGCCTACGTCTGTCTCACAATGCTACAATGATTCTGTTGATATGGGCATATGCACTTTCCAGGGCTTAATCTCTGCCTAGTGGTAAAGAGTGTAACTGCAGATATGACTAGGCCGCACTTACGAATGATATGTTGATACATTGCTTTACAGACATAGAAAGTGCAAAATTCGAATCGGTAAAGTCACTGGCGATGGTGCTATGGAAGTTGGAGGCACTCTGGATGGGTCACACAATGCCACCAGCTGTTGGCCACATGGCACCCAGTGCTGGGAAGGACATTTACATGGGCATCCCATACATGCAACAGACACCTGATTTGACGCTCTGTTTGCAAACTTGGATCACGCAGGTTCATTCATTGTACTTGCTTGTTACTCAGCAAAGAACATGCTTTCAGTTGCAAGAGGACCTCGGCAATAGCATGAAAGGACCAGACTTTCAATTTGCAGATAAGGTAATTTAGCATAGCAGCTGCTATTGCAAAGTCTCTAGAAGCAATGTTGGGTGATTTTGAAGGTGATGAGGTAAGTTCCTGCATCTGTCAGGAAGTGTTGCTGCATAGTCACAGGGAGGGCACAATTTTGCTATGTTACCACACAAAGGCTGCAACAAGTATGGGGGCTGCAGTTGCAGTGCCCCTGCATCTGCAGCTTGACTGAGAGATGGAGTGAGGCTGTGGAGAGGGCATGTTCTGGGTGATGCCCTTTGCCAAGTTGGAGGCAGACTCTACCATGTCCCTTCACTGTGATAAGAGGCTGTCTGGCAGGCTAGTCCATGCACAACATCTCAGTGTGCATCCTCATTAGCATTCTCCTGTATGCCACCAAATCAAAGTTCTCATTTGATTCCCCCTAGCAGAACTCATCTGTGACCTTCCGTCACACCCCCCCAATCCCCAGCTTGGCTGCAGCCCAATTGTGCCCAGTGACTCACCACATGCAGATCCCAAATCTTTATGTGCATCTAAGATACGTGCAGTGTCAGCATCTGAGCTGGTGGTTATGTGGGTCAGATCAATGGTGATAGGACTTCTTTATCAATGCTTTGCTGGTGCCTTCGCTCTTTCTTTGGGTGTGCTGTGGCTGTATTGGTGGCAGTTCTTGGGTGCCTGAGAGCAGGAAATGAGAAAAGGAAAGGTGCCTGCCATAGGTGAATAGCTAGTGGCAAGTGAAAAGAGCGGGAGCTGCGTTTGAGCCTTGCATCATTGGAATGGTGAGATGGAGCATCTAGAAGTTAGACCTGTGTCTTGAGCTCAGGGATTCCTGATGGCTGAGTGCTGGGTGTGTGGTACATTGAGCAGCATAAGAGGCTGGTTAAGCAGTGGATAGGAGGTATATTAAGAAGATACATTCACTGTCCTCGACTGCCTGCATGAAGTCATTACGCTTTACTTTGCAATACTGCCAGGTCCTCATGGCCAGACTCTGGGAATTAACCTCCCTGGTCACCTGAGAGTGGTCCTTGAGGGCCTCCTGACCCTTGTGGAAACCTGGACTCTCTCCTCCCATCCATCTCCATCACTAAGGTCCCCAGTAGTAATCTATGTATCTGTGAGTTCTCTCTCTCTGTCCTGGTGTTCCATTTTTCCATGCTTAGAACTGCAGTACTGCTATTCAACAACAGCATCAGCAACAGTTACTCAGAGTAACTTCCCTTCAGAAGAGACGGGCTGTCTTTAAGAGGAGCTGGCTGTCTGAATTATGTGCTCTTTGCAACACTGCTTGGCCCGCTGCTGAGTGCTTATGCAGCCATCAAGGTTTGAACTGACATTACAATCAGATAAATGAGGTGGCAGCGTGTGTTGTCTACTTCCATGGCAATGGGTGTGGGCAGGACATGAATTGCAACCCCAGTGCCCAAAAAATGGCTTGGACTAATTATTAGTCCCACAACTTTAATGTATTTCTAGTCAACACTTATAAACATGGAGTAAAGAAGGTGAAACATTATTAAATTAAGCATTAAAAGATGTAGGATAATAGGACCATAGCATGCAGACATACTTCAGCCTCCATTAATAAATCATTATGCTGTCCTTATGTTTTACATTATATTTACATAATAAATTTCTATATTCATATTTATAATGGAAAATGCCTATGTTAGCTAGTCATTCGGTAATGAGGCCTCGATTGAAGGGACTACAGTGTGACCAGGGAAACACTTCTGGTTTCAAATCTGCAGCATCTTGAAATTTCCATTTACACATCAACAGTATCATCTCAGTGAAGCAGGATGCTGCAATGCAAAAGTTTAGCACATAATTTTCAGTACTCAACATAACCAAAATAAATTCAAGTCACTCGAGTAGCAGGCACCTTGACAATTTAGTAAGCCCCACGGGAATTTATGTAAGGTAATTTTAATTTTCATCACTGATGACATCTAAAGCTTCGAATGCACTGTTTTCTAAGGAAAGGAACAGATGGCGTGTGAAATAAAATCATGTCCGGTCTGCACCAGTCAAACCAACCATGTTTTAATCGGGTAACTAGCCCAAAGTATTTGCTAATACTGTTTCTTCCATCCACAAAGCAGCCATTTATGACATGTTAAGCGCACCGGCTTTTTCAGGCAGACACAGGCACTGTACACAGACACAGACACTGTACACAGACACAGGCACTGTACACAGACACAGTATTTTGCGTCTCCTCAAGGTGCAGTTGCCTATTATGCTTCCGGTCTTAGGTATTTGTTTATAACTTCATGGTCAAAATCTTATGAGTAAATAGGAATCCATATATACATCTCAAACTTGCAGTGGTTGGGATCTTAGCTGTCAGACCAAGGAAGTCTTTGCTGTAGTGCTTGTGTAGTGCTTCTGCTACTTAGTACATATGTACAGACCTCAGCTGGGAACACTGATAACTCCACACTTGAAAACTCACTCTCTCTGGCTCAGCCATTACTTGTTATAAGGTGGCTGCAGCACTTCCCTTTAAACTGTCCTCTGGGCGAATCCCATTAGCACCAACATACCCATTTAAGAGGCGGGAACTATATATACCTTTTTAAGTGTAGAAGGTACCGTTGCTCTGTTTGGTTTAAATGAATAGGGTCAGTTACAATTCGGACTGAGGATTAGAATTTTGACTTTATTTCATTCGTAACTCAATTACAAGTTTATAGACATTGTAGAACTGTTATGCTGTTAGAGAGCTGAAATATAGTCCATGTTAAAACTGCATAGTTATGGGAGAAAAGAAAAGTGCAGAGGTAGAAAAGTGTCAGTTATCCGAAATGTAGGAATTGTTGTTGAAAAAGTTTAAACTTTCCAACATTTAAAACACAATGTTCAATCGTTTTTAGTTTGTTTTTACTTAATTGTCTATGGTTTGTAGCAGCTGATGAATCAGTAAGAAACCCCCATTTCCACTCTGACCTTTCTGTCTTTGTAAATTCGAGAAACAGCACTTCATCTTTCCATTGGGCTGTCCAGTCTTAACATTGAGTTTAACAACTTTAAACGTTAATCATCGCTACCATTTTCTCGAGGACTACAGGTGCTAGTAATGGGGGGTGGCTGCACCAGATACGCTGGGAATGGAGGAAGAATGAGCTGATGCTTGGGGTGGGAATCTCCTATCAGTACACAACCAGTACCTGCCTTTCCACTGCCACATACCCAGGCCAGGGGAGCCTTCTTTGTCAGATGTTTGATCTTTCCTTCCCTGTCTACTATACCGCTATAACCAATTATTTGATGGGTCCATCCTTTGGTCATAGAGAAGAGTGTGGAGGTGAGATTGCAGGTCAAATCAGTGATCATGAAGCTGAAACAAAAACCGAAAATGTTGGAAAAGCTCTGCAGGTCTGACAGCATCTGTGGAGAGAGAAACAGAGTTAACATTTCGAGTCCATATGACCCTTCTTCAGAGCTGAAGAAGGGTCATAAGGACTTGGAACGTTAACTCTGTTTCTCTCTCCACAGATGCTGTCAGACCTGCAGAGTTTTTCCAGCATTTTTTGTTTTTGTTTCGGATTTCCAGCATCCACAGTATTTTGCTTTTATCATGAAGCTGAAAGCAGGTAAGATTGTTATGTCCAAGTAAAATATTCTTGCTTTGCCAGGCCCACAAGCTGTGCAGTAAAGGCCTTACCTTAAGGATCCTTGCCTTTTTGCCCCCTTTTGAAGACATGATCAATGCCCACCACCCGCCCCCCACCCCCAACCCCCGACCCCATTCTCCCTCTATTAAAACCAGCGTTGGGCGGGTTAGGGTAAGTTTGAAATGTTTTAAATGTTAATTTCTCACCCAAAACAACCCCATCCATTCATGGGGGTTAGAATTATCCATGTTAACTTGGTTTCTCGCTCACTCTCTTTCACCCTTCATTTTAATTTGCAGCTTTAATGTTTACAGGGTATTTACAGTGCCAGGACTGAAACTGCAAAGCAGGGCATGAATACTGTTTCAAAGTTGTGGCTATCCCAAGGTTCATGTTATATTTCCAAAGCATCTGTTATTATTTTACTTCTGGCTCTACCTCTGCTAAAAAAAAGTAAAGAATATTATTTAGCTTAATAGAAAAGTTCTACTCAAGGTTAAACAACTTACATTACTAATAACTTGTTACAATCTCTTAAAAGGTAGGCAGAAACAATAAATCCTGAACCAAACCATGTCATAAATTCAAGACTGATGCTAATAAGTGTCTTAATTCTTTACCTTCAATGTTACTTAATTATATTTTCACATTGTCTCTTCCTGATCCAAGCCACATCGTTTAGGTCAAGGCTAGTAATCAGAAGGCAAGAAGCAGCGAGCATTACGTATGAAAGCAAGCTTGAAATAATATAAATTCCAGTGATGTTCCATCCCGTTAGATTTGTGTGGTGCAGGGGCTATTACCTTCCCCAGTTGACTGTTCTTCAACCACTTGCAATTTGCTGCAACAAATTACAAAGCTGTTGTAATAAGGGGTTGTTGAAGTTGTCTACCATTTTCTGTTTTGTGGTATTTTGGCTGGTCTATTTAAATTTCTTTTAAAACATTTGACCAGATTAATATCTGTCCGATGAAAGGGAAACTGCTATTGAGCCTGTCTGTTGACACTGTGGTAACTGTCAATGTTTAAGCTGAGGCTTGGACATGTGTTTTGTGTGCAAGAAACTATATAGAATTTCAAGTGGTCTGTAATTAAGGACTCTTTGGGTCTATTACTGGCAGGAAAGGAAAATCTTGGGGAGAAAGCTCAGCAACTCTGCTTGCCAAAATAAAACGGTAGAAAGACTGAAGGCATTTCTGGATTTGGGTCTGAAAAAATATCCTCTGCTTCACAGACACATAAAGGTGCACAATTTGAATTTAGGCTTCAATAATCTTCTTGTGGTCTATAGGTCTACTAACACACTTGGGTAAGGTCAATGAGTGCAAGACAAAAATCTCGCAACTGCTATTGTGTGAGAGGTGTAAGACACTTAAGGTAATGGATACATAGATAGTTCTCAAAGTCATTGTCTACTAGAAATGTTTCTCTTCCTGGGAAATAGGCTTCATTATTATCTATAGATTATGTTTCTTGGCCTCTTGATCATTGCTGCAGATGAATATTGCTGGTAGTTCAAAATTTGCATTAATGGGAGGATGATATTTGTATGATGATTTGAAAACGCATGAATACTGTGTTAAATGTTTAAAAAGCAAAATATAAAGGAGCCTTTAAAACATCATTGGCTTGGCAACAATGACCTATTTTGATGTCCTTTATGAAGATACAATGATTTTTCTTTTTTACTTTTTCTGTGCTTATCAAGACATTGGATGGTAGGACTGAAAACAACAAAAAACAAGACATTCTTCTAGTTTGCATGTAGTAACAAAATTGAGCACAATTTAGCTTAGTGTAAGTGGGGCCCATATGCAACTCTAGTTACTTTACAATGACAATGTACCTCAGTGCAAACCTCAGAAGAGTAACTGGGCAGCTGCACTGTTCATATGTTTAACAGTCAACAAGGTCAACAAAATTCAAATCTAATTATTATTTGAATTTAAATTTGGCCTATGGGAAGATTCTAGAGCTCCTTAAATTATTCCATTGGCAGCATATTTGAAATTGGGGCTACAGATCAAATATTCTGTATTTGATGTCTATATTTTGCAAACCAAATTTGTTTGTCTGTCTAAATGTCCAACGTTCAAGCTAAAAAGAACAGAACATTTGAAAATCTGAAAAACAAATTAATAGAGAACTTGTAATTGATCAGTAATATACAAGCGAGGATCACACTAAGATGGACATGTTTTCCATATCCCTCAACTGCATAACTGGTGAGTTGACCAGAAATCATCATTGGTATCTGATGATGTCTGCATGTAAGACTATCACTAACACAGTACCATTTAAGATTGTAATTACTTGAAATAAAAAGATGAAATAGAGATGGCATTTGAAAATTAAATAGATTTGAATTGAGTGAATTTGGAGGTATCACTTTAGATTTGGAAACTCCTGCACTTGGAGAATTAACTTGCATTTGAAGAAAAAATGAGTTTGCTATACTTTTTGATTTCACTCGTTCATTGTTTCAAACTTTATTTTGATGTCAAATTTGTTTTGTTTGATGTGTGCCTATTTACATGATGTGACATTTTTCTTTTCTCCAATTTTGTTCCCATAAAGATCACATGATATTTTGAGTTCAATGACATTAGCCATGCTGCTAGGAATGATATAACTGCAGCATAAAAATTTATAAAAGTATCATAAAGATATTTTTACAATGCCAACATTTGGAGCCTGTGCTTACAATGTAGGCACAATACTTTCATTTGTAAAATGTTAAGACGCAACATGCAATAATTGGAATAGGGACTATAAAAGTAGAAAATAGTTTAACAGCAATGCTATAGTCCTAAATGTAGCACTTGATAATGTTATACTGTAATTTAATGTGAAATACTGTTAAAGATCATAGAACATTAATTTAAAAGTGATAAACATGTATAGTAATGCACTCCCATACTGCTGGAAGTATGCATTTTGGAAACTTAAGTCTCTACAAAATACAAAACATTTTTTTAAATACACAATTGACATCGGTATTGTGCAAATAATTTATATAAGCAAGGAATTTGCTCTTACTTTGGGGCAGAAATCACCTTCATCTTTCTGCCTAGGTCTAATGTGATGAAAGGCCAGTAATGAAAGGAAAAGTTAAGAATAGTTTGTTATGAAACAATTTGACATCCTATTTTTGCAAAGTCATGGGCCGAATTTTCATCTGGGCTTGGGAAAACATGACCTGCGCACTTTCATGGCTTGCAAAATGCACACCTAACCCATGTGTGACTTTATGAGGAATTTTTGTCTTTTCACACAGAAGTTGGGTTCTTAGTGCACTTTGCGAGCCATGATAGAGTGCATAAGCAGTGTAGGTGTGGTGGTGGGCCAGTTAGAAGGCCCGCCTTGGTTCTGCAACACAGCAACCCAACTCCCAATATTTTTTACAAGCCGCCCTTTTTACCCCTCACCCACACCCCCCACCCACACCCCATGCCACCTTACATTCCCTATGCCACATACGCTTGCACTGGCTAACTCAGTAGTTTGACTCTCATCCTATTTGTTCAATAGCTAAAAGACACATTAGAAATACAAAGCCAAACCCAATGGAATACTTAAGTAAAGCAGCTTAGTTTATAAGAAAAAAAATCAACCTACTGCAATATATATTTTATTAACATTTAAATGACAGTTTATTCTGATTTACAAATAAATATTAGACTTGCATTGTCAATATAAAGGATAAACTGCAACTGCTAGAAATCTGAACTTAAAATAGAAAATGTTTTGGATAAGTATACCTTAAATATGCTGACCATTCTGCTCATCAAAATTGTTGACCAATCAGATGTGCATTTTCTAACTTTACTGCCTCAACAACATTTTTTTTTACCAATTTGGTTAGTTAAACTATCTGAATTTACAACATTAATGTAAAATGCTTAACCTCTTAGAAATTGCAAAGATTCAGCAAGTCTGCTTTCAATAGGTTAATATAGTACTTAATTGTGTTCTGAAATCAATGCATTATGATACAGCGTAAAGGGCAGAATACCATGTAAAATGGGTAAGAACAGATCAGCCATCCATTATACATCCTTCCTGATTTTTCTTCCCAATGAAGTCAACTGAATAGAAAACCAGAGGAGTATATCACAGGTGGCAGACCTGATCCCATCCATTTCACATCCTGCAATGATTCTAAATAGTATTTATTTGTGGTAATAAAAAGATGCCATTCATTTTTATTTGTTTTTATTCCAGAAAAGGACATGCATGGAACCATGGTTTAGATGTCATATAACACCTGAGATTAAGAAATGTTGTGCATAATATAGAAGTATGAGGCTGTACAGAAAATTAAACCAGCTGTTAATAATCCTCTCATTTGAAACATTTTACGATTTCTGGTATTGTGCCAAAAAAACAATTGCTGTGCATCTAAGTTATTCTACCCTTTAATATTATAGATTGCAGCTGCTGCTCTTAGGTAATTATCAGGTGCAATTTTCTTGCAGCCCCCTGGGTTGAATTCTCACTGTTGTTTACTTATTATTTCAACTACATCTTGGTCATACATACCAGGACATTGCCTTTTCTAAGGTCTATTATTTCCAGGTCTGGGTTGCAGAAAGGGAGGTGCCATGTAGAAATCATGGGAGGGCATTGTGATGTTGTTCATTGGCATTGTCCACGGGGAAACATGGTATAATTTGAATAGATCAAAGAGTTCTTGTGATGTGGGAGTACAGGACAGAGGCGCCACAACTAGCGCTATTTGCACATGCTTACATGGCTTGGGACCTTTCTTCCACTGCTCCAAAACTTCAAGATTTTCCCTCTTTCTGGCAGATCCCTCACTCTCATGAGACCCTGGTACACTATCTGAGTGCTCCCAAACATTGAGAATGCCTAGGTCAGTGTTCTGACATACAACAGCTGACTTCCTATTTAACCACAAAAGGTTCTTTATATCAGTGCCTGAAAATATAGACCAACAACTATGGTGATATTCAATTCGTTCAATTTGATCTGTTTTCATATAATAGTTCAACATTTTTTTAAAAATCATTGATTCATAGAATGGTTACAGCACAGAAGGTGACCATTCAGCCTGTTGAGCTGGTGCTGGCTCTCTGCAAGAGCAGTCCAGCTAGTCCAACTCCCTGCCCATTCCCTGGAGCCTTGCATTTTTTTTCATTCAAGTACTTATCCTTTTGAAAGCCACAGTTGAATCAGTCACTGCATAAACAAGTTTTTCCTCATGTGCCCTTTGGCTCTTTTGCCAATCACTTTGAATCTGTGTTCTCTAGTTATAAACACTTCTACCAATGGGAATAATTTCTCTCTCTAACTACTCTACCTAGGCCCCTCATGATTTTAAACAACTTCATCAAATCTCCTCTCAAATTTCCCTGCCCTAAGAAGAACAACTCAGCTTCTTAAATCTAACCACATAACTGAAGTCCCCCATCCTGGAACCATTCTTGTAAATCTTTTCTGCACCTGCACTAAGGTCTTCACATCCTTCCTAAAGTGCAGTGCCCAGAATTGGACACATTACTGGACACTGGTCGAACTAGTGTTTCATCATAATTTCCTTGCTTTGTACTCAATGCTTCTATTTATAAAGCCCAGGATCCTGTATGCTTTTTTAAACCCTTTTCTCAACCTGGCCTATCACCTTCAACATTTTTTGTACACAAAACCCCCAGGTTTCTCTGTTCCTGAAACCCCTTTTGAATGGTACCCTTTATTTTCCCTTCTCATTCTTCTTACCAAAATGTATCACTTTGCACCTGTCTACATTAAATTTCCTCTTGAAGTCTATCACTATTCTCTCACTGTTCACTACACTTCCAAATTTTGTATCCTTTTTGGACCCTAATTAGCCTCATCCCTTCTCTTTCTACCCATCTACTATGTATATGCTTATAGAAGACTTTTGAAATCCTTTTTATGCTAGCTGCTAGTCTATTTTCATACTCTCTCTTTGCCCCTCTTATTTCCCTTTACACTTCCCCTCTGAACTTTCTATATTCAGCCTGGTTCTGATTTCTATTATCAGCCTGACATCTCTCATACGCCCTCTTTTTCTGTTTCATCTTTCTTATTTCTTTTGTCTTCCAGGGAGCACTGGTTTTTGTTGCCCTATATTTCCACCAGCTAGACTGTACCCAAACCCTTTCTCTTTAAAGACCATCCATTGTTAAATTGCATTTTTGCCTGCTAATCTTTGATTCCAGTCTAAATTGACCAGGAATACTCTCAACCCACTGCAATTGGCCCTCCTCCAATTAAGTATTTTTACTCTAGATTTCTCCTGTCCTTTTTCATAGTTAATCTAAACCTTATGATAATATGATCACTGTTTACTTACTCTTCCCCTACTGACACTTGCTCCATTTGACCCCACCTCATTCCGCAGAACCAGATCCAGCAACGCATCCTTCTTTGTTGGGCTGGAAACATACTGATCAAGAAAATTCTCTGAATCCGCTTTAGAAATTGTTCCCCTTCTCTTCCTACACTATAATTATTATAGTCTATATTACAATAATTTAAGCCCCCTATTATCACTACTCTGTAATTCTTGCACCTCTCTGTAATTTCCCTCAAATTTGCTCCTCTATATCTTTCCCATTGATTAGTGGCTGATAGAACACACTCAGTGGTGTAATGGCACCTCTCTTGTTTCCTAACTCTAACCAAATAGATCCTGTCCTTGACCCCTCGAGGACATCCTCTCCCTCTAGCATGGCAATATTCTCCTTAATTATTAATGCCAACCCCCACCCACTGCCTCTTTTTATCCCTCCCTATGGGGAGAATTTTCTCCCCATTGGGCAGGCCGGTTGGGAGCAGATGGGTGGGGAGTCGATCGCCGCCTGTGATCAGCTGCGCGCCGCCATTTTACATGGGCAGGCCAATTAAGGCCCAACCAGCATGACGCGCACCCGGTAGTGCTCAGCACTATCTGTGCAGGCAGGGGGAAGAGGGAGAGTCAGGGCCTGCGCTCTTTCGTGCATGAAATCTCCCTGAGGCACAGAACTGCCTCAGGGAGATTAATTTCAGGATGAGAATTTTTAACAAAGAAGGTAAAAAATAATTTACACGTCCCCTCATGTGACAGCGTCACATGAGCTGGGAAATGTTTATGAAATGTATAAAAAATTTTATTAATTTAATAAACCCTTCATGAAACCTCATCCCGCCCGTGGATGAGGTTTCATGAGAAATGCGAAGGCCGCCTGGGCTCTTCGCCTGCCCGCCAACCTTAAGGTTAGACGGGCAGCCCTCGTAAATTAGTTAATTGTTTTATTAATGGCCTTAACAGACCTTTGACAGTTTGGCGGGCATACAACTGATTCCGGTGCGTGCCTGCCGAACGAAAGACCAGAATGACGTGTGGTGGCGTCGGGACGCACGCGTCATTTTACACGTCAGAGTGCGGGGCGGGGCCTAAACGCCGACCAAAAGATTCTTCCCTATGTTCCCTGAACACCTCGGCCAGGATTTTCCTGTCAGCGATTTGGGGGCGGGGCCCGCTCGCCGACGGGAAAATGATGCGGGATGACGTCGGGAGGAACCCCCGACGTCATCCCGGTCCCTTTAAATTTTCAGGAAGGCAGGCGGACAACAAAATCAGCTGTCCGCCCACCGACCTGTCAATGGCTAATTAAGATTGTTAAAGACCTGCCCGTCCAACCTTAAGGCTGGCGGGCAGGCCAGGAGCCCCAGCGGGCTTCTGAAAAAACATGAAACCTCATCCACTGGTGGGATGAGGGTTCATGTCCGTTTTTAAAAAGTTTCATAAAGTTAATGTGTTTCTTATTAACATGTCCCATCTCGTGTGACATTGTCACATGAGGGGGACATGTTAATAATTTTAATACGTTGCTATTTTTGGTGGTTTTTTACCTGTCAGTAAACTCCCCGAGACAGCACTTGGTGTCGAAAGAGCGCACGTTGACAGATGGGGAATTTCCCCCCCCACCCTCGCACAGGAAGCGCAGGCTGCTGGATGGGCCTTAATTGGCCCGCCCACTTAAAACGGCGGTGGGCCCCGTTTTGGTGATGGGGTTCAGCTGTCCGCACGCTGCCAAGCCGGTGGGGCCCGCCCACCCACCAAGGGCAAAATTCTGCCCCTTGTATCCAGGAATATTTAGTTCCCAATCTTTCCTTTTTTGATTCACCTCCATTATTGCCACAACATCATATTCCTATGTGACTACTTATTCTTGCAGCTCACCAACCTTATCAAGCTTTTTGCATTTACCCACTTCTGCTGCAAGCCTATATTAAACCTTCCTTAGTCTAATCCCATTGAATACCATGGTACAATCTGTCTCCCAATTCTTTGCACTTTATTTTGCCTTTCTAATGCTACATCCTGGGGCCCATCCCCCTGCCAAATTAGCTTAAATTCCCCTGTACAGCATGTTGAATCTACATGTGAAGACATTGGCCCAGCTCTTTTGAGCTGCGATCTGTCTGGTCTGAACAGGTCCCACCTCCCCCAAAACTGAACCCATGGCCCACAAGATCTCAAGCCCTTTCCCCCCTGCACCACATCTCCAACTATGTGTTTATCTATATCCTATTTCTATACTTACTTGGCACCAGGAGTTATCAGGTGGTTACTAGCCTTGATGTCCTGCTTATTAATCTCTTTCCCAACTCCCTAAAATCTGATTGCAGGACCTGACCTCTCTTTCCATTTCTGGACTATGACCTCTGGCTGTTTACTGTCCCCCTTCAGAACTTTCTGCAAATGGTCAATCATATCCTGGATCCTGGCACAAAGGAGGCAAAATACCATCCAGGAATCAAGTCCATGGCTGCAGAAATGCCTGACTGTTCCCCTAACTATTAATTCCCTTATCACTATTGTATTCCCAATCATTCTCCAGCTGCCCTACCACTCCCTGTACAGTTGAGCCCCTCGTGGTGCCATGGACTTGCCTCTGGATGTGCTCCCGAAAAGAATCATTGTCCTCACCTGTATTCAGAACTGAATACTGGTTGGAGAGTGAGATACACTCAGACAACTCCGGCACTACCTCCCTGGTCCTCCTTGACTGGAAGTTATTCATTCCAATTGTGCCTGATCTCTCAAGCTGTGAAGTGACCAACTCTTGAACCTTGCTATCCATGTAGCTCTCAGCCTCACACACACACTGCAGTGTTGCCAGCTGTTGCTTAAGCTCTGAAACTCAGAATTCAAGCTTCTCCAGCTTCCTGAACATGTTTTTTTCCAGGATATGAGATGCATCCTAGAGTTCCCACGTGGCACAGGACTGAGGTGCCCTGTTGTGCCTCTATTTACTGACAACTATGAAACTTAGCAGGAATAAAACTTAAGACTCATAACATTTAAAAGTGAATACCTTGAACTTTTTAAACCCAGTTTAATTATTCCAGTTTCTCAAATGCTTACCTCAATACTTACCCATGATTGTGATTTTAGTTCCCTCAGGCTCAGCTCCCACTCCTCAACTGTGATATCATTTGTTCACTTTTTTGCTCTGTAGTTGTTTTGTGATGATTGCTGTCACTCTCTCCATGCCTGCATTGCATTTATGCTCCTTGATCCTCCCATGATGGCCTCAAGAACATGCCTCGTTTTCACACTCCAGTAGGTTGTCTTACTTGACTTAAGCAACGTATCTTCTAATTGTTCCTCGACTATTTCTGACATTCTGATTCTGTGTAAAGATTTTGTGATTCTCATTTTGACGCCTCACTGCCTGTGCAGCTATACTGTCTTTCAGAAAGCCAATCTCTCACTCTCTTTTACCTTCCATCTGTTAACAGACAGTGAACATAGAATCTTCCTGTACAATGAGTGTGAGGTGTTCTTTCATTATCTGGAGATGCTAACAAATTGTGTTGTTGTGTCCTTGTCTTATTGTCTAATCTCCAGGAAATCGCCTTTTATTTAGAATGTTACAGACAGGAAAGGGAGTCCATTCAAACAGCACTCATTTTTCCTCTCACCACCCATCCACATACAAAGGTGTTTTGAATTATTTCCTTTTTAATAAGGGGTGGTGTATTTCCAAACCCCTCGGTTTTTGTGTGATCCAAATCCTACCAATAGCCGCACAGCAAACTTGAGGTAGGATGAATTCAAAAAGATTAGTTTATTGCACACATTCAAAAAACTGTGAAGGGAGAGTCCCCAACATCCCCCTCTGCACTCATGCAGTAAAAAGGGAGATAGAGAAAAGAAGGTTTTATAGCACAGAGACCACAGAGAAAATAAATATTGGTTCACGTGATTCCAGTGTCTGGAATCAAAGTCCAATGAGAAATGCCTTCACAGAGATCAGCAGGCTGAAAACCGATGTTGTAAAATCCACTTTATCCAGTGGTGTTGACTTCACAAGACGTAATAGGCACACAGAGATGAAACAGTTTTGGTAGGTGCTGGTGCAGAACTTCCAACAGAGATAGGATAGATTGGGCCAGGTGTCCAACCTGGTCAGAGCCCCTTCTGTGCGGCCTGCTAGTCAGATGTTAGAGCAGCAGACTGGCTTGCAGCTCAGGAAGGCAATATCAACTTATTCAACAAGCCAGAGTCATAGGTCATTCAACCTTACCTCTCCACAATGCCTTCAACAAAGGATTTTTGTCCTGTGTCAGGAAATTGGAAGAGATGTAGAGAAACAAATTTGTGAATAAATTACAGAGAGGTAATGGGGGATTTCAATTATCCAAATATCCAAATATAAGACCAGGATAGGAATAGTGTAAAGGGACAAGAGAGGCAAGAATTGCAGAAATGTGTTCTACAGCAGTATGTTTCCAGTCCAACGAGAGGGAGGGCACCGTTGACCTGATTCTGGGGAATGAGTTGGCCCAAGTGGATCAAATAACAGTGGGAGAGCCTCTAAGGAACAGTGACCATTGTATCATGAGGTTTAGGATTGGCCATGGAAAAGGGCAAGGAACAACCAGAGCAGGGATGATTAATTGGGGGAAAGCCAACTTCAATGGGATGAGAATGCATCTGAGTCAAGTGAGTTGGAATTAAATGTTGGCAGAAAAGATAATGGCTGATCAATGGGCCATCTTCAAAGCAACAGGATTGCAGGCAATGTCAAGGTATATTCCCTTGAAGGGGAAAGGGAGGAAAAATAAATCCAGAGGACCCTGGATGACAAGAGAGATAGAGGTGAAGATGAAAAGGAAGAAGTGTGCATATGACAGATGTCAGATAGAAAATACATAGGGAACAGGCTGAATACAGGAGGACCAGAGGGGAAGTGAAATGTTGTCAACTGTGATGAGGATAGTCTTGAACTTCAAAAGGACATAGACACATTCATGGATTAAGCAGACAAATGGCAGGTGAAGCTTAATGCAGAAAGAGTGAGTTCATTCATTTTGGCAGGAAGAATATGGTGAGACAGTACAAAATAAAGTGAGAGCCTCTAAAGGAGGTGCAGGAACAGAGGGACCTCGGTGTATATGTACATAAGCCATTGAAGATGGTAAGTCATGTTGAGAGAGCAGTTAATAAAGGATATAGCATATAGGGCTTTATTATTGAGTACGAGTATGGAGATCATGTTGAGTCCTCATCTAGAGTGCTGTGTCCAGTTCTGGGCGCCACACCTGAGGAAGGATGTGAAGGCATTGGAGCGAGTAGATGAGATTCACAAGAATGATTCCAGGGATAAAGAACTGTAGCTGTGAGGATAGGGTGGAGAGGTTGGGACTGTTTTCCTCAGAGAAAATAAGGCTGAGAGGAGACTTGATCGAGGTATTCAAGATCCTGAGGGGTATGGACAGGATAAATAGTGAGAAGCTGTTCCCAATCAAGAAGGCATCAAGAACTAGACAGCACAGATTCAAAATAATTGGTAAAATGAGTAAATGTGATGTGAGGAAAAATGTTTTCACCCAGAGGGTGGTTGGAGTCTGGAAGGAACTTCTTGAGAGGGTGGTGGAGGCAGGTTTGATTGAGGTATTCAAAAGGGAATTGGATTGCTCTTTGAAAAGAGGGAATGTGCAGGGTTACAGAGATAAAGTAGGGGAGTGGGACTAGATAGAATGCTCTTTCAGAGAGCCAGCACAGATTTGATGGGCTGAATGGCCTCCTGCACTGTAATGATCCATGATTCCAATTCTGTTAATTGGCTTTGTGTTCCAGGCTGATAACATCTCAGCCATAATGGGTTGAAAGAGGTGCTATTTGTTGAGGGTCTGGTGTTTGGGAAGTCATTGTCTCTGGACTTTCTGACTCTGGCAGGCCTGGTTTATCAAATACAAATGGTCACTTTGAAGTTGGGCTGTGCAATTCCCAGGTGGTCTGTTAGAAGCTCCTCAGAAAGAATGAGGTGTGACATTTCCAAAACTGCAAAGTGGCTTGTTTTGTTCTGGTGAGTCACAGATCCAATCACACACAGACACAGGGTCTGCCATCTCAATGGTCTTTGTCAGCCAAAAGGTCCAGTTTAAATTAAAAAATAGCCATGAGGATATATTTTTTATAAACATATACAGTGAGGTTCTGTTCCATCACGAGTGTATTAACCATATTTGTCTTAACCTTTTGAGAATATAGAATAATTTTTAAAATATTTAAAGTTGTTCTTTTGTTCTAATATTTTTTGTGGGAAAATGGCCAAAAATCTAGAAAGATGATACTCCGTGTATACTGTTGGATAGTTTAATCTTGATCGGTTGTTTAAAGTATGTCGTCTTCTCGCACTTAGTTCACAAGTTCTGTAGATGCTTTATATAATATTCAGCCTTGCTGCTAACTTTTGCAGTTGATGATACATTGGCAGAGATACATAGGTAGAGAAGGGCCTTTGCATCCACCCCGTGAAACAGTGCATCTGTTTCAGCAACCATCAAGTAAAGGTTTAAATAAGGACTTTGGACTTGATGTTGAAGCTGAGGATGGTGCAACTTATCCAAGCTTTTTAACCCTTGTTAATCATTGTTTTGCCTAGTGGAAACCAAAGTGGTTAGGTAGTTGAAATGCTCTGAGTTATTTCCCCACCTAGGAGTAGCCAGTTTCCTACCATCTGCCATTTTAACCTCCTCTCCTGAGCAAGTGGCTAGGATAAAAGCCATTGGGGGATCTTCTTTACATAGGGCAGAATTTTCTCGTCTGTGTGCGGGGCAACGTCGGGCGTGCGTCCTGATGTCACCGCGCATCATTCTGATCTAACGTTTGGCGCACGCGCACCAGAGTCGGCTGTGCGCCCGCCGAACTGTAAAAGGTCTGTTAAGGCCATTTAAAAACCAATTAGCCCTAATGAGAAAGCTGTCCGCCCAACCTTAAGGTTGGCAGCCAGGTGAAGAGTCCAGATGGCCTTCGCATTTATCATGAAACCTCATCCACAGGCGGGATGAGGTTTCATGAAGGTTTTATAAATGAAAGAAAAATTTTAATGAAAATTCATAAACATGTCCCAGCTCATGTGACAGTGTCACATGAGGGGACATGCCTGAATAATTTTTTTCCCCCCAACTTTAACACTGAAATTAATCTCCCTGAGGCAGCTCTGTGCCTTGGAGATTTCTGTGCTCTTTCGCACACGTGCGTGAAAAAGTGCAGGCCCCAAATCTCCCTCCTCGCCCCACCCACACAGGTAGCGCTGAGTGCCTCTGGGCGTGCGTCATGCTGGGCGGGCCTTAATTGGCCTGCCCACACAAAATGGCGGCGCGAAGCGACGATTGGCTCCGCGCCCACCCACACCCACCCCTGATCAGCCCACCCGACGGGGAGAAAGTTCTCCCCATAAATTTGTTGGATCCCGATGATATAAATTTAATGCAGGCCTGAGTGGGAAAGTAACTGTGACCTTCCTGTCAGGTCAACCCAGGAGAGAATGATCAGTTCCAGAAGAGGCAGTGGAGCCAGGAACAGCAGCAGCAGTCAGCCGGACCCCACAAAGAAAGTTTGAGATTGACTTACCCTGGATTCCACCAAGATACTCATTCCCTATTCCTTAAGGCACTTTCCAAGCTCTAAAGTTAAATGATAGCATTAGTGACATATTCCGACGTCCATTTATCTCAAAAGCTTTCACTTTAAGCACAAGTCCATGTTCCACTCGATCAGCACGGATTCTGACAGTCACTGTATTAAATATCAACCACATTACCAGCGTCTATGAGGAATTCTAAGAAATCTTTTGGCATAACCAACCTTTCACAAAAGTGCATTGACCTTTCTTTGTAAAGGTCATTTGCAAAATTAAAAGTGTAAATGGCATCAAATTGGCCTGCCCCATTACAATGAACTTTTGTACTGATTAAAATGTCAACTTTTAATTTTTGGCTTTACAACAAAGAAAAATTTTGCTGAAAAGAGATTTTTTTTCACTATTTTCCAGTACTCATTAAAATTGTGATTTAGACAAGTAATCCTCATAAGCAAACTCTACCTGGCTAATGTCACTAGCAATGACCAAGAAGGCAAGTAATGGGATAGAAATTAGTATGTATTGCATCTGTTTTTTTTTGTGTGTGTAAAGTAAGAGCAAAGCATAGCAATTTAGCACCACGCAGCCACACATTGGTCCCACTGCTAAATTTGTAAGGCTTTTTTTTCAGGCATCCCAGGCTGTTGTGTTCTGCTATGGGGTTGCTTAGCTTGCGAACCGGTTGCATGCTTATCTGTCAGCAGGTGAATCGATTACAATATACTGCGGATGCAGAGACCAATATGAAATGAAGCATATGCTATTTATTTACACAGACAACAGAGCACTAACATGATATGTGCTTCTCCAATCAGACCCTACTCTAGACTAATATTAACATGGTAGCCTGCACTACATAGCTATTGGGTCTTACAGTCACGTGGTCAATCTGCTTACATTCTTTTAAAAGTGTATTACACCTCAGATTACCACACAGGTGAACTCCTAAAACAAGTGTTAGGCATATATGTATGTTGGAAGCTTAATGTCTAAAGCACTTCATCCAGAAATCAGTCGGCTGCCATACCCAAGATTCTTCAGTGTTCCCTGTGGCTGACAGCATAAGGGAAACTAATTTTTTTAAGAAAATAAGCAGAATTCTGGAAGCACTCAGCAGATTAGGCAGCATCAAAGGAGAAGCAATGTTCTCAATCAACTGCCTTTCAACAGAAATGAAAAATGTTAGAGGTGTAATAGGTTTTAAATGAGTATAGAGGTAAAGAAAGGGGGAAGGGGAGTGACAGACAAAAGGGCAAGTCTGTGATAGGGTGGAAGACAGGAGTAATTAAATGGCAAGAGATGATGGTGCAACACTCCAACTTTGGAAAAGTTGTCATTCCTGAATTCTGTTAGTTTGTAAATGTTTAGTGTATAGCAATAAAGCAACAGTATGTTGATTATTGTCTAATCAAGTTTTTCTCCCTTATGGGATAAACAGTTTCACAAAAGTCCACAGGATTGATCAACACATTCAATCTTATGCCGCTGGATTTTTTTGTGCTCAATGCTACGTTATCAGACAATACTGTATTACCTGCATGGAAACCCTTAAAGGCAGGGGTTACTGGATAGTTAGTGGTTGATTATCCTCTCCCTACTGCCGGGACACAGTTTCATTGTAATGCTTCTCCTATTTCTGAGCTGAGATCAGGTAGTTCAATGCAGATCAGGGATCAAACGAGGAACCTTTCTGGTATGTACCACTCAGTTACTCATGAAGTAAGCCCATTGAGTCACTGGTCTAGCTAATTAATAGTGAAGTACATTAGTTATAATCATTTATTGATGCATCCAAAGCAGTATCATTTTTTGAAACGATCAAACATTTACAGATTAATCAAAATTGTATAAGTTCAATTTGCTTCTCTTATAAATGGAGAAGCCAGTGTTTTCTTGCTTTAAATATTAACAATAAATAAATGCATTCAGCCACAAATAAATGGGTTGCAAACTTTGGAATGAAGTATGGGACATAATTTTACACTTGCTCAAAAGTAACAGCAAATTTGTTATAATGCAACAGAAATCAACATATGCCAATCAAACCACTGCACAGACTCTTATATTTTACAAGATGTTTGGAATGAACACTGGAGATCGACTGTTCAACTCATTGACAGAGTCTGTAATATTGTATATAGATGAATTTGAAGGCATGCAGTAAAACATCTCCTTTCCATGACTGCATTCTTGGGGAAACATGACAGCCATCACAAACCCAACAATCATCACCAATATACCAGTGATAAGGATCATACAAGGTTGAATGCTGTTCCAATGACACCATGACTCTTCGGAGAGTTTTAGATAGCATGCTGCTGGAATGATGAAAACCAACGGAGTAGCAGCAAGCACACCCTGTGAAAATAAAATGATAACATTGAAGGACTTTTTACTGAGTTTTTATAGTCAAAGCTCTTGTAACATCAGAGTGGTGGTTTTTAATTATTTTATTTATATTCCATTTTCAGTATCACTCCCTTTTTCCAATAATTAATATTTCTGGGGTTTTAGTTCATTTTGGGATTTTAGTGCAAAATAGGCAACCATGACCGTTTTTCACTCTGTCCAAATTTCTTTCTCATTGAAATCAGTGGAATGCAAAATGGGCAACCCATTTGCCATTGATCGTTTTGTATAATAGTCCAAGATTAATTTCTACCCCTGTGCCTCCATGTGTTATCCCCTGTTATCTATTTACATTAACAATTTGGATTTTGGAATCAAAAATACAATTTCTAAATTTGCGGATGACACCAAATTGGAGGATGGAGGGGGGCAACAGTTAATACTGAGAAGGACTGCAACAACTTACAGGATGACATTAATAAACTTGTAGGATGGGCAAATAATTGGCAAATAAAGTTCAACACAGATAAATGTGAGGTAGGAATTTTTGTAGGAAGAATAGGGAGGCTACTTTTGGAAGATGCAAGTCTAGGTGGGATAGAGGAACAAAGGGATCTTGGAGCACCAATATATCAATCTTTAAAAGTTGTGCCACAGTTTACCAAGGCCATAAAAAAACAAAACCAAGCGCTAGGCTTTATATCTAAGAGGATAGACAATGGCTTTGGTCATCCTAATATTCAACTGGAGGAAATTTTTGCTCATCCATCGGCTGTCAGACAAACAATGTGACAAATCCTAGGTAGTGGAGCGGTCAGGAGAGGTGGTGGTGAGGTAGAGCTGGTTATCATCTGTCTGAAACCTGAAGTGTTTCTGAATGATATTGCTGAGGGGCAGCATTCGCAGAAGAAACAGGAGGCGATCGAGGATAGATTCTTGACAGCTTCAGAGTTAATGGTGTAAGAGAAAAGGAGTCATTTCTGGGGATTTTCTGGCCATGACTGAATAAATAGGAATGGAAGTTGATAACAGCAATCCCAGCCAGTTGGAGGAGGAGAGGCACTGGAGGACGCTGGCATGGCCAACCTTTTCAAAGCCTAAAATCAAGTTGAGAAGGATGAGGTGGGGTAAGTTTATCATGCTCACAGTCCCGTCACTTTATTTGTGACTTTGATAATAGCTGTTTCAGTGCTGTGGCAAGGTGGAAACCTGATTGGAGGGATTCAGACATGATGTTGTGGGGAAAGCTGGGTGCAGATGAAGTGGCTAAGCTGATTGTAGTGACAGAAATTGATTTGATGACTCAAACTGCATGATCTTAGAGCTCCCATATACTGACTGTACTGTAATGCGTTAATAGAATAGATATGCAAATGAGTGATGTAGATTATGATATATCACTGACATCAGTAGTCATGTGCTAGACTCTTGGAAGAGAGGAAAGAACACACTGTGCTCAGGAGAGACATACCTACTCTGTAAACTGCCTTATATATGGTGTTAATAAACCAGTTTGAATCAAGTACCAGTCTGTCTAGGGGAGATAGGTCATGCATACCTGTAACCAAGACCACGCCAACAGTCCACAGGTCAGGGTAGCAGTACATAGCAGTAACTATGACAACAATAAGGATATTGAACATATAGATGAAGAAGCAATTGAGCAGGTCCACATGACTGACATGCTGTGGCAGTTCAAAGGCCAAAAGAGTGGGTGAGAGGATCTTAAAAATGAAGGATAGGTTGCTGGAAGCAGAAAGGAAGGCTAGACTCCAATCTGAATGGCAGCTGGAGAACAGTTAAGCTAAGTAGTAGTATAGGGTGACTGGATTTATGTTTGGGGAAGGAAAATGGCCGGATGCAATTAAGTGAAGCTGAGCAAGGCTGACCAAAAAGAAAAAATGGAACTGGAAGTTTTAGGCTTGGAATGCACAGGATTGGGGCAGTGTGTGACCTTAGATTACATGGACCAGTGGCTGATCTGCCCAGGATTGAGGCTGCTCTGAGAAAAGATAACTGAGGATCTGTTTCGAGAAGGAAACCTCCAGGCAGGAGGCAGTGTGGAGAGAAGGTCAGGGAAAGAACTAAAGCAAAGAGCAATGGTTCAGTTCAGAGTTAGAAATGGACAAGAGCAGAAGTTGGCATTTTGTTTGAAATCATTTAGCAGTAAAGTATGCAAGTACAGAAGTTATATTACTAGAATAGTGATCCAGAGAGCTGGACTAGTAATTCAAAGAAATTAGTTCAAATTCAATCATAGTGTTTTAGAATTTATGTTCAGTTTAAATAAAAAGTTGAGATCAGGAAAAGCAATCATGAAGTTGTTAGGTTGACAGAAAAATCAAACTGATTAGGGAAGGAAATTTGCCATCATTTTCTTGTCTCTCCTATATACGATTCCAGTCGCACCTTTGCCTTTTTCTTGTTGAATCTTAATTTGGCCACAAGTTAACCACCTCTATTTTGTAACTTGTATGTGTGTGTGTGTTTGTTTTGCGATAGTTACAATGTATGTTTACCTTTTTTAAATATTTGAATACCTTTACCTGGCTGTTTTTTAGAACAATAAAAACAAACTCCTTACTTGTTTAAACTCAAGAAAGCCTGTCTGACTGAGTTCTTGCAATCAGCAGATAAGCTGTTAAGTAAATACTGAATTGGCACATCCATCCTTATAAATTTTTTAAAACCTTGTTATGATCAACCAAGGAGTGGGAAGAAAGGGCAAGTCCTTGCACCCTTCCTCACCTGATCGTAACACAACATTGTAAGAGCACGTTCAACATATGGACTAAAGCAGTTGAAGAACAAGACCTTCTCAGGAATATGTAATAAATCCCAATCTTGACAGTGACCTCCATATCCCAAGAATGAATGACAAAAAAAAGGAATACTATTACTTACATTTAATTCCAAAACTATTCCAAGGCATTCAAATGCTAATGAAATGCCTGTGGCTGCGGCAACAATGCAGACTGTCACAATAATATGAAAAATTGTTGACAGGGTCCCACCGAAAAATAAGTTTCCAATAACCTGTAGACGAAAGACAATTCTGTGACCCCTGACTAAATGATTAAAAGCATTTTTGTTCTGATTTTTACAAAAATGCATTTTTTTTAAAAGGTCCAGATATGTACACAACATGTTACATCAAATCTAATGAGAAAATATTTAAAAGTTTATCTGATTCTTTGGCAGTCAAAATATCCAATTAATTTTAATTGTTACTATTTCAGATTCCTCCAAAACATTTTTTAATTTAATGATTAATGAGGTTTAAACTCTGCTGCAGACTGTAGGGAACCTTCACATATGCTAATCATTCTTAATTTATAATTTTCAATCATAAAGTTTCATATTATACAAAGTCAAAAGCAAATGCTTAAGTATTCACATTACAATATGGATACACATGATTCTAGTGGTAGGGTCTGGTACATAAAGGGTTAATACGGGAATGAGTACAGTACTGCCCACACAGTGATGTAAGAAGACACATGATCCAGAGCCAGGGTCGGCGTAGAGATGGACAGAGATGGGTAAAGACCTAGACTAGAGTCAGCTCTGTACCTGTACCCTCCAGTGTAAATATGTACATAGTTATGAGTTGTTAATAAAAACTTGCTGTCAACATACTCTAGACCACGAAGCCTACTTCATGGTGTCCGAAGCAGGATTCTTTGTGGTGTCAGCATCAGGGTCAAAACCCTCATCCTCACAAGAATGCAGAGAAACTAAGGAATAGGACACCTTCAACAGATTCTGCACTCAACCTGACTCCCAACTGAAGCTACAGACGCTGAAAAAACTCACCAGAAAAAGCTCCAGAGACGGAAGCAAACAAGAGAAGGTAGAAGTTTTACTCAAACAGAAAACTCCAGCTTCAGCAAGCAGAGCTCACAGCCTGCATGCATGTGATAAAATTTGTAACTTCCAGACCAGCTAGTCCCGAGACACCTGTTTTAAGTCATTCTGTCAGAATCGCTGTTTGAAAGCAACTCGCCGCTAAACCCACTCCCAAATTCCGAATCGGAAACAAGCCCACTGTTCTTTTCCAAGAGTCCCGACTCATAATGTGATACCACTGAATGAATTAAGTCAGCAGCCAGCCAACTTACAGCGCCATTGCAGTCCCTTCTTCTTCAGGCCGAAGCACTCCGTCGCCATTTTGAAAAGCCCACCAAAAACCAGTAAGTGTGGGAGGATCCTTTGTTCAGCAGTAACTGGCAACGTCATCTTGGAAGCCTGTAATCTCTCAAAGCTGTGCCCGCATTTTTAAAATCATCAAAAATGGATTGCAATTCCATAGCTTTGGCCCAGTACAGTCACACAACAGGAACTTTGGAGGAGAAGATTTTTAAGACACAGCGTTGCTGTAGGTCTGAGTAAAATATCAGAGGCAGAACAAGTTATTACACTTCTTTACTTGATTGGGCCAATAGCAGATGACACCGTTGCATGACAAGCTTTTGATGATTCATCTGCCAAAATTGATGATGTTTTCAAATCTTTCAACTTGAGATCCAATAAAATACTGGAGAGAGCTAATTTAATAAGAGTCCAGCCTCCTGGGCAACCTGTTGTTTCCTTCATTAACGACCTCTATAGGATGGCATAAGGATGTGAATATGGCGATTTAAAGTCTGAGCTCATCCGAGACAGAATCATGGTGGGTCTTGCAGACAATCGCTCTCTGACCACCTACAAAATAAAGATAATTTACTTTCGACGAGGCTATCCAGCTAGCTAGGCTGTCTGAGCTACATAAACAACATAGGACCATCCTAAGGGGAGAGAACACTTCATAGGGCTAAAACCAACCCTCAGTCCACTACATCAAATCACAAAAATTCAGGGACCACCCAAGTCAGGAAAAACAACTACTGAACCGCCCAGCAGAGCAACTTTGCCAGTGCTGCAGTGTGAAGCGCCCTCACAGGGAAGATGTGTCCTGCGAGTACTGCCCAATGCTTCCACTGCAAGCGATAAGGACATTTTGGTAAACTGTGCAAGTCAAACCCCAGCACTGCACAAACATCCCAAACATCATCCACGAGGTGAGACCAAAGGCCCAGAAGACACACAGCCATTCTTCTTTGGGAACATCAGAAAATGCAGTTCTTCATTTTGGAATGTGGACAGCCTGGTAAATGGTCATCTAGCAAGTTTTAATTAGATTCAGGTGCCAGCATGACAGCCCTGTCAGACAAGGAACGATGGTTCCAAGGCCTTTGGATTCTAACGACAGACATACTCCACGTTATGGAGCTGGGTGAGTCCGACTCCTGGTCCTCAGCATGATCCTTAAACCCCTGAGGTATGGTGACAAACAAATCTTTGAGCTGATGTATGTCATCCGCAATCAGCCTTTCTCGCTTCTGAGCAGAGGTGCCTGCGTAGCCCTCGATCTTCTCCAGCCTGCGGAAGATGCCAAGACTACCGCAGTCATTAGTGGGCTAGAACAGCATGGTGCTGAGTCCTCAGACACTAAAGAGTATTCAGACTCTGATTTCACCTGTGATCTTGCTTCTCTTTTTGCGGAGCAGGTTTGTCCATCATTCCAGGTCCTGGAAAGTCCCCAGTGGTCAGACAATGTTACCACAAATGAGATTACCATAGCACCTCCAGTGTAACTGGTACCAGAGAAGGATCAACAGTCTAAGAAACCCCTACCTCCAATTAAGATTACAGTCAGTAGACACACCAACTACTGTGCACACACACCAACTTCCAGCCAGCGTGCCCAAACCACAAGGCATGCTGGTAGCAGTTGCGCATCATCAACAACAAAAATCAGAGGTGAGCATGCTACTCAACCTTCTTGCTACAGGATCACTCTTCCTCAACCTCCGAGCTTCCAGACGGCCTAAACGGAGAAGGAAGAAGAAAAAATACTGCCAAGCAAACGAATGCCATTTTTGACTACCTCACATGAAATGGTCTAGAGTAACAACAACCATGCACTGCAAAACCAGCCTGACAAACCAGGCCTCGTTTAACATCAAGCAATGGAAGAAACAGATGAAACCATATCCAAATGCCAGTCCAACCTCCAAGCCAACGACCAGAACAAGCAACACCAGAGCATACTACTCTCCCGAAAGGACAGCGAACGAGATGTGGAAGGATTATAAGGACTCCAGACCGATTGAACCTCTGACTTCAAGGACCTCAAGGGAGGACATGGAGTAGTGAGGATGCTAATGTTGTTAATGTTAATACTGTAATAGCAATAATGTTAGAATAGCATCAAGGTTGTAACAATAATGTTAATGCACAAGACTTATAACAATGTAAGACTTGAAGTAAACTAAAGTAACACTATCTATGAGATAAAGAATTGGGAGATGTAGGAGTAGAGTCTGGTACATAAAGGGTTAATGTGGTACTGAGTACAATATTACAGTGATGTAAGAAGGCACATAACCCAGAGCCATGGTCAGTCTAGAGATGGATAGAGTTGGGTAAAGGCCTAGACTGGAGTCAATCCATACTTGCACCCTTTACTGTAAATATGTACATAGTAATGAGGCATTAATAAAGATTTGCTATTAACATACTCTAGACTATGAAGCCTTCTTCATGGTGCCCAAAGAAGGATTCTTCAATCATCGAATGAATAACCTTAGCTTGTGAGCTGCAGGTCAGAAGAATGGCAGACATCTTCAAGCTCAAAATCCTTAATCAAAAAGGCATAGACCATCTGGATCTCCATTATATATGTACTGATTGATTATAAAATTGTGTTTCTAGAAGTCTAGCTTGCATTGTGAACTATAAAGGTTACATAAAGTTCTGGGTTAAAATTCCTGTCAGGGCACACAGCCTCCATCTGTTGGCTATAAGGGATATGAAGTAAGAATTCAGTTTCAGTTTCCTGCAGTCCCCTTTAAACAAATTCTTTGCATCCCCAACACCACGTGGTAAGCTGTGAAAGGAGAGAACTGATGACATGTGAAACCACCACAACTACCTTATTTGCTTGCAGTCACTAAACTTTGGGTTGGTGTTTTGAGCACTGAGATAACTGCTAGTGGAATCAGGGAATAACACAAATAAGGGACTAGGACTGTGTCCACAAAAAAATACCCAAAAAGCAAGAGAAGTAAGCTCAAACAGTTGATGTCACATAAACTGCAACACAAGTCATATTACAGCATGGGAGCATACAGTTTCGTATTCACTAGCCTCTTTACTGTTAGTATTCAAGAACTATGGAAACTTTTGCTGTATTTATTACGTTTTTTATGGTAGGGAATCCAGTTAATGAGATTATTTTCAAACACTCAAATAGCAGGAACTGAATACAGGGTACAAAATTCTATCGAAGACTGTACACCAAGAGTGCATGGGTTTAGACTTTCTCTGCTGTGACATTCTAAATAAAACGTTAATTTGCCTGAGTCATCACTTATGTGTTGTGCACTTATTGTTGAGTTTGTTTGATATATAAAGATATCAGAAACAGAAGAATGAAAGCAATGAAATTAGTTTCACATAATTCAATCAGAGAGTTTTGATTTTTTTCATAAACCCAATCACAGTGTGATTAAACAACAACTTGCACTGATACAGCACCTTTAACATAGTAAAACATTTCACAGGAGTGTTATGAAACAATACATAACACTGAGCCACATCAGGAGATTTCTAAAATTCATTTGTGGGATGTCAGCATCAATGGCAAGTCCAGCATTTATTGCCCATCCCTAACTGCCCTTGAGAAGCTGTGAGTGAGCTGCCTTCTTGAACTGCTGCAGTGGATATGGTGCATGTACACCCATAATGCTGTTAGGGAATTCCAAGATTATGACCTAGCAATGGTGAAGAAATGATGATATGGTTCCAAGTCAGAAAGGTATATGATTTGGAGGTGAACTTCTAGGCGGTGGTATTCCCATGCCATTCTTGTTCTTCTAGATGGTAGGGGTCATAGGTTTGGAAAGTGCTGTTGAATGATCCTTCGCAAGTTGCTGTAGTGAATCGTGTAGATGGTACACACATTGCAATCACTGTGCACAAGTGTTAGAGGTCGTGAATGTTAAGGCAGTGGATGGAGTGCCAATCAAGCAGGCTGCTCTGTCTTGGATGGTGTCGAGCTTCTTGAGTTTTGTTGGAACTGCACTCATCCAGACAAGTGGAAAGTATCCCATCATACTCCTGACTTGTGCCTTGTAGACAGTAGACAGGCTTTGCAGAGTCAGGAAGTGAGTTCCCTGCTCTTATAGTCACAACATTTATATGGCGGTTAAGTTTCTGGTCAATAGTGTTGATGGTGGGGAATTTATTGATGGTAATGCCATTGAATATCAAGGAGAGAGTGTTAGATTCTCTCTTGTTGGAGACTGACATTGACTGGCACTTCTGTGGGCTGAATGTTACTTCCCACTTGTCAGTGCAGCCCTGGATGTTGTCCAGTCTTGCTACATGCAGGCACAGAATACTTCAGCATCTGAGGAATTCCAAATGGCATTGAACACTGTACAATCATCAGCAAACAACCACATTAATGATCTTATCTTCAAGGGAAGGTCATTGGTGAAGCAGCTGTTGATGGTTGGACCTAGGACACTGCCCTGAGGAATGCTTGCATTGATGTCTTGGAGATGAGATGATTGGCCTCCAATAACCATAACCAATTTATTTTCTGCTAGGTATGATTCCAACCCGGGGAGAGTTTTCTTCATGATTCCCATTGACTTCAGGTTTGTTAAGGCTCCTTGATGCCACACAGTCAAGTGCTACCTTGATGATGTTGTGATGTGAGGTGCATGTACCTTTAAGAGAGCGTACCTTAAATTGCTGTCAATCAATACCACCTCAACAGGATGTGATATGTTAGAACCATGTCTTGTATTCAGTCTGCAAGCAGCAGCATTAGGAGTCAGATGCATATACTTAACCTCTAGTTAACTCTATCTGTATGTAGTCTTATCTTAAAATCAAGAAGCCATATCACTATTTCACCAATCCTTATCGTGATTGGTATGTTTACATCAAATAGAGAAGAACATAACATCACACTCGGACAAATGCTGCCTTGATGTCAACTCTCTCCTCACTTCTTGAATTCAGTTCTTTTGTCCATATTTGAATCAAGGTTGTAATGAGATCTGGAGCCAAGTGGCCCTGGTGGAGCCCAAACTGAGCATTGGTGAAAAGGTTATTCCTGCATAAATGCAACTTTGTAACATTGTAAAAGACACCTTCTATTACTTTGCTGATGATTGAGAGTAGATTGATTGGACTGAAGTTGGCTAGGTTAGATTTGTCCTGCTTTTTGCAGACAGGATATACTTAGACAATGTTCCATTTGTTTGGTAGATGCCAATGTTGTAACTGTACTGAGGCAGTTTGGCTAGGGATGTAGCTTCAGTACTATAGCCAAAAATGTCAGGGCCAAAGAGGTAGGCTTTGTGGGGATATAAAGGAAAAGAGAGAGGCCTAAATTGTGGAAATTTGAGTCTGGGGACTAGGCAGCTGAAGGCACATGGTGGAGCGATAAAAATTGGGGAGGCACAGCAAGGCGGAATTTAAAGATCAGGGAAGCTTATGGAGGGACGGAAAGATGAGGTCATGGAGGGATTTAAAAATAAGAATGATAATTTTAAAATCAAAGCACTGCTTGACCAAGAGCCAATGTCGGTCAGCAAGCACAAGGGTAATAGATGAATGGAACTTGGTCAGGAATAGTCAAGTCAAAAAGTAACAAAACATGAATGAAAGTTTCAGTAACGAATGCACAAAAGTATGGGTGGAGTCAGGTGATATTATGGAGGTGGAAGTATGTGGCCTTGTATTTCATGGCAGCATTGATTATGGCCTTTTAACTACATCAACACTTTTTTTTGTTATCTTAAAAATGTATAAAATGGCATGAACAAAATTAGATATTTTGAGGACAGCATTAATGACAATTAGATACAGTTTAAGTTCTACATTAAGTAAGAATATAACTATATTTTATGCTGCAGGAGGATAACCATATGTCTCCAATTTTCTACCCTATGTATAAATTCAAATTCTGTTTCTCATTATAATGAGGTAAAAGGAAAAGCATTGTATATTACTAAGTTAACTTTGAAAAGTTTATCAACACCAAGGTGCACAGTAAAATCAAACATTCCCAAAGTAGTTTTACAATTACATTTACTCAAAAATTAACTTACCTCACGAGTAACAAAGCATTCAATTGGAAAAGTCAAAATAATGGTTATTCCATATAGAAACCTTCCAGCAGTAACCCAATTATCATCTTTGCAATAATTTTCAAATAGATCTCCTGGTTAAAAAGACACCAAAAAATTCTAGGTTGATTTTCATGCTATTAAAAATATTAAAAGCACCAACACTTTCCCTCACAAAATATATGCTCTCACTCTGAAGTAACTCATTGTATTAAAAAAAATATTTTCATGGAAAGAAATAAGATTATGCAGATTTCTGTATTAAATTCTCTTTATAATTTCCAATCATCTCTGGACTTACAGAATTCACAATGTTATAAAATTACCTTGATATAGTATAGAGAAACATTTTGACGAGCATCTGGGTTTGGTTGCAGATGGGGGATTAAAACTGGGAAAAATATCGACGTGTCAAGGAGCCAGCTCCAACCTGCCAACTTCTGCATTCAACTCAAGCACGTTAGGCTGCATGCATGGGGAGAGGCGGATTGCCATTTAACATATGTTAATTAGCAATATTAGCACACACTAGAAAGAACTACCTAAGGGAGCAATCTCAAGTAGTGGCATTGTTTCCTTCAAACAGCAAATACAGGCAACTAAGGACAAAAGGCAAGCTAAAAGACCAGCAAAATAATAAATTCATCCTTGCCCACACTGTAGAAAGCCAGGTATGTATGCAACCAGGCTCCATAGCCATATTAGAACACACAACAGATACTTTAGCTAGGACTTTCCGGTCCTGCCTGCTGTGGGACCGGAAATTTCCGGCTGAAATCAACGGACCTTTGGCTGGTCTGTCAAATTTTCCGTCCCACCCTCGACGACTCCCACCACAGGCAGGACTGGAAAATCCTGGCCTTTAACTGTGGCTCCACCAAAGAAGAAGCTTGAAAGAAGTTCATCTGAATACTTTAACCGTGGCTCAATTAGATTTGTTTCAGAATCACAGTTTGCGATGTGAAGACTTGCAGAACTGTTTGGCCCAAAATGAAAGAAATACCCCTGTACATGCTAGCATTCTAGGAGTTAACTAGTCATGGTTGCACCAGGCTCTCAAATATGAACAAATAAATAATGCAGGGCTAACAATGGTTGCCAAAGTTTTTTTTTGATCTCCCTCACCCTTCCTAATCCCTTCTTCCTATTGGGCAGAATTTTTACCTCAGCGGGCAGGTGCTCAAGCGTAAAATGACGCATGTTGATGTCAGGTGAGCGTCCCAACGTCAATGCGCAGCCGCGTGATATTTCGGTGGGCAGGTGCGTGCGCGTGAGAATTGGCAGCTAGCCCACCAACAATTAAAAGGCCTGTTAACGCCATTAACAAGGTAATTGAAACAAACTTTTCGCTGCCCGCCCAACCTCACGGTTGGCGGACAGGAGAAAAGGCCAAACGGCCTTTGCACTTTATTGGAAACCTCATCCAAGGGCGGGGTGAGGTTTTCAACATCAAAATGAAATAACATTTTTAAAATTTCATTTATAACATATCCCTACTCATGTGACATGAGTCACATGAGGGGACATGTTTTATAACATTATTAAAATCTTTTTTTTTTAAACTCCTCATCTCCCCGAGGCAGATCTGTGCCTCAGGGAGATTTTCAAGCACACACTCCCGCTCGCCCTCTTCACCATTACCCCCGCCCCTCCCCCCACCCCTCCCGCACAGGCAGCACCGAGCGCTGCTGCTCGCGGTTCATGCTGGGCTGGCCTTTATTGGCCCGCCAGTGTGAAATCGCGGTCCAGCCCCGATTGCGGGCGGCAATTGGCTTCCAGACAAGCCCCGCCCGCCCCTGCCGAGCCCGCCCGACAAGGACAAGAGTCTGCCCATTATCTTTTCTTCTGTAAACACTTTTTGGGAAAATTTATCTCTCAATCATGTCCCCCTTCCCACCCATTTTATTCTAATTTGAGCTGTCTTGCCTTTGCCACTACTATTTTTTTGTGTCTACCAACTTTTTACAGCTTTTTCAGCATTTTGAGTGGTTTTTGAGCCATTGACTAATTCATTAGCTGCATATGTCCTTTCATCCCCTTTGGTTAACCACTTGACTCACTTCTTCCATTTCCTCTTTTTTAAAATTATTAGTCTGACAGTTTTTTTCTCCACTTACAGTGTGTACAGATAGTTGAAATAAATATTAATTTAGACTGCTGGACCACTGGGTCATTATCAATATCTGAACATTAACCCAGACTCATAAAGGAAAAAAAAATGAAGATCATTTTCAACTTTTGCACCAGTAATTCCTGCAGGGGCTCCCATAATCTCCCTTGGCAACTTCCGTGGAAAATTGGTGGAAACCCAAGAGAAGTGAGTGTAAATGGCCATTTATACTCTTTCTCCAGGGTTTCTTTAGCCAGTGTTCTGTTGAACTTATGGCAATAGAGCGGGAAACTTCTGCAGAAATTCTGCCCCTCGTACTTTTACTTAAGTTAACTTGCTTCCTTACCTTGTGTATACCCTGTGAATGTTGCATATCCACATACAGCAAAGCTCATACTGATAAACAGGGCAAATAACACTGACACATGAGTGATACGAGACCAGTTGTTTATTGTTGGCTGTTCCAGCGATCCATAAATTAAAAAACTGTTGTGGTGACAAACAAAAGCTGAAAGTACAGGATAAGATGTCAATTAATATTATGCAGTTTCTTATTATGGACAAACAAACATTTTTTTTTAGTCGCTTGTAAGAGGCATTTAACTTTGCTTTTTCCGATGGGAAGTTGCTAGAAGAATGTTATTTTCCAGAGGTAATGCAGTAAAATAGATCTTTATTGCTTTGGGTTAGATTTTTTTTGCCAATTGGCTATGAATGGGTGGAAAACCCACCACACTAAGAAAGTTTTACTTTACTTAAGCTTCAAAATTCTATTTATTATTTTCCGACTCATCTGATGTCCATTAAGAATGAATACAATTTAGTGTCTTACTGAAATAGTAGAATATTTTATTCCCTCCATTTAGAAGTCAGCAGTATGATGGAGACAACACGGTCAGAGGAACTCCAATTTTATTAACATCTGATGGACTTTGGCTATCGATTTATATAAATCAAAGGCAACTGCACACTTTGGTGGAAGAAAGCTTCAAATCACACTTAATGTGAAGGAAACGAAATGCAGTATGAAAACAATATAGGATACTTTATTTCTGAGAACGAATAGCACTTTCTGAGCGTACAGAAATCAGGAAAATTAAAAATGTTGAATACACAGAAAATTTCCAGTTGAAAATATTCTCCTCAATGATAATTATTTTCAAGAAAATAATAAAATATATAAAAAGGACTGCTTGGCTTATCAAGGCTGCTCTTTCCAATAAATCAAATACAATCTGCACTGACATGGAAACTTCCATTGTTATTTGATGTCCCAAGGGATGGCAACAATAATCAACTTTCTCAAATATAACTTTGAAATTTACCCTTGACCTCTCTACCAAAGATACTCAAAATATGGTCATCAAGTGGTCATGGCTATGGGCGGAATTTTCCGGTCCCGCCAACGGCGTGATTCATGGCGGGCGGGAGCAGAAAATTCGGAGTGAGGCCAAAAGTCGGATTAATGGCAGTGGAAAAACAAGTCAGGATGATGGCGGGTTGGCTTCCTCGCTAATCCAAGTCGGGAATGCCATTTGCATGCATTGGCATGTAATGAATATTCATTAAAAACGCAACTTGTCAGAATCATGCTCCCCCTCCCAATTACATGCCATGCCAGTGGGAAATTAGACCGGTCTAAATTACGACTAAATATAAGTGGCTTGCAGCGATTCATCCTTCCATCACTCATGACTTTGAGGTGTGCTGCGAGTCTCAGGCAAGGCTGCATTCTAAAACAGACCTGCATGGCAACTGAGGGTGAGGGTGCGAGGGTGGAGATGGCAGAGATATGGGCCAGAAACTTACCTATGTCGGGCGGGCGCAGAGCCGACCTCCGTCTGCGATCAGTTGCGTGCCGCCATTTTACGTGGGCGGGCCAATTAAGGCCCGTCCAGCGTGACTTACCGCCGGTGGCGCTCAGCACTACCTGTGCGGGCGGGTGGAAGAGGAAGAGTCAGGGCCTGTGGTCTTTTGCGCATGCGCGCAAATAAGCCCAGCAATCTCCCTGAGACACGGAGCTGCCTCAGGGAGATTATTATATAAAAACTTTTATTATGTACTTAAAGTTAAAAATTATTTAAACATGTCCCCTCATGTGACAGTGTCAATTGAGCTGGGAAATGTTTTTATATTTAGGAAAATGTTATCATTTCATTAATAAAAGCTTTAGGAAACCTCATCCCACTCGAAAGCCACTTGGGCTCTTCGCTTGCCTGCCAACCTTAAGGTTGGACGGGCAGTGTTGCAAACAGCTTTAATTGGTTTATTAATGGCCTTGATAGGCCTTTGATAGTTCGGCGGGCGTGCAGCCGACTCCAGCACGTGCCCACCGAACAAAAGGCCTAAATGATGCGCGGTGACATCGGGACACACGCCTGACGTCACCGCGTGTCATTTTGCACGTCGGTGTGTCGGGCACGCCGACAGCAATATTCTGGCCACGAGGATGAAGGGGCTTTGATAGGGTTGGAGGCGGGAGATGGCAGAGATATGAGGGTGAATGGGGCTTGGTAGGGTGGGAGGGGCGTGGGCGATGGTAGGCAGAGGGAAGATTTGAATGTGGAGCCTGACATAGAACAGTAGAATGCAGACACAGAAGTGGGGGGATGGGATTCTATTTGCATGAATGGGAGGGGATGCAGGCTGGGGGGTCAGTGTGGCACAAGAGGGACTTGTTGCACAGAGACTCGTGGGGGCATGAGGGAAGGGAAATGGCCTTGTGGTCATTCATTAAGGTGCCGGGGAGCTGAGTGAAAGACAGTCACAGTCCCTGGACTGATGCCAAGAGGTTGGGGTGAGAAATTAAAGGCAGTCCTGGGGCTCTGTGGACCTTGTAGTCAGGGTGAGAGACTAAGGGAACCCTGGGGCTCTGTGGGCCATGCAATAGGGCTATGCATGGCATGCAGGTTGTGTTGACACTCAGGAGGGACAATGCCTGTGTGTTCAATGCAAATCAGGCATAGCTTGCCGTGCAGGGCGTGGTCATAGTCTCACAGTCGGTGGTAATGGGGTTGTCTGGCTCAGTATTGGGCTGGAGATAGAATAATGAAATAGTTATGGTCAGGGAGGGTTATTTGAAGTTCTCCTGGCGGAAGGCGGTTGGGTTACCTCTGTATCTGACCATGCACATAGCCTCAAGTTGGGGAGGGCTGAGGTCCACATGGGGCATGGGGACATGAACAGCGATGGGTTCAGTGGGGAGGGCTGGAATGTCAACTACAATGACAATGGGATCCAGGGTTATCGGGGAGGTTGGAGAGTCACCAGAGGGAGTTTGACCTGCACATTGTGAGGTTCCAGGAACATCGGGGGGGACCCAAACTCTGACAGGGGGAGGGTCAAAACCAGTGTCAAAGTAGAAATGCAGGACCATCATCTTGAGACCCCAAAGTTATGGCGCAGTTTAAAATTGAAACTGGAAAACAATCTTCACGGGAGGGGGCTGAGCAGTGTAGGAGGAGCCTACGGCTGGACTCAGGGACCCTAACAGGGGGCACCCTCGCACTGCTTAGAGTAACAACATGAAAATGGAGTCTGAGCTGACAGAACTCAGGAAGAGTTTATTGAGAAGGTGCAATTGGAGCCACCGATAGTTGAAGCGCTTTAACGTAGACTGCAGCAGTCATTGGGTTCACAATAAAGTTGATCAATTTGAGCATTAACTGGGAGGAATGTGAGAATGGGAGATGCGGCCAATCATGAAGGGAGCGCAGCTACTGCGTATCTGCAAGATGACCAATGAAAGTCTCTAAGGTGCTTTCGGCAATTGGCATGGCTATCGGGCCAAAGGACATCCAGTCATTCCAAAAGTGCAGGTTAGGCATAATCAGCAACCAGATCAGACATAGTAGGAGTGCATTAGGTAAGGTTTAACATATCCAGGATGTGCTCAAGCCTCTTCCAACCTCTCTGGGATTAAGATGTCAAGTAGCTGGGGTGACATCTTGGTCACCTAAATCTGTGAGGTGGTGCCTCAGCTGGAACACTGGATCAGGGGAAGGCTAGGAGCACAGATGCAGCTCCAGGGCATGACAGTGGCTTTCTGGCAGCAATTGGGAGATATATTATAGTTGCCCATTACTCATTAATCTGTTGGACCTATCTGTCCACAGGGAGAAGCTGGGTTGAATAATGGAGCCTGCGCTCAATGCTGTTTTCTTGACAGCAGTCATCTGATTGAGGAGGAGAAGAAGGCCCTGCGCTGCCGAGGACAGCTTTGAGAAGAGGTCCAGCCTGAGGACCATGGTCCAGGGAGCCCCACCAACAGCCAGGGGATGAGGGGTTCAGACCCATCCCACGGAGGTGTTTTGCACGACCCAAGGGTCTACTGAAGACACCGTTCCTACCTGGAAATGGGTGAGAGACAATGCCACGCACATCTACTCTTGTCAACAGATGTGGTGGTTCATCTGCGGAAGGAGCTAATGCCACGTGGGCTGGGAGGACATCCCCTGCCAGTGCTCCTGAAGGTCGGTGCCGCACTGAATTTTTGCCAGCGGTCCGTTCCAGGGATCCACAGGGACCTATGTGGTATCTCTCAGTCCTCAACACAGAAAAGTGAAAAAAGGATGTGACAGATGCCCTCTACAGTAAGGCTAATCATTATGTGAAAACGAAAACAAAAATACCTGGAAAAGCTCAGCAGGTCTGGCAGCATCTGTGGAAGGGAGCACAGTTTTTCCTTAGTTTTGTTGAAGCGTCATGCAGACTCGAAACGTTAACTGTGCTCCCTTCCACAGATGCTGCCAGACCTGCTGAGTTTTTCCAGGTATTTTTGTTTTTGTTTTCGATTTCCAGCATCCACAGTATTTTGCTTTTAATCATTATGTGACATGCACACTGGATGAAGCTAGCCAGGCTGCTAGATTCCTGGGTTTCGCTGCAATCTCTGGCTTCCCTAGAGTACAGGGTATGATCGATTGCGCACATGTGGCTTTGAGAGCTCCATGGCAGCAGCTCTGATGTGCATTAACAGGAAATGGTTTCACTCAATAAACATTCAGCTGGTGTGCAACCATCAGGAGCATATCATGCACGTTTGTGCCAGGCACCCTGGGGGTTCCTATGACTCATACATCCTGAGGCACTCTCAGGTGCCTCAGGTATTTGAAGGGCCATAGCACGTACAGGGCTGGCTGCTGGGTGATAAGGCTGAAACGATGGCTCATGACACCCGTGCATCACGTTCAAAGTGCCTCAGAGGAGAGATACAACACGGTGCATCACAAGATCCATCATAGAGCAGACCATTGGCATCCTGAAGGTGCACTTCCGCTGCTTGGACCACTCAGGTGGGTCTCTGCAGTACTCTACGGAGCGGGTGTCCCACATAATCGTGTTCTGTTGAGCCCTTCACAAACTGGCGTTTCAAAGGGGAGATCGCTTGCCAGAGGGAGACATGGAGGAGGCTGAGAACTCCTCAGATGATGAAGACCTGGAAGGTACAGGAACCTGAAGAGGGTGATGATGGGGAGCTTCCTCGTGAAGATGTGATTGAAGCCACAAGACACGTGAGATATGCATAGCCACAAGGTTCCAGGAGGAGTAAAGTGCAGGCAAGGGTACTCAAAGTCATTTCTCCTGTCCATTAGTGGCACGCCAGTGATTTGAAAGGCCTTTATAAACACTAACATCGAGAGCAATGTCAGCATTGGGCCTTGGATCTCCACCTTCATGTTTGACCAGGCCCTAATCTTTGGAAAGGTCAGCAGCCAAAGCTGTATGTAGCCGCTCTGGGAAGTGAAAGGCAGCGCACCAGCATAAAGCCTGCATCAAGTGGACTCGATGCAGTTATGGCCTCTTGAATGAGACACTTGTTGCTGCCACAGAGATGTGCACATGGCTGGAGAGACCATCATGGCTGCAGGTCTTGTGCTTTGGCATTAACATTGAAGACAGCTAATTAATGATGAGACAACATGAGTGGTAACCCTCCAGTGCAATTGAGCACACATAACTCCATGGCGTAATGAATATCACTCCCGAATGCAATTTGCAGTCACTTTCAAAAAAGAGATTGACACATCTTCCTGACATTAGACAAGGGGTGAGTAAATAACGACATCACATGAATGTGAGTCTCACAAAGGGAGGCGATCGCAGAGTGAGAGCTTGGGTCACCCTTGCAATAAGAGGTCACATAGACACACATGCATGACGCATTCAAATGATGAGACCATTGTCACGAAGAGCAAATGTATTTACAAAGGTGCATGATATATACAGTGAGTGAACACCCATGACCCAAAAGTGTTATCAAGGTTTCACAATCTTTCAAACCCTACCACTACATCTTGGTGCATCTCCAATATCTGCAGCAGAGGTGCAGGCAACCTGCTAACTGCTACGCCCTGTTATCTTTGATGACCTTGACAGGCGTCCTCTGGAGGCCTGCTTTGGTCTCCTGCCTTGAGGCAGGTGCACCATCCTCGGCCAATGGCAGGTGGAGGTGATGAGGTCACAGGCATAGGGGATTGGGTTCAGCTGAACACTCATGGAGTTACCTGAGTGGATGGCCTCGGGGTGTCCAGCTGCTGGTCGTCCTCCCTGAAGGTACCTGAGGGCCCCTGTGTGACTCCTTGAAGAGAAGGGGTGCCTGGAGGGAGGTCAAGGTGCCCAGGCCTGCTCTCGCCTAGCCACTGATGGATCTCACCAATGCCTACAGCGATGGAGTGATGGTCCGAGCGCAAATCCAGCAGAACTTACTGGACCAAGGTCTCCAAGGTGGCTGCCACCCTTCCCATGGAGACCTTGAGGCGCTTGCATGGCAGAGCCATGCCATCAGACAGAATTCAGATGGACTCCTCTAATCCATTGACTGCCTCTTGCAACTCTGCCAGATGTTCCGCTGCCTGTTTTTGCATCTCCAACATGTTAGCAAAGGCCGCTTACAGAGGCTCATCATCTGACTCGGACTTAACAGGTGGCTGTTCTCCAGTCCTCCGAGTGCCAGATACCTGGGCTCTTACTACCTTTGCATGTTGTGGAGATGAGTCAGTGAGGCGTTCCCTAGAATGTGACCCCTGAGCCTGATCTAGAACTCCAGACCAAGCCTGCACACAACAAGAGGGACAGATCCCAGACTGGGAGAGGAATGGCGGACATCCAGGATCTTTCCATGTTTGAGGAGGATGCAACCGAGTTGGCGGACAAAGACAAAGATCGCTCCTGTGGGAAGGTGAGATTGGCCTCTCCCAGCAAGCCAGTATGGATGAGCCCTCAATGAGCTGATCACATTCTGACATTCACAGTGAGTGACATGCAATATTGTATTCAGCCTGTTCGTGAACTAACTTTATCTTCTCTCTGTTACAGGCAGCAGCAGGTCCAGACACACCAGCACAGGCTGGGGTGTGTCTCTGCGCTGGTGGAGGGTGCAGACAAACACAGCGACGGGTCTTCTTCAAATGGACCCTCAGCATCCTCCTCTCAGGTGGCCTGGAGGCTGGGGCTTTTGTTGCCTGTGCTGGTCTGTCTGGACCTGCTGCTGCCTGTAACAGAGAGAAGATAGAGTTAGTTCATGAACAGGAAAGATGATCAATGAGATGCAGGTGAATACAATGCTGATATCTGCCCTGCTAATATTTTGTGAGATCCCTAAGCTGAGTGACACTTTGTGTGCATAATGCCATTTTGAGAGTGTGCATTTTGGGTGAGCTGAAGGTTGACTTACCCTGGTGGTATGGGTGAGATCATTCATCTTCTTCCTGCACTGGATGGCATTTCTCTGTGCCTGTGAAGCTGACCACCCTTGCAACCACTTCCCAGGCTGGCGATATGAGGTTGCTGCACCTTCTGGAACCATCCTTTGGGTAGAGGACATCATTGTGCTGGTGCACACTATGATTAAGGGCCTCAAGTGATTCATTGCTGAACCTTTGCGCTGCCTTCTTTTTGCTAGCAGCAATCTCAGCCTTGGTCATCCATGCAGCTGGGTTGCAGAGAGTAATGTCTGTATTCGGCTGGCGTTTATAAATGGCGCCTGGACCTTCAACCCCCACGAGGTGACAGCGGGGCGGACAAATCATTGTCTGCTCCACATGTGATTTGGAGAGTTGCTTGCCAATGCATAATTAATGAACTTCCAAGCATAAGATTGAGAACAATTTCCTGGCCCACCAATCAGCGGGAAACGTGCCACCAATCTGGCCCGCCTCCCCACCAGGTCTCCAGAGCAGAAAATTCCACCCTATGAGTTTAAATCTGACCATGATAAGTTTTGAAAACTGAATCTGATAAATCTGATAATTAGTGGGCTATAACAAAGAAAATAACAATGAAAGCTTCTGGGTTGTCATAGAAGTTCAACTAGTTCATTAATCTGTTTCAGGAAAGGGAGCCAGCAACCCCTATCGAGTCTGGTCTACACATGACACCAAACCAAAATCCATACTCTCCTTGGTGCGTCTATCAAGGAGTTGCAGAGCTTCCTCCAGTGCTTACTTATGAATGACATGGATTTCCAATTATTTGAAGAAAATGATTTCAGTAGGCTACTATTAATTTCAAAATTTACTTCTATCTGCAGACATTACAATCTGATAATTATTTCAGGTGCAGGCTATGCAGGAGACTTCACTTTTTGTTTGGCAGTGCATTATGCTTCAAGATTTCAAGATCTGCACCAGTAATTATGCATTCACTTACCTTGTGCAAAATAGAGGCTTCAATTGAATGTTTCTAGCGCTTTAATGCTATTTGTGGTGCAGGTGATTTGGCATGGACTGTCTGAGACAACTTTCTCCAAAATATCTGAACCGCCCTTTTTGAGGGATTCCTGTCTTTTGTGACTGAGAAGGGTCGTTCTAGCCCATACCCCTGTGAACTTTACGATCATGGACGCTTCTTTAAATTTTTGGCCACAGCTGACATGCTGCACCTTATACTGCTCCTTCTTCTGCCATTTGAATTCTCCGCTATGCTCTCACTTTCTCTTCCCCAGATATTTGTCTGAGTTTCTAGGCCATGCAGCAGCTCTTTAGCAACTACAGATAACCACCTTCCTCAGTGGTGGAGCACTAGTCAGGTGCATGGTTACCATTTTAAACATGTCCAGCATATTAAATTAGTTCTTCTGACAAAGAAGATGCTGTGGTAATGCGTGGGTTGATGAAAATCCCTACCCTCATGTTGTTGATGGGTCCAGGAAAATCTAACCCTGAGTGTTTCAAGTGCAAAATTTTCCATTTCCTTGCACTACTACTGGCGAAACGCAAAATTTGAGGAAAAAACACATAAATTACTTCTTCAAACCCTACATAATTAACATTATCTTTCGGTTTATATTATTTTCGAAAGCTATTGTCATTAATCAATAACAAGTTGAAATGTAGATAAATAAACAACAGAATGAATCTATATTGATCTGTGCTAAATATGTAAGACTTACCAAATGTCATAACTCCCACTGCTTGTATTGCATTTGGCTGTGCAAAAACCCAGGCGTTTTCTGTGGATGGACTGGAAGATAAATAAGAGTCAGATAATAGTAGTCTATGGTTTTCTTTCTTTATTAGTTTCAGTGAAAATCGAGAATCACAAATAGTCATTCAATATACGGGGTATATATAAAGCAGTAGTAGACTATTTGCCTGTATTCAGAAAACTCATGGTATTCAATTCAGACAGATCAGTGGACATCATGAGGAGAAGCTCTGGCAATGTATACATGGAGAAGCACAGAAGCAACTAGTCATGAATCACAGTGACAGTCCTGTGCTATTGAATAACAGTGCAGACATTTCCTCTGAAAGCTTTAAAGCAATGAGACCAAATGACTACTACAGCAAGCTTCTCAGTCAGTTTTGCCAGCTATTTTTGCGAGCTGGCAGACTGTGTAATGGTGGTGGGTATTTAAACAACCCACTGGAGGAGGAGGCTCCACAAATATCCCCATCCTCAGTGATGGGGGAACCCAGTACATCAGCACAAAAGATAAGGCTGAAGCATTTGCGACAATCTTCAGCCAGAAATGCTGAGTGGATGATGTGTCTCAGCCTCCTCTGGAGGTCCCCAGCATCACAGATGCCAGTCTTCAGCAAATTCAATTCACTCCACGTGATATCAAGAAATGGCTGAAAGCACTGAATACTGCAAAGGCTATGGGCACTGACAATATTCTGGCAATAGTACTGAACAGTTGTGCTCCAGAACTAGCTGCACCCCTAGCCAAGCTGTTTCAGTACAGCTACAACACTGACATCTACCTGGCTATGCGTAAAATTGCCCAGCTATGTTCTGTACACAAAAAGCAGTACAAATCTAACCCAGCCAATTACTGCCCCATCAGTCAATAGTAAAGTGATGGAAGGGGTCATCAATAGTGTTAGCGAGCAGCACTTACTTAGCAATAACCTGCTCCCTGATGCTCAATTTGGGTTCTGCCAGGGCCACTGATCTCCTGACCTCATTACAACCTTGGTTCAAACATGGACAAAAGAGTTGAACTCCAGAAGTAAAGTGAGAGTGACTGCCTTTGACATCATCAGTTCTGTTGAAGGGTCATTGGACTCGAAACGTCAGCTCTTCTCTTCTCCACCGATGCTGCCAGACTTGCTGAGTTTTTCCAGGTAATTCTGTTTTTGTGGCACCAAGGAACCCTGGCAAAACTGGAGTCAATTGGAATCAGGGAGAAAACTCTCCGCTGGTTGGACTCATACCTAGCACAAAGGAAGATGGTTGTGCTTGTTGGAGGTCAATCATCTCAGTTTCAGGACATCACTGCAGGAGTTCCTTAGGCTAGTGTCCTAGGCCCAAACATCTTCAGTTGCTTCATCAATGATCTTCCTTCCATTGTAAGATCAGAGGTGGGGTATGGTCACTGATGATTGCACAATGTTCAGCACTGTTTCCGACTCCTCCGATACTGAAGCAGCCCATGTCCAAATGCAGCAAGACCTGGACAATATCCAGGCTTGGGCTGACAAGTGGAAAGTGACATTCATGCCACACAAGTGCCAGGCAGTGACCATTTCCAACAAGAGAGAATCTAACCATCACCCCTTGACATTCAATGGCATTACCATTGCTGAATCCCCCACTGCCAACATCCTGGGGGTTACCATTGACCAGAACTGAACTGGACTAGCCATATAAATACTGTGGCTACAAGAGCAGATCAGAGGCTTGGAATCCTGTGGTGACTCCCCAATCACCTTCAGTCACCCCAAAGTGTGTACGCCATCTACAAGACACAAATCAGGAGTGTGATGGAATATTCCCCCTTGCCTGGATGAGTGCAACTCCGAAAACACTCAAGAAGCTTGACACCATCCAGGACAAAGCAGCTCGCTTGATTGGCACCCCATCCACAAACATTCATCCCCTCCACCACCTACACACAATGTCAGCAGTATGTACTATCTACAAGATGCACTGCATCAACTCACCAAGCCCCTTTAGACAGCACTTTCCAAACCCATGACCATTACCATCTAGGACAAGGGCAGCAAGGGAACACCACCACCTGGAAGTTCTCCTCGAAGCCACTCACCATCCTGACTTGGAAATATATCATTGTTACTTCACTGTCGCTGGGTCAAAATCCCGGAACTCCCTCCCTAACAGGGTGGTGAGCGTGAAACAGCATGGACCGGCTTCCCTCTGGGTTCCCACCCACCCTGTCAGTGTACCTACAGCACATGGACTGCAGCGGATCAAGAAGGCAGTTCACGACCACCTTCTCAAGGGCAATTAGGGATGGGCAATAAATGCTGGCTTAGCTAGTGACACCCACATCCCATGAATTAATTTAAAAAAAACACCATTCAGAGACAAACTGTTGTATCCAGGATGGAAAGACCATGAAACAAAACCCTTGCTGCTGTGATTCCTTGGAAAATCCAATGTTTATTAAACATAAAATAATAAGTATTGTAAAATATATGAATAAATTAATAATAGCCTGCATAGATTTTTAATAGTGGGAATGAAGAGAATACTGCAAGCATGTTTTTCTCCTGTCCAGCTATTGGTACATTTCCACAGGGAAGGTGTTGGCCCTTGCAAATACTTGCTACTTGTTTGATTCATCTGCAGGTAGAATACTGTAGTTGGGATTTTTTTTCTATTTTAATGGCATTATATAAATACAAATGTCCCATACAAGGACTTCATTGCATCACAGAATCATAAAATGGAACAGCACAGATGGAAACCATTTGGCTCATGTGTGTACTCTGGCTTTTTGAAAGAGCTATCCAAATAGACCCACTCCTCTGCTCTTTCTCCATTGTTGTGCAATTGTTTCTATTTCAAGGCCTGAATTTTATGCTCTCCCGCTGGCGGGGTTGTAGGCCGGGTGGTGACTGTGAAATAGCATGGATCGGCTTCCCGCTGGATTCCCATTCACCCTGACCTCTCAGCAATTTTACGCTGGGAGGGTGAGACCTCGGACAGGTCACCTGTCCTTGCCTCAATTGAGGCCTTTAAATGGCCAATTATTGACCACTTAAGGGCCATTTCCCACCCAGCCTCAATTTTTAAACTGGGGGGAAGAATTCCTGGGTAGGGGGAAGCTCGAAAATAATGAAGGTTTAGGCCTCAGGCGGGAAGGGAGGAGCACCTCCATCAGAAGTCCCCTTTTAACTTTGGGTAACTGCCGGACATCCCTCCCTCCCACCCTGGCTTCTCCCCCAACAGCCCAAACCCCACCCCCCACAAGCCCTGTCCACTGCAGCATCTGGCGCTGGCAGGACTAGAGAGCTGCATTGGCTGAAGGGCAGAAGTCCCACCTCCAGCCAATTAGTACTCATTGGAGTGTTAAATGACTGCGGGGCAGACAGTGCTGACTCTGCAGATGGTGGGACGGGAAACCCCGCCATCCTAAATATGCTGCCCTAAGAATTTATTGATTTCCAAATGTTTATTCAGCCTTAGAAGGCTACATAGAGGTTTAATGTAACGGCAACCTTCACAGCTGAGATCAGCTGCTCCTGTTGTCAAAGGTTTCTGCAAACCTGAAGAAGATAGTATAGCTCTGTGACAGCTTCTCTTCTAAAGTAATGGATAAGTCTTCTAAGATACCCAGGTTAGTCTTTCTTGATCTGTAAATGTAGGCTCTTAGGGAAGAACAGGTGCGTAACTAAAGCTCGGACTGTAACGACTCCTGTTTTTCTTGTCCTCTGAATTTTTGCCTCCAAATCTTGGAACACTGAAAACCTTGTTTACTGCAAAATGAATTTCAGCTGCAAGCTAGACTGTTGTAGATAAAAGAATGGTAACTAAAAGTCTTGCATTAATGTGGTCATACAATTTAGCATAAATTACAGTAGGCATTAATGTACAAGAGGTATATTCGAAGCTAAATAGTAAATTTTTTAAAAAAACTTTGCAACAGATTATAGCCAAGATTTTGCTGACAATTAACAGTGGCCAGATTTTTACGTGGATGTGGAGGCCCTGCCCCCGGCTGAAAAGTCGGGGGCGATCCCGCTTCCATTTGGCAGCATCGCCCCAAGCTGCTTTTACAGCCAATGGAAGCGGCCACCACTGCTGGGGCTGGGACAATGTTCGTCAATGGAGCCGGATTGGAAGGCCTGTTGGGCTCTTCTGTCGGGGTCAGTCTGGCAGGCCCAACGAGGTGGGTGGAGGACTAGATATGGGTGGGCAGAGGCAGGGAACATGCGAGGGGGAGTACTGTGGGGGGGAAGGCTCCACTGGGCACAGGCTGTCCAAACAGGTGGGGCCCGCTCATGTCACAAAAAGGCTGCCAGGTGCCACATGGCATGGACACCTCCCACCACTAGTAAAATATCAGTAGCAGCAAGAGGAGACCCTTAAATGGCCACTTAAGGGCCTCAATTGGCACAATGACAAGTGGGCTGCCTGATGCCTACCCTGCTTCTGGTAAAATACGAGTGGAGGTGATGGACATGGTGCCTGCTGCCATTACAATCGATTTTACGGCTCCCCTGACTGCCAGCCTGGCAACCCATAGAATTCTACAAAATTGTCTCAATGACACATGGCTTTATTAATGCACAAATTGGCCATCAGTCTATGACAAGGAAGAGATGCCCTGCAAACTTGTGATTTGTGATGCTACACCATTAGCTTCACCAAAATGAACTGCGGAAGAGGACAAAAAAACAAATGAAATTTAAAAATATTGTGAACTAACTAATAAAGAGTATCAAACTTTTATGGCTGGGCATCAATGTCACATTAACAAAGTTATTTAAACAGCTAAAAAGGATTTTACTCAACAGAAAAAGCAACTGTTTACACAAAATGTGGCAGCATTAAATTGGCATCTCCTGAAAAAGAACCCCAACAATTTAAATCATGGAAACATGTTTAAAAATAAAGGTGATCCTGAATTTAAACAGGATGAGATAAATTCAATTTTTATGCAGGGCAATTTGGACGTGTAGCTAGTTGATACTTTCTTCACAGATTTGGACATCAAAAAAATATGCAGACATGAGAGAAAATGGAAATTAGGAGTTGAAACCTGAACAGATTGGTTTAGAGTCTGTTTCAAAAAGTGAAAACCCTGGTGATAATTTAGTGTCTGACTTTAAAGAAGAACAAATGAAATTGCTGATGCCAAATGATTTGCCAGCAATGTTATTTTTGTCAAAGTTAACTGGACCAAACAAAATGCCAAATCTTTGTACCCAACAATAATACTATCCCAGGGTCCAGAGTGTGTAAAATCCAATACAGATTTTAAAAAGTAACACAAGGACTGCAAAACCACAAAACAAACTTTTAACCAATAACATGGAAACACCATACAGATTACACAAAATTAAAAAGGAAATCCTTTGCAGAGACGGAAAGAACGTGAATCAACAAGTAGTAAAAGAAACAAAGACAGAAAACGCTGGAAAAACGCAGCAGGTCTGACAGCATCTGTGGAGAGAGAAACAGAGTTGATGTTTTGAGTCTGTATGACTCTTCTTCAAGAAGAGTCTTCAAGAAAAGTCATACAGACTCGAAACGTCAATTTTGTTTCTCTTTCCACAGATGCTGTCAGACCTGCTGAGCTTTTCCAGCATTTTTTGTTTGTTTCAAATTTCTAGCATATGCAGTATTTTGCTTTTATATTAGTAGTAAAAGAAACTCTTGTTTACAGAAGATTTGGGACTCCAGAAACTCATGCAAGCTGTACTTTAAATCTTAATTGTCATACGCAATTGATTGTTATGGGTTAAGTCTTATACGGTGTTGCCAAAATGATATGTTTAATGATTAAATGTGACAAAAGAAGAAAGAATGTTATCTGTTCTGTGTATAATAAGCAAGTTGTTAAAATGTTTACTGTGTTGTAATTTGTAGTTTTTGATAGTGCTATGGAAAAAGCATTATGGAAAAATCATTATTACAGCAATCTTTTTTCCATTTTTAGAGGGGGGTGGTGTTACAAATACAAGACTTTACAAGACAGTTATGTTTAAAAATGTTTCCTTTGAGGTGAAGGGGAGATGGTGATCACGCTAAACTCTGCCCTGAGACAGGCCCATGTGATCTGTGACCAAAACCTATTGAAAGTTAAATGATAAGTTTCACATCTTGATGTAAAAGAGGAACAGGTGTTTTTTCTGTACATAGAGGCAGCAAGAGAGAGACAGAAACAGCTGTGAACAGCATAGGAAAAGATTGCTTCTGCCTTGGCAATCAAGCAAGATGCTAATGAGAACTGGTTCTCTGTTTGAGGAGAAGGGACTTTTGTGGATTTAAGGAATAAGGAGTCACTGAAGTAGGCCTTGTTGGTGGACGTTGGTTTGGGGATATTCAGAACATCGAGTGCAGTGATTTTTGAATGACACTAGAAGACTTGACCTGGTGTGGCAGGGAGAATGGAGTCTCTTGAAAGGCAGGGAGGGGCTTGGAACTTAATCTTTAAGGCTACATGTCTGCTGCAAGCATGAAAACATGTCATAAAGAATATTTCGGTTGTATTAGTTAGTTAATGAGGAAGTAGCTTTTCTTTAGTTTGGTGTACTAGTTGCCTGTTAAGTAGTGTTTATTCTTTGTTGATTTTTGTTTGTTACTGTAAAATTTTTAAAAAGTGAAATTGTGTCTTTCGGTCATTTTTGTTGGTCACTGGGGAATTCATCTCTTTTTAAAAGTTATCGGTCTCTTCAGAGATCGTAACACATTACTTTTAAAGATTTAAGGACATTTATACATGCTTCATAAAATGGGCAAATTGCCTCAATGCAAGACACAGAACTCTCCATCAGGTGGTAAGCCTCTTGATTTTAAAATGTATGTTCCTCGGTGCGGGGGTGCTCTGCACCAAATGTGGTCATGCAAAATGTATACTTATGGCAGGCTTCACTGCAGCTATTCACAGAATATCCTATTCTGAATGACAAGGGGCTGGATTTTTCAGATGGTGGGGTTTTCCACCCTGCCACCCAAAGGGTCAACAGGGAATACACCCCACCGATACTGGCTGCCCCACAACTTTTTAACACTCGGTGGGGTGTTAATTGGCTAAGGGCGAGACTTCTGTCCTCATCTGCGGAAAAAGTCCCGTCTGTAGTCTCAGCAGCCCCAGGTTCGAGTGCTGGCCAGTGCTTGGACTACAGAAAGTTCCCAAAGGAGAAGAAGAGCTCATGGAGGCCAGACTTCAATTAAGTCTTCTGTATCAGCAGGGCCTGGCTCTCACCCCAGTGAGCGGGGTGGGGGCCGGGTTTGAGAGACCAGGGCAAGGTTAAAGGGGGTGTTCGCCTTATGGGGGGATGCTCCCAATGGGCATAGGGAACACCCAAAGGAGGTCTCCCCCACCTTTGCCTGACACCAGCTCACCCAGTAAAAGCTGCCGGGATACCCACCTGTTGTGGATCTCCTCCTGCCATGAGTAAAATGGCAGCGAGGGCAGAATGAGGCACTTAAGTGGTCATTAATTGGCCACTTCAAGGCCTTTATAGACTCAAGGGCAGGCAGCCACCTGTTGCCTCCACTGCCCCCTATAAAATGGGGACAGGTCAGGGCAGGCAAGTAGGCAGCAGACAACCCATGTGCTGTATTTTATGAGACCCCACCCCTCACTTTCAAACCTGCCGACAAGGGTGGGGAACATAAGATTCTGCGCATGGTGTAGTTATCTAAATTGATTGCAAACTGCAATGCTGATTTTCTAATGGACAATACAGGATTTCAAATGAGAATGGTCTGCAGTGACAATCAAATTTTCTTTATTGTACTGGCAATACAATTATAGAATCTTGCAATAAATTAAACATTAGATCAGCATTAGAAATAATATAACTTCTTAATGGAAAAGTTGATTCTGTGCCATTATTGATGGAGGCAGAGACCATATTTCAGGGGCCCCTGATTAATTAGGATATAGCTACTTTAATACCATATATTATTTTTGGCAATTTTCCCCAAAACAATACTTAGCAAAATAAAAATTCAACAAAATGTATTTAATTTAGCTGCTGCAAATTAATTTGTTAATGGTAATTTTTACTTTGCAATGTCAAATCGATTTTCAATGCATGGTATTGTAAAAGGAGTACACCATCAACAATGATGAAAACTGCCAGCCCACGTAAAATCTGACTCTATGGGCAGGACTTTTCAGTCGGTGTGCAGGGGCAGGCCCGACACGCCGGTACATAAAATGGCGAGCGATGACGTTGGGCGTGCGTCCCGTCATCGCACTGTCTCGTGATATTTCGTTCGGCGGGTGCGCGCCTGAGTCGGCTGCGTACCCGGCAATATTTAAACGACCTATTAAGGCCATTAAGGAAGCAATTAATGTAATTGTTAACACTGCCCGTTCAGCCTTAATGTTGGCGGGCAAACGAAAAGGCCAAGCGACTTTCAAGTTTTTTAGGAAATCTCATCCACGAGTGGGATGAGGTTTCCTAAAGCTTTTATTAATTAAATAAATATTTTTTCCAAAATATCAAAACATGTCCCATCTCATGTGACACAATCGCAAGAGGGGACATGTTTAATTAAATTTTAAATCCATTCATTTAATAATTTCAAAAGCCCTTCAATGTCCCTGAGGCACGGAGTTGCCTCAGGGAGATTCATTGGCCCCAACTCTCCTTTCTCCCACCCCCCGCCCGCGCACTGGCTCACGTCTTACGCTGGGCGGGCCTTAATTGGCCCACCCGCGTAAAATGGCAGCACGGGGCCGATCGCAGGCAGCAGCTGGCTCCAAGGCCGCTCCTGCCGAGCCCACCCAACGACTGAAAAATTCAGGCCTATGACTCTCTGATGTGAATGTGATGAGAACAGAACTTATTTGATATTTCAGTTCAGAAACAGTTAAAAATTATAAAGAAAATTATTCCACGAATCATAAATCACCACTTGATGAGGTAAATTTTGAATTTTCTGATTTCAATATTTTGTATAACATGACGTTTTATTTCATTAGCAATAACTAAGCCTATAGGAGTGGATTTTATGTTCTCCTGCCAGCAGGTCTGAAGGATAGATAGTAGTGGGGGTGGGGGTAGAGGGGGACATGTAAAATCCAGCAGGTAGCCTTCCTGCCACTCCTGACCTGTCTGAAATTGTTCGGGGGTTGGGTGAGGCATTGGATAGCCCACCTTCCCTTGAGAATATTGAGTCCCTTAAGTGGCCAAAACAATTGGCTGGCAGGTTTCTACAGGACCTCCTTCTGGGATAGCGGATGGAGGTGTCCCTTGAAATCAACTAACACAGTTTCCAGTGTTAAATTGCTATGGGGCAGCTTTTGGGATCGTGGACACACTCCCCCCACTACTGACTTTATAGCCAGGGGGCAGGGACTGTGCCACCTCATAATATCCAGCTCAAACTTTTCTGGTCAAAGTTAGGTTGAATCACTGATCAATAATAAAAAATATCAAAAGAAATTAAAATAAAATCATGAGCAGTCCAGTGCATGTTCTGTGCTAACTGAATCACATTTATGGATCTTTCCTCCTTCACTTCAGCTTCTCTCTATCCATACTCCATTCCATAAGAATATAAGAAAAAGGAACAGAAGTCAGCCATATGGTGCCCTAAGCCTGCTCTGCCATTCAATACGATCGTGGTTGAATTTCTACATTACTTCCATTTTTTTGCCTTATCCCCATATCCACTGATTCCCTTAGTGCCTAAAAATCGGTCAATCTCAGTCTTGATAAGTGAAGAGGACACTCAGTAGAGTGTATACCACACTGGGTTAACTCAACGTTATTACAATTACTCAGCTCTTTTTGAGTCTTTTCTCTGCCTGGTTGATGCTCTGTAGCTACAAAGCTGAAAAAAGAAATCTTTTTATTAAGAGCTTCCATCTCTTTGAGGACGTTTCAGACCAATCCACATCCAACAACCAGCTCTGAAAACTCTGCTCACATTTTTGACAGCTGTGACAAATTCCACCACAGCAGCTGAGACAATCCACAACATTCGAAAACAATCAACAGCATTCTAAATCAAATAACTCATACCATTCTTTTAAAAAAAGTCAATCCACCCTATATTCACCTGAATCCTTAAAAAATTCCAGGATCCAGATTCGGATCTACATCCTTGCCAAAAATTAATCAGTCCTTCCTTGGACCATATCTTATCTGTGTACCAAGTTTTGTTGAAATCCATACATTAGTTTTTGAGATATATTGTTTACATACTGGCAGGGGGATGGGATCCTGAGGGGAGGTTCAGCAGGGGGAGATGTACAGCCAAAATTAGAAGAGAGAGCAAGTGAGTCTGGAAGTCATAGAAATTATAGGCTAGTTAAGGCACAAGGGAGTTTGGCAAGGTTGGATGATATTTATTTTAATGCAAGGAGTATGACAAATAAGGCAGATGAGTTGAGGACACAAATTAACACATGGAAGTATAATGTCATTGCTGTCACAGAGACATGGTTGAGAGAGGAGCAGGATTGGCAGCTCAATATTCCAGGATATAGGGTCTTCAGGCAAGACAGGGAAGGAGGTAAAAGAGGAGGGGTATCGCAATATTGATCAAGGAATCAATTACAGCAGTATGGAGGGATGGCACCTTAGAAGGCTCCTCAAATGAAGCCATATGGGTAGAACTTAAAAACAAAAAAGGAGCAATCACATTGCTGGGAGTGTACTATAGGCCCCCAAACAGTCAGAGAGAAATAGAAGAGCAGATATGTAGGTAAATTTCAGAGAAGTGTAAAAATAATAGGGTAGCAATAGTGGGGGATTTCAACTTCCCCAACATTAATTGGGTAAGTCATAGTGTGTTAGGCTTAGAGGGAGTGGAATTCTTAAAATGCATCCAGGAGAGCATTTTAAGCCAGTACGTAGAAGGTCCTACAAGAGGGGGGGGGTGGGCCTGGACTTAATTTTAGGGAATGAAGGCGGGCAAGTGGTAGAGGTATCAGTGGGGGAGCATTTTGCAGACAGTGATCATAACTCCATTAGATTCAAGGTTGTTATGGAAAAGGACAAGGATGGGCCAGAAATCAGAGTTCTAAATTGGGGGAAGGCCGATTTTAATATGATCAGATATGATTTGGCCAGAGTGGACTGGGAGCAGCTACTTTTAGGTAAATCTGCGTCAGAGCAGTGGGACTCATTCAAGAAGGAAATAGGGAGAGTACAGGGCCAACATATTCCAGGAAAGATAAAAGGTGGGACCAACAAATCCATGGAACCCTGGATGTCGAGGGATATACAGCATTGGATAAAGAGAAAAAGGGAGGCTTATGGCAGATACCAAGGGCTCAAAATAGTGGAAGCCCTAGAGGAGTATAGAATGTGTAGGGGGGAACTTAAAAAGGAAATTAGGAGAGCAAAAAGGGGGCATGAAAAAACATTGGATTTTGCCAAAGTTATTTTACTAGTACATTAAGAGTAAGAGGATAACTAGGGAAAGAGTAGGGCCCATTAAGGACCATAGTGGTAATTTGTGTGTGGAGCCAGAAGGCATAGGTAGGGTTCTAAATGAATACTTTGTGTCAGTGTTCACAAGTGAGAGGGATGACGTGGGTATGGAAATCAGGCAGAAGGACTGTGATATAATTAAAGAAATTAGCATAGAAAGGGAGGAGGTTCTAAGTGGTCTGGCAGGCTTAAAAGTAGATAAATCTCCAGGCCCGGATGAAATGTATCCCAGGCTGTTGAGGGAGGCAAAGGAGGAGATAGCAGGGGCGCTGGCAATAATTTTCAATACCTCTCTGGCCACAGGAGAGGTGCCAGAGGACTGGAGGACAGCCAATGTGGTACCGTTATTCAAGAAGGGAGGAAGGGATAAACCAGGGAACTACAGGCCAGTCAGTCTAACCTCAGTGGTGGGGAAACTATTGGAAGCAATTCTGAGGGACAGAATTAGTCTACACTTGGAGAAGCAGGGATTAATCAAGGACAGTCAGCATGGTTTTGTTAAGGGGAGGTCATGTCTGACCAATTTGATTGGATTTTTTGAAGAGCTGCATTTGACGTAGTCTACTTGGACTTCAGCAAGGCTTTTGATAAGGTCTCACATGGGAGACTGATAACAAAGGTAAGAGCCCATGGGATCCATGGCAAATTAGATCCAGAATTGGCTGAGTGGCAGGAAGCAGAGGGTGATGGTCAAGGGGTGTTTTTGTGACTGGATGCCTGTGTCCAGTGGGGTTCCACAGGGATCGGTGTTGGGTCCCTTGTGTTTGTGGTATATATAAACGATTTAGACTTGAATGTAGGAGGGTTGATTCAGTAAGTTCGTGGATGACACGAAAATTGGTGGGGTGGTAAATTGTAAGGAGGATAGCCTTAGATTACAGGAAAATATAGACGGGCTGGTCAGGTGGGCTGATCAGTGCCAAATGGAATTTAATCCACATAAGTGTGAGGTGATGCACTTGGGCAGGATAAACAAGGCACGGGAATACACGATGAATGGTAGGACCCATTCCGATGTACCGAGGATCAGAGGGACCTTGGTGTGCATGTCCACTAGTCCCTTAAGGTAGTGGGACAGGTAGATAAGGTGGTTAAGAAGGCATATGGAATACTTGCCTTTTTTAGCCGAGGCACAGAATATAAGAGCAGGGAGGTTATGCTGGAACTGTATAAAACGCTGGTTAGGCCACAGCTGGAGTATTGCGTGCAGATCTGGAATCCACATTATAGGAAGGATGAGAGATTGGATAGAGTGGGGTTATTTTCCCTGGAGCAGAGGAGATTGAGGGGGGACATGATTGAGGTATATAAAATTATGAGGGGCACAGATAGGGTAGACAGGAAGGAATTTTCCCCTTGGTGGAGGGATCAATAACCAAGGGGCATAGATTTAAGATAAGGGGCAGGAGGTTTAGATGAGATGTGAGGAAGAATTTTTTCACCCAGAGGGTGGTGGGAATCTGGCACTCACTGCCTGAAAGGGTGGTAGAGGCAGAAACCCTCATAACATTTAAGAAGTATTTGGATGTGCATTTGCGATGCCATGGCATACAAGGCTATGGGCCTAGTGCTGGAAAATGGGATTAGAATAGTTAGGTACTTGTTTGACCGGTGCAGACTTGATGGGCCGAAGGGCCTTTATCTGTGCTGCAGACCTCTATGACTCTATGACTATTAGTATGGGAAAAAACATTATCTCCGCCCACCTTCAGTGGTGCAGGTAAATATATGCATCAATTGTGTATTCCAAAGAATCACAACCTTCTGATGGAAGAAAGTTCCTCTTTATCTCCGTACTAAATGGCAAATCCCATGCTCTGAGAAGGTGGGCTGAATTTCCCCATCCCCAGAGGTGAGGTTGGCGGGTGGGGAGGTGGAGGGGGGAGCTGGGAAAGTAGGGGTGAGTCCAGACTCATTCCTATCTCTGGGGAATTTCCCAGGGGTGGGCTAGGAAAAAGATTTGCTGTGTGTTTCGTGGAAATGCGCAGAATATTACGGCAAGTAATGACCCACTTCATCCAGTTTCTCCATCTCAATCATCTTTCTGACAATGCCATCTTCCATACCAGTGCTTCGGATGTTTTCCCTTTTTCTCAGTGGAAAATTCTGTCCCCTTGCACCGACTCCCACCCCCACCCCCCCCACCCTCCCCCCCACCCACCACCAACACCCCACACCGCCACCACTGTAGTTGAGGACCCTCCTCAACCATATCCGATATGCTGAGCACGGTCGCCCAGCAACTGCACATTCAATGAGTGGTAGCCTTTGCAGTTGCATTTTGCATTTAGATGCAGCACCCGCACAGTCATACAAAGCAACATGGGGAAACCTGCTATCCTGGCAAAGCCACGAGCATGTTCTGCCTGCTTCTCTCTGGTCAGAGAGAGCACAATGAACCCCACTCCCGCCATAAAGAGCATCGGTCATCTCGTTTATGCAGCAGTGGATGGCAAACTGGAAGGATCTCGATGCAAAATAAAATTAATGGCTACATTCATCTTCACTGCCAGCACCACCCTTACCCTCACTCTGAGGCTGTAGGTCTGGCTGCAGGAAGTGGAGGAATTCTGTGAGCACCTCCTTTCTAAAAAGTAGGTGATTCATATCCTGCACCTGCTTGGGTCAGCTAAATATTCCTTGAAATGCTCTCCTGCTTAGAGCCCTTCTTTCCCCTTCTCCTCCTGCCTCTGCGAGCAGCTTGTCCTTTACTGTTCTGCCTCTGCTCCAACTCCCTCCCATGCTGCAGATCAAGCAGAATGTCAACTACAGCCGCCCTGACTGAGAGGAAGTGGCTTGACCAGAAGTCAGAATCAAGGCCTTCTCCCAATGTAACACCACCCCCTGACAACCGCTCCAGCTTTAACCAAGATTGGAAATTACCAGCATTTCCAGAAATTCAGACACAGCTGGTTTTAAACCGCGCCGTGATTTTGGGATGGGTGGAGTTGGGGGGGGAGGTGGGTGGTGGTGGGGTGGGATCCTTCCTACTAATCAATGCATGTTCAGCTGTCCCTGATTAAACTTAAGCTGTTAGCTAGAGCAGCAAGTCAAAACTGACAGCTCTGGTGTCAAATCAGTGGGTTCACACTGACTGATGTCATGAACTGCTTACTCTGCATACTTTTGGTGCACATTCCTCACCGCGCTCATATTCTCACCAAGGTGGCATCCACCTCATGCTGCACCAGAAGTGGGCATGTGTTTCACAGATGCCATTTTGATACCAAAATGGCACCCTTGCACCATGGAGCCCCATTTTATGGCATATATCCTGTTTGCATCCTCCTCCTAGCTTTGTGTCGTCAGTGAACCTGGATATATTCCACTCAATTCCTTCATCTAAGTCATTGGTATGGATTGTAAATAGCTGAAGCTCAAGCCCTGATTCTAATTGCAGCACCCCATTAGTTACACTCTGCCATCCTGAAAATGACTCATTTATTCCTACCCTCAGTTTTCTGTTCATTAACCAACCCTCAATTCGTGCTAATATATTACCCTGAATCCTGAGAGCCCTAATCTTGTGCAACAACTTCTTCTGTGGCACCTTATCAAATGCCTTCTAAAAATCCAAATATATTGGGGAGTGTTTTCTCCCCGTTGGGCGGGCTGGGTGGGAGCAGGCGCGGGCAGGCGTGCAGCCGATTGCCGCCCGCGATCAGCTGTGCGCCACCATTTTACGTGGATGGGCCAATTAAGGCCCACCCAGCGTGATGTGCACCCGGAAGCACTCAGCGCTACCGTGCAGGCGGGAGGAGGAGGGAGAATCGGGGCCTGCACTCAGCGCGCAGAAATCTCCCTGCGACACGGAGCTGCCTCAGGGAGATAATTTGATAACGAAAACTTGAAAAAAACGAATAAAAAAAATTATTCAGACATGTCCCCTCGTGAGACAGTGTCACATCAGCTGGGACATGTCAATGAATTTTAACAAAAATTTTTATTAAAGTTATAAACCCTTCATGAAACCTCATCCCACCTGTGGATGAGGCTCCATGAAAAATGCGAAGGCCGCCTGGGCTCTTTGCCTGCCCGCCAATCTTAAGGTTGGACAGGCAGCCCTGACCACTACTTCAATTAGTCGATTAGTGGCCTTAATAGGCCTTTCACAGTTTGGCGGGCACGCAGCTGATTCTGGTGCACGCCAACCAGAAGATTCTGCCCATTAAGTCCATTGGTTCTCCCTTATCTACCCTGATAGCTATGCCCCCAAAAAACTCTAACAGATTGGTCAAAAAACAAATCCCTTTTCATAAAACCATGTTGATTCTGCCTTATCATAGTGTAACTTTCCAAATGCCCGGTCACCATGTCCTCAATAATAAATTCCAGTATTTTCCCCACTACTGATGTCAGGTTTACTGTTTTCTCTTTCCCACCTTTCTTAAACAGCTGGGTTATATTTGCTACCTTCCGGCACAGGGGGAATATTGTAGAATCTAGGGAAATCAGGAAGATTATAACCAGTCCATCCACTATCTCTGCAGCCATCTCTTTTAAAAGGGTGTAGGCTATCAGGCCCAGGGAAATTAATAGTTTTCAGTCCATTTACTTTCTCCATCACTTTGTTCTTACTAATATTAATGACTTTCAGTTCCTCACTCTTCTTCGACACTTGGTTCCCCACAATTTCCAGTTTCTTCTTTGTGTTTTCTATTGTGAAAACAGGCGCAAAATGTTTGGTTAATGTCTCTGCCATTTTCTTTTTCCCCATTGCAATCTCTCCTGTGTGATTGAAGGAAAAACAGGGTTCAGGAGAAAACCAAATGTGTGCAGTTTGGGATATGTGACTGATATGTATTCAGCCAATTGGAAGAAACCAGGGAATTGCTGTTGACCTCTGTGCCTTTTAATAAAAAAAAATCAAATCATGGCACCTGTGACTTAAGTGAGCACAGCACTCATACAAATACCAATATTAAATATTAACAAATAATTCTTCCAGACATTCTCAGCTATATTACTGATCTGGCAAGATTTAAACCTCGAAATGGAGTTCCATTTTATCTTCAAAACTAGACCAAATTTTTCACTTCTTATGAAGAAATGTTGCCTGCAACTGATTCTTCAAACCTGCATCCTACATTGCACTCCACACAAAACTGTTGGCTAGATACAGTTGCTATGGTTACAAGATCACAATGATGAAGCTCTATTTTCCACATATTAATTCCAGAGATTTTGACAGGGAGGTACTAAAATGCGTCAGGAAGCAAAGATGATTTATTTATTGCATTACACTCGAAAGAAAAAAAAACATAATTTAAAACTTGTGCGTGCTATTTAATTTCTCTGAATACCATGTTAGCTAAACTTTTTGCTGTAGCTTTATTTTATAAATTTCAGTTTTCCTAAATGCTTTATGATTTTCAAAAGACAACAAAGAACATCTATTATGGAACAGCATTTATCCACTAGTTAGCTAAGCTGATGTTATCTAGAGCAAAACCACAGAAAACAAAGCTGACTGTATAAATGTCAGAACTTACAACTAATAGTCCTTCATAATTAATGCTATTCAGAAAATGCAAAGATCGAAAAGACTACTGAATCATTTCTGAAAAGTTATTGCAATTGTAAAGCTTTTAAACATGAAAAGATTGACATTCTCCATCCTCCCACTCAATTGAGCTGCTGACATGTAACATTTCAAATTCTTAGTCATCTTTGCATGGCTTAAATTAGTGCCTCCTCCCTGAAGGTTTTGCTTCCTCAGTTTTGCTGGGCCTATGAGTATTATTGTAAGCAATGTTTTCTCCCACATGTATTTTTAATTATTTTTTCTGCCCATGGCCTAGAAATGCAGCACTGGTGTTTTACTAAACCACTTTAATTTATTCTATTTTGTACCTGGGTTTAGTTCCAATCTAAGCACTTGGGTACCAGGCAAGTAGCTGCATGTCAGAATGAACTGTAAAACCAAAGGAAAGTACAATTTGTCAATTTTCTTTCAATATAAATTATGTTTGATTTCTGGCAGCTCTGACAATGTTTGTCTTTTGTTTAACTATGAATGGCGCATATCCACCCGCTATCCATGAGAATGTTATATCTTTCACAGGCTTGTGCAACAACTTACATTTTTATAACACAGAAAGGTTCAGAAAGGGGAATGGAATGCTGAAGCAGGGGAGAAACTTTAGAAGGAGCGATAGAAGGCTAGGGTAAAAAATATTTTGAGAAAGTCATTAGAAGACTAGTGCAAAGCAGTAATGTGAAAGAGTTAGGGAGGCAGTTTCAAAGTACAGGGCCTGGTTGGCTGAAAACTCTGCCACTAATTGTAGGATGAAAGGACAGCACCAGAGTGACGATGGTGGGGAAGAACTGGGCAAAGTTGAAGGGAGATGGAGTTAACTAGTCTTGGTGATAGAGAGGATGTGGGTCTGATGCTCAGGATAAGTTTGTTAATAATATGAACATTCTTTCATCTAAAATACAATTTCCCTACCACTTTTTGCTTAGTCATCTGACTGTTTGACTTACATGAAACACCATCACCAGCTTCTCATGCTCACCAAGGGTGTCAAGATTTTGCATGATTTTGTGAAATTTCAGTGAGTGATGTGGGAACAAGAGTCCACGCTACCCGAGTACCTCTCCCCTATTTTGCCTGTAAGACCAGTGCACACTCGGTTAAACTTCAAAGTTAAAACAGCTTTTTAATTAACATGGGTTTATAAATAATGCACTGTACAGATAGATGCAATGAGGAATGTCCAAAGTACGTGCTCATCAAAGTCTGTGTTGATCTGGAATATGTGTCTCTGATCATGCGGAATGGGACTGAGTTTAACTAAGGTTGGCTTGAAGGACAATAGCTTCAGTCTTCCTGATGTTCAGCTTAAGGAAGTTATGATTCATCCATAATAGAGGAAGGAAGGGAGGGAAAGAAGAAGGAAGAAAGTTAATTAATTAATTCATATATTTGTAAGTTTACATTATTTCTGCATGTAGATATTAATGAAGGATAGCATAACAATGAAGGAAACAAGGGGACCAATAAGAGTTGAGGGTTTCTGGTGTAAAGAAGAGAAATCTGTTTTGGAGATGCCTGGCTGCTTCTGGATAAATAGGAGTGGTATCACCACAAGTGTAGTCTCACATGGCTAGACAGTGGAGGAGAGGCAATGAGAATGGCATGTTATCAACTATGGTACATGTTGTGAAAAGATCCCACTGATTTAACTTACCTGATGAGAAAGAAGTTTTGAGGTGAGAACAAAAGTCAAAGTCACTGCAAGTTGTGACCTATGTTGCGTTTGACTATTTTTTCTGATTTGGTGCCAGGAATGTTAATACCTATTTTGAAGTTTTTTAATAATATGAACATTCTTCCATCTAAAATATGCTTTCCACTAGAAACAATCTTTCATTACGTATTGCTTAGTCAGCTAGTTGTTTGACTCACATGAGAAACCATCCCCTGCACTTCATGCTCATAGTGGTTAATGCCTCACTCAATGATGTCTTCTTATTGGCTACTTCCTCCTGTGCGGGTGTCTCTGTGCTAGTGTTTGCACAATATGACATGATGTAATTGGTGAGGAAGTAGCAGCAGTTGAGGCTTTATACCAGGCAGCAAATCCCCCAGTGGTAGTATCAAGATGGTTAGCATCATGGTCAGATTCTTTCTATAATGTGAAACACAGAAGAGTTTGTTTAGCTGTGCACATCGTAACATTCCCTTGAAGGAATAGTGGCCACGTGTAAGGGCATTTCAATACTTTAAGAAAGCACATAAACCAGAGACTACAGGCAGCATCTCCCAGCTTTTAATAACTTTCTGTTGGCACGGTGCCTTCAACCTCGCCTTTTCACATATGTTTTCATGCCTGCCTGCTTACAATTTTCAATGCTTCCTCTTCACGTGGACTCAAGATTTTCATTGCTGTTACTTCTGCCTTGTTTATATTTCTGAAGTTCTGATTATAGGCCACCTACTTCCTGGAACAAAAATAAAATAATATTAAGTGCATATAAGCAGCATTAACATATACCCTCTTATGACTGCATTCATTCCATGAAGGTGAAATATAGAGGTGACTTGTGACTTCAATTATGTGCCTTTGTGGCCATTGTAACAGCTATATGAGTTGCTGGAGTAGTTTTGTGTAAGGAAGGTGCTTGACAGGTTGCAGAAGTTTCCCTTTGCAGAACTGAATTTCCCTAACATCCAGATGGGGAGATGGTGGCATAGTGGTAATGCCACTGGACTGGTAATCCAGTAGGCCCAGGATAATGCTCTGGGGACATGGGTTCAAATCCTGCCATGGTAGCTGTTGGAATTTAAACTCAATTAATGAAAATATGGAATTGAAAGCTGGGCTGGGATTTTTCCTGTTCCACCCATGACAATGGACCAGAAAATTCCACCCCTGGTCTCAGTAATGCTGACCATGAAACCATCAATTGTAGTCAAAATCCATCTGGTTCACTAATGTTCTTTAGGGAAGGAAATCTGCCATCTTTACCTGGCCTGGTCTTTACATGTGACCACAGATCCACAGTAATGTGGCTGACTCTTAACTGACCTCTGAAATGGCCTAGCAAGCCACTCAGTTCAAGGGCAACAAATACTGGCCTTGCCAGTGACACTCACATCCAATGAGAGAATAAAGGAAAAAAAGATTCTGAGAGAGAAAGAGTATACATGAGGATTTGAGTGACGGCTGCATGTTTACTGGCATTGGTGCCTTGACTTACCTTGGTCACAGGAGTAATTGAACTTCTTCCAGTGTAGCAGCTCTCAGGGTGGTGCAGATTCACCGACTGGAAGAGGCAGACAGCCTTTATCACCATCTTATGGGCCTTCCTATTTCCAATGTCCAGCGGTCTGTCTCTTCTGGCCAGCAACATTATTTTAGCCAGTTAGATCTCCCGAGACACACCTGAGAATCTGGGGGCTTTTGCAGCTGCAGCCACTCCGACACCTCCCCCTTCCCCACTCTGGATACTCCTGCATATGCTTCAGATATTGCTGATGTCTCTCTTCTTCCTGATGTTCAGAAAATGATTCTGCCCTTTGGCTGAAGCATTTTAAAGGCTGCATAAGAATTGAACTTCCCTTCCTTTGGAGCAGTGGTAAACCTATCAAAAACTGTATCCCTGTGAAAAATCTTTCTGGTGAACCAGCTGAAGGAGAATTCAGCATGCAATATCATTGTAAATTATTATTGCTGTTATTCTTGTTGTATTGTGAGCAGCAATGTTAAGCCAGCATTTCAGGGATCCCTAAGGAACTACGCATGTGAATAGGAACATGGGAACAGGATTAAGCCATTTAGCCCCTCTGGCCTGTTCTACCATTCAGTGATTATGGCTGACCTGCAACCTAATTCCACAATCTACATTTGCCCCATATCTCCTAATACCTTTCATTAACAAAACCTATCAGTCTCTGATTTAAAATGAACATCTGATCTAGCATCAAAGGCTACCTGCAGAACAGAGTTCCAGACATCTACCACCCTTTGTCTGTAGAAGTTTCCTAATTTTATTCCTGAAAAGTTTAGCTCTAATTTTTAGACTATGCCCCCTAGTTCTAGACTTACCAACAGACAGAAGTAATTTCTCTGTACCTACCCTATTATTTCTCTTTAATACAGTATCTTGAAAACTTTGATCAAATCATTCTTAACAGTCTAAATTCCAGGGAAGACAACCCTAGTTTGCATAATCTCTCCTTATAATTTAACACTCTACAGCTTTTGAGATTCCAGTTGCTGGTTTGTTCCATAGCTCTTGTACTAGTGTACATGGCTTTTACGTTCTATGAACTAAATGATAGCACACCCATTGTATTTTTCAATTGAGACCTAGAAGCCACTAGTGACACAGAAATGAGATTTATCATTAGTTTATCTGCCACTGGAAGAGCAAAAGTAACTGAAATCTGTATCAGCAACTCCCTGTTCAGGAACTGGCATAGTTCAATAAGCATCCCCCGAAATATTTTAGGTTTTGAATGCATCGTTGATTTGTTGGTGACAGGTAGGTGTTCCTTATCCTATTTACATTCATTAGGAGTTTTGGGTGGTCCTGAGTTTTCTGAATCCTATGCTTTATTCTCTGCCTCTTGCAGTGGTAGAGAACATTACATATTTCAACTGTGATGTTCACTGCAGAATGTTTACTTTTCCTGGAAATACAAGGGTAAATTCAGTAATCTTATGCTCCACGTAGGAAACTACCATTGAACAGGAAGTAGGTTGGAGATAACACAACAACACTGCAGTGATGATTCTCTGGCTTGCACTTGTATCAAGTGCCACTCATCACTGAGTCTGTGATATTTATGGAATAGTGGGAACCAGTGGAAAATTTATTGCATCCAAAATAAACCTTAATTGCATTAATAAGTAGTGGATATTAAAACAAAGGGAGAATATTGTGCTAACAAATTAAGTTTTCACAGGGGAGGAAACCTTAAATAACACAAAAGCTGCCAGCTGACACAGCTAATACTTTTGCTCTGAGTTTTTCACCCCTTTATATGACAATCTTTAAAGGCACAAGCAGTGAAAAACAGTTATACCAATGGCTAGTTTGCAATATGACCACACATATATATCAAAACCTGTTTGACAAATCTACAGTTTGACAGTATAATTTTATACATTTATCCCCAAGAACCATTATTCTTTTAAAGTGGCACTGTCTTCATGAAAAGGCATGTGGAGAACCTTTTATTTAATTGAGCTACATGATACATTAAATCACAGTGAAGTGAATGCAAAGATCTTTTGGCTCTTTGCCCTTGCCAACTAAAGAATGCTTGCTAAACAACACCTCTATAAATATGCTTACTTCTACCAACAAAGAGTGGGTTAGACTTTGCTGCTAATGATATAGGGTTCTTGCATCCCAGATAGCTTTTGCTATGATTAATGATTGCTCTGTAAATAGATTTGCTGAAATGACTAATGGAAGAAAATGGAATTGGAAGGCAACATGTTTTCCATTAGTAATAAACTCGTTGCTTTTTAGCAAAACAGAGCCCACTTCTACTTGTTAAGCCAGAGATAAAATCAAGAAAACACTAGAAGTGCTTTTTCTGCTGTGTTCAGAATTTGAGATCATTCAAATAGCAACATATTTTCTTCCACCATTGTAACTTTATTTCCGAATAACAACTATTTTGTCCCCTTGTAAAATAGTACTGTTAATTCAGAATTGGTACAACTGAAATACGATCATTATAGAGACTGAAAACTTTTTAAAAGGGATAAGAATTTCCCAGTCACTGACTCAAGGATCCCACAACAAGGGCCCGGATCTTCTGATCCGATTGTCGCAGGCCAGATATACGATCCAAGATGCATAATGGGACCCCGTGGAAATCCCGACATGCTGAAATCCTTGGAAATTGACCGGGAAATCTGAACTTCTGAGTGGAAATCATTGTCAGATTGCCAATCCGCTCAAACTTTTCCACAACTCAAAGCTGCTCAGCATTTTTTGCTGGGTCTACTGAGCCCGGTTTTTCCAGAATTGCAGAGGGTAACATCCTCAGAGAGCTCCATCACAGCACTGAAGCATTGGGGGGAAGACAATACACGCTCCTTTGGGCAATTCTGGGCAATTCGCCTGCTCCCTGGGACCCTCAGCAAAAGTTGAAGTTGAAAACTTCAGACTGTTCTGACTTACTTACCTTAATAGTTACCCAGGAAATGTTAGACAGAAAAATCCTGGTCTAATGACCTGAGTAACGACAAAACTGACTCCCTTTTACTCACACTGACCCCCTTGTCTTACCCTGCAACTACACCCCCGACCACCCTGAACCACTGACCACACCCCTTGACCACCTGACTGCTACCTCCTGAACCCCTGACCTTACTACTGCTTCTGACTCAACCCGACTATACCCCCCCGAGCCACCTGCCACTATACCCACCTACCACCTAACCCACCAGCCACCTGACCCACCTGCCACCCTAACTCCTGCATCCCAACCCGTCCCCTACCCTACCTACCTATCACCTCACCCACCTGCCACCTCACCCACTTGTCATCCTACCCACCTGCTATCCTACCCATTTACCACCTCACCCACCTGCCATGCCACTTACCATCCTAACCACCGACTACCTCACTCACCTGCCACCTCACCCACTTGTCATCGTACCCACCTGCCACCTCACCCACTTTCCACCCTACCCACCTGCCACCTCACCCACTTGCCACCCTACCCACCTGCCATCCTATTCACTTACCAACCTACCCACCTACCAGCTCACCAACCTGCCACCTTAACCACCTGCTAGCCATTCCCCATGTCAGCCTTCCCACCTGCCACCCTACCAACCTGCCACCCTACCCACCCACCACCTCACCCACCTGCCACCTTACACACTTACCTCACCCATCTACCAATCATACCACCCTATCCATTCAGTCATTCATCTACTCACCTATTCAGCCATTCATTCATTCACTAACACTCACACTGGACATTTAAACTTAAACAGCTAGTGTTGTAAAAAAGAGGCATGTATTGTCTTCCCCCCAGTGTTACAGTGCTGTGATGGAGCTCTCCAAAGACCCTGCCCTCTGCAATTCTGGAAAAGCCGGGCTCAGAAGACCCAGCAAGAAATGCGGAGCAGCTTTGAGTTATGGAAAAGTTTGAGCAGAGTGGTAATCTGACAATGATTTCCGCTCTATGGAAGATTCAGGCCAAAGTTTCACATTTTAAGATTTTTACCGCAACAAACACACTAAAATCAACATATATTAAGCATTATTTAGTAGCAAACTAACAGATTAAACTACAGAAAAGGTATTTCCCTTAACTTCTTAACACAGCCAAAAATCATCCACCATGTCTATATGTTATGCCACTACCTCAGCAGAAATGTAGTCTTGTGCTTAAAAGCTCATCCCAGCGTTATCATGATCTTTTCTCCCTGTCCCACCAGAGTGAAGTTTCCATTGTTCTTTTAAACAAAGTCCCATTCGTTTAATCTTCGAAGCATAACTGAATAGACTTGCTGTAGCAAGGTACCCTCTTGCAATTCCTTGGTTTTTAACCCTTGACAATCCTTGTTTCCTTGAACAGGGGTCCCATCCTCACCAGCAGTGATGAACTCAAAAGCAGCCCTTTACTTCTGCCTGGCATAGCTGCACCTGGCTTTGGTGTCCTCCCCCCAAATCTCTTAATCTGACTGACCCTGAGAGTCACTGAGGCTGGGAAGCAGCACAACCAGCTGGCTGCTTCCTTGTGTCAAGGTGTTAAAAATCGTACGTGACTTTAAATAAGTTTCAATTTGAATTGCTATCTCCGTAACAAGCAGGTCACATGGCTTTGTCTCTGGGCAGATTTAGTTTAATAGGATGTCTGATCCCCTTCTCCCAACTACTCCACTTTGCCTTGAATTAAATGAGACCATCTTATAGGAGAGAATTTTCCCCCCATCGGGAGGGGTTGTGCGGAGGCGGGCACGGAACCGATCGGGTCCGTGATGCCATTTTAATTGGGCGGGCCAATTAAGGCCCACCCAGCATGACGTGCAACCAGAAGCGCTGTGCGTTCCCTGTGCAGGTGGGTGGGGGGGTTCCCTGAGTCGGGAGTGCGTTCTTTCGTGCATGTACACGAAAGAGTGCAGAAATCTCCCTGAGGCACAGAGGGAGAAAAGTTTTAAGTTTTAAAAATTTTAATAAAGGAAAAAAAATTAAGACTTGTCCCCTCATGTGACAGTGTCACATGAGCTGGGACATGTCAATGATCTTTAATAAAAACATTTATTTAATTTATAAACCTTTCATGAACCCTCATCCCGCCCGTGGATGAGGTTCTATGAAAAATGCGAAGGCCGCCTGGGCTCTTCGCCTGCCCGCCAACTTTAAGGTTGGATGGGCAGCTTTCTCAATAGGGTTAATTAGTTAATTAATGGCCTTAACAGGCCCTTGACAGTTCAGCGGGCACGCAGCCAGCTCGGCTTTTTAAGCTTCCCACGCCAAAGATTCAGCCCATAAAGTCTAGCATTCATAACATCTCCCCCCCATAAAAAATGAAAAATTATTTCAGTAATTAGTTTTCTATAACATTATAAAAATAAGTATTGTAAACACTTTAACAACCAACTTACTACATACAGTACAAGGAAGATTCTTTCCCCCTCTATCACACTTCACCAGCAACATTTTGTTTTGGCTTAACCAGTAACAACCAACTGCATGTGATAATTATAATTTAAAGTGCAGATTGTGTGGGTTCTTAGAGTTCCAACTCTCTTGCAAATGAGAATTCACTTTACTACTGGTGGCTTTGCTGTCCATCACTTGTCGCAGATCTCTTTTCTCATTTTGCGCAGTCTTTATAACTTTTCCATGTACTCAGTTAGAAAATTGTATGCTTGGTTTGGTCTGGTTAACTTTGTCAAGAACAACATTATTATCAGGGTGTTGACCTTTCAACACAGTCTTTGAGCCACCCTGTTCATGTTGTTACTCCTGGAACAGCATCTTCTGGTCGGCGAGCGGGGAGTGGGGCCCGCTTGCCAACGCATAAAATGATGCGGAGTGACATCGGGTGTGCGTCCCGACGCCACCCTGCGTCATTTAGATTGTCATTTCGGCGGGTGCGCATCCGACTCAGATGCGCACCCACCGACCTGTCAATGGCCTACTAAAAAGCCAGTTGAACTCATTAATGGACCTGCCCATCCAACCTTAAGGTTGGCGGGCAGGCCGGGAGCCTGGGCGGGCTTGTGAAAAAGCATTAAACCTCATCCATGGGTGGGATGAGGTTTCATGAGTGATTATAAAAATGCAGAATATTTTACAATAAATGTTATGGACATGTCGCAGCTCAGTGTCACATGAGGGGACATGGCAGGGAATTTTTTTCTAATTTTTATTCAAAATTTTAAATTGGAGCCAATCTCCCTGAGGCAGCACTTTGCCTCAGGGAGATCTGTGCGCTCTTTTGTGTGCATGCGTGAAAGAGTGCACTCCTGGCTGACGGAATCCCCACCCGCCTGCACAGGGAGCACATAGTGCTTCCTGGCACACGTCATGCTGGGTGGGCCTTAATTGGCCCACCTACGTAAAATGGCGGCGGCCAATGGTAGTGGGGGGGGGGGGGGGGGGGGGGGGGGGGGGAATTGTTGTCCCTGCTTTCCATTTTCTTCCATGTCTCCTGTTTTTTTTTAACCTCCAAGTTTGTAAAGAAACTCTCAACCAGCCACACATCTGAATTGTCCTCATCCTCATCATTCAGGATCACTTTTATCTTTAAGTTTGTGTCCATGTTTTAAACCTTCCATGTTCTATTCTAGGAAGTACAGGTTTAACACTGTCTCCTTTTGTGAAAGCAGTTCATTCTTCTGTTGAGTAAAATCCTGTTTAACTGTTTTAAGAATTTTGTTTAGGCTATATCAGTGATCAGACAAAAAAATCTTGATACTCTTTTCTAGTCAGTTCACAATTTAAAAAAAAATTGTTTTTCTTTCCATCTTCGCATTTAGCACAAGCCTTGTCTAGTTCTTTTCCAGCAAGAGCAATATTCTCATCATTCGAAAGTTTGAATTTATGTTCAAGAATACGTATCCTTCATCGCAGCTCTATGGTGTCAGAATTGGTTGCAGCAGAGCCATTTGGTCTCAAGCCACTTCTTTCCTTTGTTTTATCACCAGCTTTAAGTGCGTTTGCTATCTGCTTTGTCACCTTTTGCTCAGGCTTTGCCTGCATTTTTAATTCAGACAGATTTAATTTGTTTTCAGCTGCCACCAACCGTTTGCCTTCAGTCTGCTGTTCTATTGTCCTCTTAACATTAGTATTTTGAACTTATGACTCTTTGGACACAGCTTTAGTTGGAACAGTAATTTTCACAGCAAGATTACAGACAGTCATGGATTTTTGTACATCACTTGATTTCTCTTGTACATTTTCAGTTTTAACAGCTTCACCATGCGTGTCTGAAATCACTGGAGGTGACAACACCTTATCAACAGCTAGGTTATTTCCTAATAGAAAATTGACACCTTTAATAGGTAACTTAGGCACAATCCCCACAATTAAAAGACCAGAAATTAAACCAAATTTTAAATTAACTCTATACAACAGAGCAGATAAACAACTTCCATCAATACCCCATAGAAATACATTTTTATTTAGCAAATTTTCTGGACGGAAATTCCCATCGCCTGCCAACATCAGCAATTGTCTAAGTATCTCGAAGAACAATGACCAACTTGCCCACTCAACAAGCAGCTCTCATAAGTTTGTTTCTGGACCGATTTAGTAGGGTGCCACATGGGCTTTTCTCCGAGCAGAACCCGTAGGAGGTCCCATCACCTCCCCCAACTATTCCATTTTACCTTGAATTAAAGGAGACAGTTTAAAACAAAACTATAAGTTCAGCATTTGTAACAATAGCAATGTGTGGAAAAACTAAAAGAGAATCTGAATGTGTTTGGTGTTAGTTTATCTTTTAACTAGTTTTCCCCCTAATTTCTTACAGTTATATGAAAACTTGATATTAGAGACAATTCTCTCCCTGTTTATGCTCTCTGCATTCTTATCTTTCTTCCTCCCTTCCTCCTACCCCTTCACCAGCAGGAGGCAATAATTGCAACACAGACAATTTCCATTATTAAAAATGTATGCAGGAATTTTTCATGGAAATATTAAAGTAAGGACAGATTGTATGGCTTTAAAAATAGGAACTGAATTACACCTCTGTCCATTGATCCAATAATCCTACATTCACTAACCCCACTTCAACTGAAGTTGACATTTGGGTCGGCATTTTCTGGTCCCACCTGCCATGAGACCAGAAATTCCTGCCCGAAGTCAACGGACCTTTGGTTTCTCAGTTAAATTTTCTGTCCTTCCTGTGTCAATTCCTGCAGCGGACGGGACTGGAAAATCATGGCCACAGTGTTAACTCCCCATTTGTAATACCACAGGAGATAGACAGAGAAACAGGTGCATGTGCACATAAACATATATGTGACATGTTACTTTCATAGATGGTTTTAATTTTTTTTGAATAAATGGGGAGAACAAAATACCCAAGCCAGGATTTCCCGGTCGGTGATTGGGGGGGCGGGGCTCCCTCGCCAACGTGTAAAATGGCGCAGAATGACGTTGGGCGGAGTTCCCTATGTCACCCCGCCTCATTTCAATTTTCAGGTCGGCAGGGGCTCAGCAGAAACAGTTGTGCGCCCGCCAACCTGTCAATGACCAATTGAGGCCATTGACAAAGTCGTTAATGTAATTAATGGACCTGCCCGTCCAACCTTAAGTTTGGCGGGCAGGCCAGGAGCCCTGGCGGGCTTCAGAAAAAGCATGAAACCTCATCCACTGGCGGGATGAGGTTTCATGTAGGTTTTAAAATTTTTAATAAAAGTGTCAATGAAAGTGATGGATATATTGCAACACATGTGACAGTGTCATATGAGGGGACATGTCAGGGAAATTTATCTGTTATGTTTTTAAAATTTTTCCGGATGGGAGCCGATCTCCCTGAGGCAGCACTTAGCCTCAGGGAGATCAGTGCGCTAGCGCACTCTCGGCTCAGGGAATTCCCCCTCCCCCCCCCCGCCGCCTGCACAGGGAGCGCATAACGCTTCCTTGCAGACATCACGCTGGGTGGGCTTTAATTGACCTGCCCACGTAAAATGGTGGTGCACCCCCAATCGGGGTCACCGATTGGAAGCTCACCTCCACGCGCCCGCTCCTAAACTTTCCCTCCAACGGGGGGAAAATTCTGCCCCCAGTGACTACAGAAGGTGAGATTTACAGGAAATTGTTTTCAACATTAGTAGTTTGATCCATTTCACATGATATCAAGAAATGTGAAGGCACTGGGTGTTGCAAAGGCCACGGGCCCTGACAACATTCCAACAATAGTGCACAAGACCTGTGCTCCAAAACTTATCATGTCCCTAGCCAAGCTGTTCAAGTACAGATACAACACTGGCATCTACCCAGCAACATGGAAAATTGTTCCAGTATGTCCTGTACACAAAAAGCAGGACAAATTCAATCCGGCCAACTACCACCCCATCAGTCTACTTTCGATCATCAGTATGTCTTGGAAAGGGTTATTAACAATGCTATCAAGCAGCACTTGCTTGGTAATAACCTGCTCACTGATGCTAAATTTGGGTTCTGCCAGGGTCACCCAGTTCCTGACCTCATTACAGCCTTGATCCAAACATGGACAAAACAGCTGCACTCCAGAGTTGAGGTGATAGTGACTGCCAAGTCAGCATCTGACCCAGTGTGACATCAAGGAGCCCTAGTAAAACTGGAGTCAATGGGAATCAGGGGAACACTCTCCACTGGTTGGAGCCATACCTAGCACAAAGGAAGATGGCTGTGGTTGTTGGAGGTCAATCATCTCAGTTCCAGGACATCACTGCAGGAGTTTCTCAGAGTAGTGTCCTAGGCCCAACCATCTTCAGCTGCTTCATCAATGATCTTCCCTCTATCATAAGGTCAGATGTGGGGATGTTTGCTGATGAGACTTGTCAGATACTAAAGCAGTCCATGTCTAAATGCAATAAGTCCTCGACAATATCCATATAAATATTGTGGCTACAAGGGCAGGTCAGAGGCTCGGAATCCTGTGGCAAGTAACTCACCTCCTGACTCCTCAAAGCCTTTCCACCATCTACAAAGCACAAGTCAGGAGTGTGATGGAATAGTCTCCACTTGGATGAGTGCAGCTCCAACAACACTCAAGAAGCACAATACCATCCAGGACAAATCAGCCTGCTTGACTGGCACTCCATCCACAAACATTCACTCCCACCACCACCAATGCACAATAGCAGTATTATGTAACATTTACAGGATGCACTGCAGGAACTCACCAAGGCTCCCTAGGCAGCACCTTCCAAACACATGACAGCTACCATCTAGAAGGTCAAAGGCAGCAGACACATGGGAACACTACCTGGAAGTTCCCTTCCAAGCCACTCACCATCCTGACTTGGAAATATATCGCCGTTCCTTCACTGTAACTGGGTCAAAATCCTGGAACTCCCTCCCTAACAACACTATGGGTGTACCTACACCACACAGAATGTAGCAGTTCAAGTAGGCAGCTACCACAAGGGCAATTAGGGATGGACAATAAATGCTGGCCTATCCTGCGATGCCCTTATCCCATGAATAAATAAAACGATTCATATTTGCTTATTTATGTATTATAACCAAGTTAGATAAACAATTTACTATGCTTCCTAGACAAAACTTTGGAAGTTGAAAACATTTGGTTTTTGGGTACTGAACCTTGCTTGCCTATCTATGCAAATAATATCACATGACACCAACAACCCTGTTCATCTGACATCTGGAAGTTCTGAGTTTTTTGAGTTTCCACCTGTTTGAACTGTAACAGAGATTCAAGACAATGAATTCAATGACAAAGGCCCTCCTAATATTTAATTGGAGAAAATTTCTGCACATACACTGCTGGAAGTCAGACAAGCAGTTTGATAATTTAGTAACAGTGGAGGAGTGGAGAGAGGTGGTGGTGAGATAGAGCTGGATGTCATCAGTGTATATATGAAAACTAAAGCTGTGTTTTTGGATGATTTTGTCGAGGGGCAGTACATAATTGAGACTTCGATCCTTGGTGGATACAGAGGTAATGGGACGGGAGTAGAAAGTTAAGCCATTGCAAGTGATTATTTAGCTATGACTAATAGATAGATAATAATGTAACCAGGTGAGCACAGTCCCGCCCAGTCGATGACAGCGAAGACTTGTTGAAATAAAATAATGTCAAACATGTCAAGGGTGCAGATAGGTCAAGAAAGATAAAGAGGGATATTTTACTGCATTCACAGTCACAAAGTGTGTCATTTATGACATTGATAAGAACCATTTTGGTACTGTGACAAGAGCAGAGACTTGACTGGAGGGATTCAAGCTTGGAGCTCTGGGAGAGATGGTCACAGATTTGGGAGATGGCAACATGTCCAATGATGGAGATGACATATTTTCAATAACAGTAAACTGAAGTCACATCTGCCTGTTCACATCTTGAAAAAGATGCCTTGGCATTATTCTCCCAGGGTCTTAATCAAAAATTATCCTTTAACCAACATCACCAAACACAGATTAACTGGCTACTCACCTTATCACTGTTTGTGCGGCCTTGCTGTCCATAATTTAGTTGGCACAGTCAGAAACATGACAATAGTGATCACACAGCAAAAGTACACCATTGAAATAGGTGAAGTAGCTTGTGACATCTTGAGGATGTGAAAGGCGTTACATAAATGTAAATGTAAGTTTGTTCATTCATATTAGCAAATTACTTTACTAACAAGGAAGACACAAGCACACAATCTGAATTTGTAGGGAAGAACTGATAAGGGAGAGACACATAGTGGGTGATAGTACTCCCCTTAATGAAGTATTAATCACGTTCAAAGGAATTACGGGTTAGAGAAGTTACACTTAGTCCACTAACAAGGAATGTAACTTGTTTGACAATCTGCAATGCTACAAAGATCATTATAAAATATGTTATGATTCAATGTGAATCACTACTTTGTTCTTTCATTTGATATTGGTAAAATAAATCCGCCTGTTGACTAACATTTGTTAAATAATACACCTTCTGACACGTTGCACATTGGGGATTTCAGTATCCAGCTGAAACCTTCCATGCTATTATAGGAATAGCATTGGGCAGTAAAATAGCAAACACCTGACTGTAAGAGACATGGCATCCACTTACAGGAGGGACTAGTGGTGCTGAATCAAATTCAGTCTAGATAACTCCGATCTAAAATTTTGCCTCTTGTGAATAAATATCATCAATAGAATCAGGACATAATTCAAAAACACTTAAGCCTTGAACAATAGCTTTTCCACTGCAGTATTGTGGCTTTTATTTAGGATTGGTATTGCTCCATGTTAAAATGAGAACACTTACATGTGTGGTCCAAGTGTTGCAGCTCTCATAACAACAATTACCAAGATGGCAATGGTTAAAACAAGTGAGAACAATGAAACCTAGAAAGAGAAAAAGAGGAAGTGAATTTTCATTTGTTCAAAATCTTCTGTCAAACTATCAAACGAATCTCCACAATATGTCAGAACATAAGAAAATTAGCACTAGAAGAGGACTTTTAATCCAAAGCTTAACCCTTTAGTATCACAAATTTCCACTGAGGGGTTAAAATGATCTGGCCTGGAATCTGTCAGCATGGTGCAAAGAGAAAAAAATAGCTCAGAAAGCAACTCAGTTACAAAAATAAAAGCCCTGGGAAAATGGCAAGGGTGCCAGGGTGTTTAGCAGAGTCCATAATGCAAGAAAACAGTTCGAATATTTGGTCCACCTTTTTTCGCAGTTTGCTAGAGCTTAGTTGATGCTCCAAAAGAATTTGTGCCTTATAATGTCCTTCACATCTGCTGAACTTCCTGGAGACTGATTAATTTCAGTACATCATGAATTTTTCTGTGACTTAATTACAAGGTGAAGCTAATTCAAGATCATTGATTTGTCTGAAAGAAAGTATTTGCATTTATATAGTGTCTTTCATGGCCTCAGAATATTCCAAAGCAATGCTTTAAGTGCAGTCACAGTTATCATATAGGGAAATGCAGCAGTAAATTTCCACATAATAAGGTTCCATAGGTAGTAATGAGATAAATTACCAAGCTGAATTTAGAAAGTATTGAGCAAATCTAAAAAAGAGATTAACAGGGACAAAGAAAGTATGAAAATATGTTAGTGGTTAACATAAAAGAAAAACAAAAGGCTCTTAGAAATGTATAACAACAATAACAACTTGTATTTATATAGGGCTTTCAATGGAATAAAGTATCCCAAGTCGCTTCACAGGGGTGCTGTCAAAAAAGATATGAAACTGAGCCACCTAAGAAGATATTAAGCCTGATGATTAAAAGCATGATCAAAGAGTAAGGTTTTTAGGAGTGCCTTGAAGATGGACAGAGGTAGAGAGACTGGAAGGTTTAGTGAGGAAATTCCAGAGCTTAGGGACTTAGTAGTTGAAGGCACATTCACTAATGGTGCAATTAAAATCAGGGATACACATGACATCAAAATTAGAGGATCGCAGAAATCTCAGAGGATAGTGAGGCTGGAGGAGATATGGGAGGGTTGAGAATATGAAGTGAATTGAAAACAGGGATAAGAATTTTAAGATCAAGGCGTTGTTTGACCAGCAGCCAGTGTAGCTCAGTAAGCTCAGGGTTGATGGGTGAATGGAATTTGGTGTGAGTTATGATATGAACAGTAGAGTTTTGAACGCGTCATGTTTGTGGAGGGTAAAATATGGGAGACCAGCCATAAGTGTATTGGAATAGTCAAGTCAAGAGGTGACAAAGACATAGAACTCAGCAGCAGATGAGTTCAGGCCTGGATGGAATTGGGCAATGGCCTTGACATCAAGGCAGCATTTGACTGAATGTGGCATCAAGGAGCCCTAGCAAAATTGGGGACAATTGGAATCAGGGGGCAAACTCTCCGCTGGTTGGAGTCATACCTGCACATCTTCAGGTCGAGCAAAGACTCCAAGGCTGCCACGTTCATCAGTTTTTTGTTGCAAATCAACAAGTTTATCTCTGGCATACTGGGGAAGGTGACCTTTGCATTGTGAATAGAGTGCCTGCAAGTCAATCAACATCAAGGTTCTCCATGACCAGGCCTTCAAAGGCAAAGTTGTGATGATCCCTGGACAAAAAGAAGTTTGCCTCACCAACAACATGTATTAGTGATGAGCCATCAACCTGGTGATCAGATTGGGATGAACTTTTGACTGGCACACCGAGCCTCATATCTGTGGAAGCATGGATCATGTTGCCAGTGGCTCCACTGTCAATGGTCACTCAAGTAGTATGGTGCTCGAAGGATGTGTCGAAGTAAGGTGACTAATGAATCTGTACATGGAGTGAAGCTGATTCCAACAAAACATCAGCAGGTTCCGCATCCCCTTCATTGCAACAACCAACTGTGATGACATCATCATTATCGTTTTCCAGGATAGCAACAATCTTACGAGCTTTAGCCATACATTGGCGGTCTTGATCTGGCAGAAAATAATACTTGCTGAGGAAATGTTTATCTAGTTGACCCAGATCGAGACAGTGAATTCATAATGGCCATGACCCTGTGTATGAAGGAAGGGAGTTACTGGGTCTGGTCTTGTTCAACAAGGGTGAAACTGTCTTACATTTCTGTCAGGAGGAAGCAGCAGTACAGAGAGCCTTAGCATCAGCAGATGCATGAATCTCATCCAACAGCAAATACAAGGCTTGGGAGATCTCTGGCTTGGCAGATACCAGGGTGCATGAGTGAGCTTGGTGCCATGCTTCTGCTTCACCAGACATAGTAAGCTAGGGTGAATGAGTTTTAGCCAACATAGGACCACTATATTCTCCAGTGAGGGTGACATCTCTTCATCGTCAACATGAGGTAGACTGTGATGACTGAACCCACCTTTCAGCAAGAAGTTATCCTTAAAGAAGGACATCAGACATTGATACAGATCTTTATACCTTTCATCTGACTGCATTCTGAAATTAGTCAGGTCTAAGAGTTGGTAACCTATGGTCTAGAAACAATAATGCAGGCGGATGGTTTGTCAGATCAAAGAAAGTGTCATTGATGCTTTAGCTATAGAGTTGTGTGATATAATGGGGCAGTAATTCACTATCTGCCCTAGCATCAGGTCCTATAAGTTTGTCTTTTGTTCAGCAGTGTGTCCCAACACCTCCTATGTCTCTAAATCCATGAAGAGTTTTAGTCTTGGTTCTCTTCTTTCTGATGAAACCACCAACGAGGAAGAGGGCAAAGTTAGGATCAAGTGTCAAAGTGTAGATTAGGTTTTGACACCAATGATCAAATCAATTGACTGTCTCAATCTTCCCTAAACACGACTGCTTCAGTACCCGATGCGTGGCTGCCATAGTTTCCGCTGTTACTGTATCACAATACTGTGCACTAAGTAGAGGTGAATATCCATCGATATGTACCACATAAGATCACCCTTTTTCCTTTGGTGAGGTGTGAAAATGTTCCAACAGGTATCACCGTGCCAGTAGGCTATGTTTACCTTCAAGTTGGCACACAAACTGGATCACAACATCAACAGTGATCAGGTGAAAACTTTGAGCTTTAATGCAACCACGGAATCGAGCAGCACAACAGCCATTCTAAAATGGCCAAACCCATATGGAAACAGGGCTCCCAGCCACCAGAGGGGGATAACATATAATGGCACATTGTATTTAAAATTGAGGCTCTAGGTTTTCTTTTAGTCAAATTACAGATTACAGCAGTGAATAGATTATTTACATCAAAATCCTTTGAACTTTAACATTCCCTAATTAATTAAAACTAAAGCCATAGTCACCTTTCCTAAATTAGCAATGTTACGATACAGGGACAATGGAAGCATAAGCAGAATGGTTGTGAGCATAATTACAAAACGTCTCTCGGCTAATATGCTTTCAGGAGCGACTGAAAAAAAAACAGATGAAATGTTAGAATTTAATTTTTACAAAGCAGTTTCCAATATTAAGAACCAAAATAATGAACTCATTTACACAACTACAGCTATTTGCTTAACGTTCCGAACTGTGCGGAATAATGACCTAGATCTTCGGTCTCTGGGTGGTCGTACCCCATAGTTACCCCGGAAGATGTACTGGGGGACTACTCGGAAGTCCCAAAGCAAGGACTCCACAGGAATTGCCCAGGAAGTTTCAACTTCTCATGGGCGATTATCCTTCTATGGGAACCCTCTGAAACTCTGAGTTAGAGTCAAAGACTTTGGATGTTTCTGACTCACTTGGCAGAATAGTTACCCAGGAAAAGTTAGAAGGATTAAGGTTCTAACTCCTGGGTTACAAATACTACTGACAACCCAACTCTCCACTGGACTCCTTGATTACCCCAAGTCCCCAGCTAACTCCCGACCACCTGACTACCCCCTCTCGACCCAACAGCCCCCTGACCATCCAACTATCCCCCCCACATCCCGATTACCTCCGACACCCTGATTACCCCACGACCATCCAACTAACTCCCAACCCTGACTAGCCCCCCCCACCCCAACTACCTCCACATCCCCCAGCTACCCTCCCAGATCACCCTGACCACTCAAATATCCCCACACCCCAACCCCCTCCCCACCCCCAACTATCCTCCCAAACCCTGACTACCTACCAACCACCACACCCCACTATCTCCCCACCTCTCCAACCCACCCTACCCCACCCCCACCCCACCCCCAACCACTCACCTGCCACCCTATCCCTTCACTCACTTACCTTTTCTCTGGAGCTTGTCAAAGTGCCTTTGGGACATTTGAACTTACTGGAATACAACAGCTAGTGCCATAAAAAAGGAGTATGGCTTGGCTTCCCCTGAGCCTCCAGCACTACAAAGATGGACTCTACGCTCCACATTTCTGAGAAGGCCAAGTTCAGAAGTCCGAGTGAGAAATGTAGTGCTCCAGTGCATGGTAAGTGAATAGGAGTGCAGTGTCAATCCAACAATGACTGCCACTCCTCGGAAGATTCGGCCCAATATTGTGGAGAAATGCAACTTTAATAAACCATTTTTCAATACATGAACAACAACAATGATTCACCTTTCTTCCAACCTGGTAACTTCAACTGTTTTTTCATGTCAAAGTCAAAGTGGCCAAAGAACAATTTTCTAACCATCATGGCCAGTAATGCCAGCTGGTTGAATATGTAATCTAGAGCCAGAAGTTCATTCAGAACTCCCTATGTCATGTGTAATCTTCCAGCCAAATCATTTGGGCTGGTCTAAAATGTTCTCCCGACCCCATGCCTCAGCTGCATTGCTCTTTCAGAGCTTTTTAAAATGCTAATACCCTAATTGGGCAGGAGGCTCAATTAGTGCGGCCAAGCACCTCCAGGAGGCTGGAGCTTCCTGCTTGACACCAGCAGCAAGGGCAGACAGCAGACATGTTGGAAGCTGCCACTGCCTTGCTGGATAGACCAGGCAACTCCTTGACCTCCAGAAGGCCAAATGCAGTGGGAAGAGCCAAGGACAACAAGTTAAGATGCAACGCTAGTTGGCCCCTCAAATTTGGTTTTAAAACAAATGCAAACAATATACTTGGGGCACCATGGTGAACCCTACACCACAAGAATATTTGGGCTTGTTCAATTTGCTGTTTTCTGTTAGTTAGCCAATAGTCTATCCATGCTAATACATCACCCCAAACACCATGGGCTCTTATCTTGTGCTGTAACCTTTTATGTGGCACCTTATCGAAAGCTTTTTGGAAATCCAAATACACATCAACTGGTTTCCCCTTTATCCACTCTGTTTGTTACATCCTCAAAGAATTCTAATAAATTTGTCAAACACGATTTCTCTTTCACAAAACCATGTTAGCTCTACTTTATTGCATTATGGTTTTCTATATATCCTGCTACTTACTCCTTAATAATGGATTTCAGCATTTTACCAATGACAGAGGTTAGGCTAATTCACCTATAGTTTCCTGCTTTCTGTCTCCCTCCTTTGTTGAATAGAAGTGTTATGTTTGAGATTTTCCAATCTGCTGGAACTTTTCCATAATCTGGGGAATTTTGGAAGGTTACAACCAATGTGTCCACTATCTTTGCAGCCATTTCTTTTAACAGTTTAGGATGTAGGCCATCAGGTCCAGGGCACTTGTCAGCCTTTAGTCCCATTAGTTTTCCTCATACTTTTTCTCTAATGATTGTGATTGTTTTAACGTCCTCCTTCCCTTCTAACCCTGCTTTCTTACTATTCTTGGGATACTTTTTGTGTCTTCTACTGTGAAGAAAGGTACAAAATACTTGTTCAAAGTCTCTCTGTTTCTTTGTTTCCCATTCTCAATTCCCTAGTCTCATCTTCTAAGAGATGAGCACTCACTTTAGTTACTCTTCTTTTTATAGACTGGTAGAAGCTTTTGCTATCTGTTTTTATATTTCTTGATAATTTTCTCTCATATTCCAATTTCTTCCTTTTTATTATTTTTAAGTTATTCTTTGCTGTTTCTAAAATTCTCCCAATTTTCTGGTCTAGCACTAATCTTTTCAGCAGCATACATTTTTTTTCAATTTGACACAACCCTTAACTTCCTTAGTTAGCCACAGATGGTGCATTCTTCTCATAGCTTTGTTGAGAGTTATAAAATATCTCCTTAAATGTCTGCCACTGCTTCTCTACCAGCTTTCCTTTTAACTTATTTCCCCAGTCCACTTTAGATAACCCTATCTTCATACTCTTGTTTAATTTATTTAAAGCCTTTAAGTTTAACACTCTAGTTTCAGATTCACATTTCTTACCCTCAAACTGAATGTGAAATTCCATCATGTTTGGATCACTCTTACCAAGAGGATCCTTTACTATGAAGTCATTAATTAATCTTGTCACATTACACATTACTGTTCCCTGGTTGGTTCCAGAACATATTATTCTAAGATCAACTGTTACAACCCTTAAAATTCCCTCACTCACAAAATTCCCCAAGTTTAGTACTCTCTAGAACAGTATTCTGTGGATCTTGACTCTGTTGACTTACGCCATGTGCTAGCAAAAGCCTCCTGATATAAGCTGAACCTACAACCTGTGTGTCAGAAAGTATCATCCAAGTTGTGTTGCAATAATTCTGGATTAAAATCTTTTAAGAGGTGGGCACCTTGTGTCTTTCAATTATAAATTGTGGCTGGAGTATGGTCAGCAACTGAAGAGCTTTAAAGTTGTGGAAAGGTTATCATTAATGTGGAACAGATTGATGAACTTCACTGGTGGCATGCTTATTTGGACTATTCATATGGTAACTGTTATTTTAGGTAATTTTACCTCAGTAGCTTTCTTGGGATGTGCATCCTCCTTGCATCTGCTTACAACTTGCACTGAGCCTGGAAACTACCTTCTGCCAGGCCTACTGCACTCTTGTCTCCATGAAGAGTGCCTTGGAGTAGCAAACAAAATAACACTTCCTGCAAACAGCTCATATAGTCGCATCTCCACTTTGCCAGCATGAAGCAATGGTTTCAGATGCTCAGTTTTGTGCCTCAACATTTCTTTGGCGTGACTGTTTTGGCAAATAGTTCTCATCCAAAACAATTTTTGTTAAGGCTGAAAACTGTATTTCTGTTTGCCGCCTTTGGAAATATTGAAACAATTATTGTTTCCATACACAGTCACTTATCTTTAAGTGGTCATATCATTTAAATGTTGGCTGCTGCCAAATGCTGATCACTCTTACAATTTGTTACCCTCTTTCTTGGTAAGCTCTGAGATTGAATCTGGGAAATCTCACAAGGTTCCAAAATTGCCCCATTATTTCCAGACCTAAATTCTAACATTATTCTGCAAACCAATTATCTGGAAAGTGCATCCTAGCTGTAGCCATTTTTAATGGGAATCTCTTTACAATGAAGTCAGCATGCAATTGTTAAGGTAGCAAAACGGTGCCCTCTAGGTGATGGGAAATGTAGTGCTACCAGTTGGTTATTTTCACATGGCTCAGAATGCCAGGTATACATATTGCTTTAGGCTAAGGAAGAAAACTATTATAACCAGTCACCAGTCAAAACAACTTGAACCTTAAAATCATATTGGGATTTCACTGATTTCCAACTGTAACTCTGGTAAAACATTTGCAGGGTTCCTTTGGGAACCATTGGCTGCTTATGTCATTTCTATTAGGATTTTAATGGAAGGCTGGTCGAAACTCAGCAAGGTTTTTAACAAGTTCATGACCCTTATACGCAATTTTGATAGTAATCATAAGCAGATCCTCACCCAATGAAAATTTGCAAATGACTTATACTGCACTAGTATAGCCTGCAGTACACAAAACTGATTAGAAACAATTTTGTAATTCCTAGATGGATTACTATTAAAGAATCTAGCATTGACTAGTTACAAGTCTAGCATCAACCAAGCAGGTTGGACTTATACTCATTGGAATTCATGAGAGGTGATCTTATTGAATATAAGATTCTGAGGGGGCTTGACAGGGTAGTTGCTGAGAGGATGTTTCTCCTTGTGGGGGAAATCTAGAACTAGGAGGAGCAGTTTCAAAATAAGGGGTCTCCCAATTAGGAAAGAGGAATCACTTCTCTCAGAGGGTTGTTAATCTTTGGAATCCTCCACTGCAGGAAGTATTGGAGGCTGGGTCATTGAATATATTTGAGGCTGAGCTAGATAGACTGTTGGTCTACAAGGGAGTCAAACGTTTGACAAGGTCCCTCATGGCAGACTGGTACAGAAGGTAAAGTCGCACGGGATCAGGGGTGAGCTGGCAGGATGGATACAGAATTGGCTTGGTCATAGAAGACAGAGGGTAGCAGTGGAAGGGTGCTTTTCTGAATGGAGAGCTATGACTAGTGGAGTTCCGCAGGGATCAGTGCTGGGACCTTTGCTGTTTGTGGTATACATAAATGATTTGGAGGAAAATGTAACTGGGCTAATTAGTAAGTTTGCAGACGACACCAAGGTTGGAGGAGTTGTAGATAGTGAAGAGGATTATCAAAGGATACAACGGGATATAGATCAGTTGGAGACTTGGGCGAAGAAATGTCAGATGGAGTTTAATCCGGACAAACGCGAGGTAATGCATTTTGGAAGGTCTAATACAGGTAGGAATTACACGGTAAATGGCAGAACCCTTAAGTGCATCGACAGGCAGAGGGATCTGGGTGTACTGGTCCACAGGTCACTGAAAGTGGCAACGCAGGTGGATAAGGTAGTCAGGAAGGCATATGGCATGCTTGCCTTCATTGGCAGGGGTATTGAGTATAAAAGCTGGGAAGTCATGCTGCAGCTGTATAGAACCTTGGTTAGGCCACACTTGGAATATTGCGTGCAATTCTGGTCACCACATTACCAGAAGGATATGGAGGCATTGGAGAGGGTGCAGAGGTGGTTTACCAGGATGCTGCCTGGTCTGGAGGTTATTAGCTATGAGGAGAGGTTGGAGAAACTCGGAATGTTCTCATTAGAGTGACGGAGATTGAGGGGCGACTTGATAGAAGTTTACAAAATTATGAGTGGCATGGACAAAGTAGATAGTCAGAAGCTTTTTCCCAGGATGGAAGAATCAATTACTGGGGGACATAGATTGAAGGTGAGAGGAGAAAACTATAGAGGAAATGTGCGGGGCAAGTTTTTTACGCAGAGGGTAGTGAGTGTCTGGAATTCGCTGCCAGAGGAGGTGGTGGATACAGGTACGATAGTGGTGTTTAAGAGGCAGCTTGACAAATACATTAATAGGATGGGAATAGAGGGATACGGACCCCGGAAGTGCAAAATGTTTTAGTTGACGAGCAATATGATTGGCGCAGGCTTGGAGGGCCGAAGGGCCTGTTCCTGTGCTGTACTTTTCTTTGTTCTTTGTTCTTTGTTCTTTGTTTATGGGCAGCAGGAGTTGAGGCCATGATCAGATCAGTCGTGATCTTATTGAATGGCGCAGCAGACTTCAGCCGACAAATAACCTACTTCTGCTCTCATATCTTATGTTTTTATTGAGCCAACAAGCCTCATATTTAATGTCTGGTCTGACACAGCAGCAGGAATACCACAATGGGTCTCAGAGTCCCTGGGCATTGAGGGAGTAAGGAGAAAATAATCACCTGCTGAAAATTGTGCAAGAAATAGGATTAGACTCAGTTGCAGAAAAATCTGCAAACATTTACCATCTTGACTGTGGAAATATACCACACCATAAGCAAGTGAATTTCAGATGATCTTTGAAAATTACTTAGCTGAACATAGCCTTTCTTCACTTATATAACCTCCTTGAGGTCAGCCGAAACCTTTCCCACAGCTGGCCCATTGTTAGAACAAAAAGGTTCTTTCTATATATAGGCCAGAGTTTTACGTCCTACGGGTGGGCGCGTGTCCGACCCATCCGGCCACGAAATAGTGTGAGATGAGGTCGGGTGTCCGTCCCGACGTCATCATGCACTTGTGTGATATATTGTTCGGCTGCCGCACGCAGCAGTGAGAAATGTGTCCGCTGACAATTAAGTGGGTAATTAAGCTCATTAAGGAGGCAATTGAAAGTGATTTCTCGTGGCCTATCCACTTTTATGGTTGGCGGATGGGCCAATCGGTCAGGCGCCTTTACGTTTTTGCTCAAACCTCAATCCAGGGCGGGATGAAATCTCCATGGGGAAATAAAATGAAAAGAGATATCTGGGAACTTTCTTTTAATGAGGTATGCTTTCAGGTGCTTAATTGTGGCTGCATGGACATATTTTGCAGCATTTTTGTTGTTTCGTTTATTCTGTGGAGGTCTGCAGTTCCCTGAGGCAGCTGTCTGCCTCCAGGGAGCTCACTGGAAGCGCTCACCAGCACCCGCGATGACATCAGCGCCCATCCTCTTCCCACCCTCAACAGCAGTCCTGAGCCTTTCTCAGCGCATTAATTGGCCAGCCAGCATGAATTTGCAGTTGGGGGTCGATAGCAGTTGGGGGCTGATCGGGGTCGGGGGCCCGTTTCCCGTCTGTTCCTGGGCCCACCGATTGCGTACGCCCAACAAGCGAAAAATTCAGGTCATAATTTATATTTATGTTTTCAAAGGAAATAATTATTAACAATAATTATTTTCTCTGTGGTCTCTGCCCTGTAAATCTTTCTTTCTCTATCATTTTTTTTTGTACGAGTAAACAGGGGGCTACGTAGTGCCCCCCCTACTGTGTTTTGAGTGTGTGTAAACAAACTAACCCTCTGAGTTTACCTTATCCCAAGTTTGCTAATAGAAAATTGGATCACACCAAAACTGAGGGGTAGGGAAACACGCCATTGCTTATCAAGGGGGAAGCAAACCAAATACCTTTCTATTTATGGACTGGTGGTAAGAGAAGAAATCAGGATTGTTTAAATTAAACCCCCACACCCTGCCCGTTACAACTGGATCCTGCCCCTCCCACTGCAAGTCCCTATTCAGCCAAGAGAGATGTCCTAAACTCTGGCACCAGGCGGGCAATACAGCCTGGACTTTTGCTCTCAGCTGCAGAGGGCTGTATCTATCCCCTTGACTATAACTATCCCCTATTACCACTACATTCCTATTAACTGCCCTGTTTGACTGCTTTCCTGTACCACTGTGCCATGGTCAGTTCACTCATCCAGCCTGCAACCCCCACTTTCGCCCAGACAGGCTGCAAGAACCTCAAACCAGTTAGGCATTTGCAAAGGCTGAGGCTTCTCCACTTCTACCTTCCCAATCCCCATACCTGCCTCGCTTGCAGTCACACTCTCCTGTCCTTGACCATGGGCCAAATCAGATGAATCTATCCTAAGGGGTGTGAACGCCTCCTGGAACAAAATGCCCTCGTAACTTTCCCCGTCTCTGATGTGTCACAGCATCTGCAGCTCGGTCTCCAGCTCAATGACTCTAGGCCAAAGTTCCTCCAGCCGCAGACACTTGCTGCAGACGTGTTTGCCTGGATTACACAGGTGTCCACGAGCTCCCACATTCTGCAGGTGCCACACATCACCTGCCTTGCCACCTTTATAGTGTTTAATTAATTACTTTACTGATTAAATTTTAATTAATGTCTCAATTATTTCAATAATATTCTACTTACCCTGTTCAAAATTCCCTGGTTAAGATAATAGCAAATACTTACCAGCCAATCTAATAAGCTTTACTACCATTCGTAATCCTTAGTTAAGTTACTAAAACTTTACAATCACTAAAATTATCTGAGTTTCAAAAGATAAATGAGAAAAATACTCACCAACCAATCAGCTACCTGCTTTCCTATGAGGTCACACTTTGATTTAGCACGCTCGGTCTGCTCTAGGGCCACAGATTGGATACCCCCTTGTAGATGCTGCTGTCTGTCTCCGGGTTCTCCTCTCTCCCGCTCTTGTAGATGCTGCTGTCTGTCTCCGGGCCCTCCTCTCTCCCGCTTTTGTAGATGCTGCTGTCTGTCTCCGGGTCCTCCTCTCTCCCCCTGTTTTAGGTGCTGCTGTCTGTCTCCGGGTCCTCCTCTCTCCCCCTGTTTTAGGTGCTGCTGTCTGTCTCCGGGCCCTCCTCTCTCCCCCTGTTTTAGGTGCTGCTGTCTGTCTCCGGGTCCACCTCTCTCCCCCTGTTTTAGGTGCTGCTGTCTGTCTCCGGGCCCTCCTCTCTCCCGCTCTTGTAGATGCTGCTGTCTGTCTCCAGGCCCTCCTCTCTCCCACTTTTGTAGATGCTGCTGTCTGTCTCCGGGTTCTCCTCTCTCCCGCTCTTGTAGATGCTGCTGTCTGTCTCCGGGCCCTCCTCTCTCCCGCTTTTGTAGATGCTGCTGTCTGTCTCCGGGTCCTCCTCTCTCCCCCTGTTTTAGGTGCTGCTGTCTGTCTCCGGGTCCTCCTCTCTCCCCCTGTTTTAGGTGCTGCTGTCTGTCTCCGGGCCCTCCTCTCTCCCCCTGTTTTAGGTGCTGCTGTCTGTCTCCGGGTCCTCCTCTCTCCCCCTGTTTTAGGTGCTGCTGTCTGTCTCCGGGCCCTCCTCTCTCCCGCTCTTGTAGATGCTACTGTCTGTCTCCAGGCCCTCCTCTCTCCCACTTTTGTAGATGCTGCTGTCTGTCTCCGGGTCCTCCTCTCTCCCCCTGTTTTAGGTGCTGCTATCTGTCTCCGGGTCCTCCTGTCTCCTTTACTCCTTAGGGGCACAATGAGCCATTGATCATACTGTGGATGAGAAGATAAACATGAGGTGGTCTCCAATGATGATTTACCCCATTCTTTCAGGAGTCGTATAAGGGCGGCCCAAAGCATTGTTATCTCAGCCCCATTAGTGGTAGAGAAATTCCTGACCCCCGCCTGCCATCTGCCACTGGGTACAGCTAAGATTGGGGACCCACTTAGCAGAGAACAATAGGTGCAACAACCATAGCATTAATTACTTTTACTTAGAAACCTATTCCACGCAGGCCTGAATTTTTCAGTCGGCCTGCGGGGTCAGGCCCAACACACCAGCACGTAAAATGACATGCGATGAGGTCGGGCATGCACCCCAATGCCATTGTACTGTCTCGCGATGTTTCGTTTGGTGGGCACGCACCAGAGTCAGCTGCGTGCCCACCGAAAACTGATAGGCCTATTAAGGCCATTAACGAATTAATTAGTGCCATTGTTAATGCTGCCCATCCAACCTTAAAGTTGGCGGGCAGGCAAAAAAGCCATGCAGCCTTTACGATTTTAGGAAACCTCATCCACGAGCGGGATGAGGTTCCCTAAAACTTTTATGAATCAAATAAAAAAGTTGTCTGAAATATAAAAACATGTCCCATCTCATGTGACACTGTCACATGAGAGGACATGTTTAATTGTTTTTTCCCCATTTATTTAAATTATTTCAATAGCGATTCAATCTCCAAGGCAGCTCTGTTCCTCAGGGAGATTGAAGCGCTCTTTCGCGCACATGCACAGAAGAGCGCTGGCCCCGACTCTCCCTCCTCCCTCCACCCGCACAGGTGGCGCTGAGCTACCGCTCGCGTCTTACGCTGGGCGGGGCTTAATTGGACCACCCGCATAAAATGGCGGCGCAGAGCCAATTGTGGGTGGCATTCGGCTCCACGACCACCCCCGCCCGCTCCCGCCGAGCCCACCTGCCGACTGAAAAATTCAGGCCCTGGTACTCTGAAGGGAAAAAAAACAAACCAATCTGAAATCTTGCTTGAGGGTGGTTAATTTTATACCAAGTCATTCAATTCTGCAACACCTAGATTATCCATTTAAAATAAAATCTGGATCATGTCTTGTCAGTTTTCTTTTTCCCAATAATGTTCTGTTCACCATTGTCTCCTCCAATGTCATGCTGTGAGTCAAGGCCCATTACTTCAGCTAACTCTGGAGGAAATCATTTATTTTCCTCATTGGTTTAGATATCGTGTGAAGAGGCATAGCAGCAACTTTAAGATGTAGTGTTCATTATTTTTTTTTTGTGTTGCACACACTGACAAGATCAGCATTCAAGGAACATTTACACTTTTTATGTTTTTTTTCTAAACAAGAAACACATATTTCAGTCGGTGGGCAGGCTCGACAGGAACCCAACCACTGCCCGCAATCGGGTGCGCTCCGCAATTTATTGCGGGTGTGGGCCAATTAAGGCCAACCCAGCATAAAGCGCGGCTCCCAAGATCAGCAGGAAGGGGCTGGAGGTAATGTGCGCCGGGACCAACGGCGACCCGGCGGCCTATTCAAAAACGACGCAGGGAGCAGTCCTAAGGCTGCCATTGACTTCACACATCAGTAATGGAGAACGTTGTCGGCGAGCAGTGCAGGCAGGAGGGCAGGTCAGCGGGGAAGCCAGCATCAAGGTTTTCCGATGAGTGCCTTGCTGCCCTTCTTGAGGTGGCGGCAGCATACCGGGATAGCCTTGTCCCAAGGGACGGGAGGAGGAAGACCCCCCCACAACCAACATGCCTGGGAGGAGGTGGCATCACGGGTCAGCTACCACGATGTGGTGAGGCGCACATGGGTGCAGTATCGCAAGTGGTTTAATGACCTCCTGCGATTAGGAAGGGTGAGTACCGTGTTAGCGTGGCTCATTCAGCACGGCAGTTAGGTGGCCCCCTTACCCACCGCACCTCAGAGTTCTTAGAATGTGAATGGCAAATGTCATGGAAGCAGCATCTGGGTAAGAGGGTGAGCCCTCGCTGCTTGGAGTGAGTGTTTTGCGGCTCCAGGGTCACAAATCGGATGTACCCGGCAAGGTTTTCCTCAGGTGAGGATGGCAAGGCTGTAACGGCAATGAAGGTACAGGGTAGACAGATCAATGCTCCTCTCTCCTTTCTCTCTCACAATGCAGAGAGGCTGTGGACTGGCGGAGGGCCGCCCCACCTTCTACTCCTTACCAGATACGAGCAGAGGGCACTGGAGCTGAAGAGGCGCCATGTGCCTAGATCAACCGGCCATGGTGAGGTTGGGGTGCCACAGGGAACAGAGCATCTGTCACCAACTTGACTCAACTGTGGATAGCTAATTGGGAGACTCCACAAAGGTCACCCACCGACCCTTGGAAAGAGCTGGAGGCATAGAAGTTGAAGACCTTCAGCGCCACTGGCATGGGGTGTGCACCCACACAGTTGGAGCTGATCTCAGGGCCAATTATCTGACAGACGGAGATATATTGAGGTAGCTGCTTCGCTGCCTGTAAACCCTGGCAGCAGGATAGTGACGTCTTCTGTGGCCCCTTCCGCCTTGGACTTCCTGTTGGCCCTGCGTCCCTTGTGCCTGCGTCTGTCCTACCACAGGTGGCTCCCCTGTGAAGCTGAATAGGGACACCTGTCCTCCTCCCCCTTCTGGCCCTCTCTTCCTCCTCAGAGGAGGTGCCCCCAGCGGAGACCACAATCCCCATTCCCAGGGTAAGGGAAGGCTGTTTGATACCTGGAAGGCCCCAAGTGTTATGACTCCTCTGGAGTCCTGAACTGAAGCCTGTTCTTACTGTCAAAGCAGCTCTGAAGCGAAATGAAGTTGTCCTGTTCACACAAGCCAGTAGCAATAAGTAATAAACTAAAGTTCTAACAGCTCGCATTAGCGAGCCCACTCACCCCTCTTCTCCCGCCCGTGGATGAGGCTTTTGAAAATGTGGCCTGCCCGCCTGTCCGTTGTGCCCGTGCGATGCCCTGAAAATCACACGGGCTGCGCAAAATTGATTTCAATTGTTGCCTCAATGGCCTTAATTGGCTCGTTAATTAATGGCGGGTGCGCCTCCAAACTCATAGCGCACCCGACTTCTGAAACATCGCAATGGCGTGCAGTGACATCGGGACACATGCGTGTCTTGCCCGTCCCCGCACACCAACTGTAAAATTCAGACCATAGCTTTTTGTAATTGAACTATGGTGATCAGTAATATTTACACTTGTCTCAAACGCTAAAATGTACCGAGGACAAAGCATATATAATATATAGCATACACACAAACCTACATTCTGAATGCATTTATTTCAAATTACAGCCACATATTTTAAGACAGAAAATTACCTTTGTGTTCACATTTAACATAATCTAGTGTTTATATAAAAAAAAATGAATAGCATGTTACTGTTCCAAAAAGATGTGTCATGCTAGGAGAGGGGTGTGAACGGGTGTCTGAGCAGAGGCTACTTATTTTCCTACAGGAAATAAGCCACCCTGCATGCTCATGCAACTCCCAACAGCGGGTTTCTAAGCAACACTGGCAAGAGAGCTAGGAGTAGGTTGTCTGTCTCTGTTCTCCTAACTGTGCAATTGTGCACATGATGAGCACTAGCAAAACAAGGTGAAAAACATCCAATATATTAAAAATTATTCAAATGTCTGTTTTGTTCATGAGAATGCAACTATGAGCTTTTTTTCTGTTTGAGAAGAATGAAAATGTCGCCATTTTCACCAAATTGGCAAGAAGTGCAAGGGTTCAGATTTATTTTTATTCAATTCACCCCTTAAAACTTCACTTCAGAATTAACCTGGTTCTTAAGCTCAGTGTTACTGTACTTCATGAAACAAGCAGAAAACAATCACTTACCTCCAGGAATTCTTTGGAACACTTTTGTTAATGTATCTCCTGATATTATGTTATAGCTTACCATGGCTGAAAATTAAATATGGCATTTTACAAAATGAATTAGTATCCATACAACAGCTGCAGCACAGAACAAGACCTATGATGGCACATTTGAAAAATTAAATCTCTGTTGAACATTTTTGTACACTATGCATATTATATTAGCAATTATTTTTTTCTATTTTGTACCTGTATGCGAAGTCAAAAGCTTAGGTTAGGGGTGGTCAAGACCAAATGTAATGTCAAATTAAGTCTACAGTTTTCCCCAAAATCAACTTTGGAACCAATTTCAGAGGAGTGAAAGAGGCTGATTCAACAGAGTTGGATAAATACCTGTCAAAACTTTTGACAGAGGAGTACCATGTACAATGGGATCAATGGATCAATATTTCCTGGACATTGGGACTGAAAAGATGAGCCGCTATGGGTACGGTCTTCTCCAGTGCTGTACAGTCCTATTTTTCTTAGAGTTAGACGTGTTCTAGTGGTTTTCACCAACATTATTAGTGAAAAATAGTGATAGGAAAGTCTTGGTCATATTTGTGGATTGTGTGCTGGATGCTTGGGTTTGACTCATTTTGGTTCCCACCAGGACCACTAGTCCTTGTACTGAAGATATTCCCACAGTGCTCAGGTAGGGAGTTCTAAGATTTTTACCCAGTGACGATAAAGGAATGATGATATGGTTCCAAATCAATTTGGTGTGTGACTTAGAGGGGAACTTAGAAGAAGTGATGCTTCAATGCGACTCCTGCCCTTGTCCCTCTAGGTGGTAAAGATACTGTTGAAGAAACTTTGCTGAGTTGCTGCAGTGTATCTTGTAGATAGTGCACACTTGCAGCCATGATGTGCTGGTGGTGGATGAAGGGAATGTTTAAGGTAGTAGATGGGGTGCTGATCAAACAGGCTGGTTTGCCCTGGATGACGTTGAGCTTCTTGAGTGCTGTTAGAGCTGCAATCATCCAGGTAAGTGGAGAATATTCCGTCACACTTCTGACTTGTGCTATGCAACTAGTGGAAAGGCTTGGGAAAGTCAGGAGATGAGTCATTCATTGCAGAACACCCAGCCACAGTTTAGTTTCTGGTTAATGGTGCTCTCTAGGATATTGATGGTGAGAAATTTGCTGATCGTAACACTGCTGCCACTGTTCATTGGTGGTGGAGGGAGTAAATGTTTATGGAAGGGGTGCCTACACCTGTCCCTCTGAGCAGGGAAAGAGGGGATGAGTCAGCAGAATTATTCATCTGTTTTCAGATTTTTTACTTTTAAAACAATTATAAAGACCAATTATAAAGGCCAATTAGGAAGTTGTCTGATTTCTGCAGAATTTTTTATTAAAACAATTCCTTTGGCCAGAGTGGGAGTCATCCATTGGAGTGCTCAAATAGTTCACATAGGACTCTATATCTAATGTTAGAATCATAGAATTCTACATCGCAGAAGAGGGTCATTCAGCCACTCGTACCTGTGCTGCTTTTCTGAAAGAGCCATCCACTTAGTCCCCTTACTCGTAAACTTTTCACATACATCTTAATGTTTTCTTTTTTTGAATATTTATCCACTTCCCTTTTAAAAGCTTCCAAGATTGCTTCAGGTACAGCATGACACGGTCTAAACTTTGTTACTTATGAAAATATCTTTTCCTCAATTACCTTCTCGAAACCTTTCAGAATTTTGAATATATCTATTTGAACTCTTAACTTTCTTTGTTGTAATGATTCAATACTTTATAATTAATGTAGTGTAATCAAAACTTTGATTTATAGCTATTTTGTTAGAGAAAATTACTTATTTAATATTCCGCAGTTGAATGTTTCAGGAAATATATACAGTTGTTATCTTTACTGGCTTTGAAGGGAATTCAAGGGTTAAATAATGTCGAAATTAAATTCTTACCAATGAAAGGATACAGAAACTGCAGGAATGAAAGGATCACATAACCTGTTATACCAAAAGCTTTGTTCACCAGAGATTGATAAGTGCTTGTTCCAGCCATACTCCCTCCTTTAATCAGCAGTATAATAGAATAATCTATTAAAAAGAATGGAACATTTATCATCTATCTAAAATATTTGTCACATTAAACTTCAACAGTTATCATTTATATTTGGAATATATTTTAAATATTAATACATTGGTTCAAAATATAATTCATAGAATAGATTACCTGTTACATATGCAACCAGAACCAGGAGCAATATTCCTAAAGGGAAACCTGCTTGTTTCATCGAGTAAGGTAATCCTGACAACATACGTAAAATGTAGTGAATTAATTTTGCACTAGGAAATTAATACATCGAAGAGCTGTTTTTGAAAATAAAACTGGTGTTTTAGTCTATATTTAAAAATAGCAAATAAAGGACGAACCACAATTTATCTCCACTGTGAACAACTTTTTCTTCTACTCTAAAATCCATTTTCCCTTGCTAATCACTCACTGTAACTGTTCTGAGCATATAAAATAAGCATATTCAAGAATAGCATCATTAACCTGTATTACTTCCAAAGCAATTTACATTCATGTTATTCTATGGAAAAGCATTATAATGCAATCCAATACTTTAAAAGTTTAGGACTATCTTTTTTTCAGTCCAGCAATTTAGATTTAAACATTAGGATAAATGACTGTCATGCTAGAAATTGGATCATTACATTATAACATGTTGATGGTGTATTCTACATTATTCATACATTACCAAATTTACAAAGATACTATTTCAATACTCATCTAATATGTCCTTAACCATTATATAGTTATAACACATATAATAAGGATATAGGAACAATGTTGTAGAATCTATGGGGAATACTTTAGTGATCAATGCATTTCCCGACTTCATTGTGAAAAAATATACGTTCCTCAAAATCTTGATTGATTCTATCTTAAAATCAATTCTAAATCTCTCTTGAGGCTTCAATTGGTTAATACATTGAATAACTGAGTCACATTAACTGAGAAAGCTCAAGGTTTTGACCCACAATTCCCCCCCACACCAAATACCCCAGTCTTTACTGAGTTGGCTCGCAACTGGGTCAGCAGTTGGGCAATCAGCCTTAGTGCTCTCAGGTGGAGCCTGCAAGTTCCCGTCCAAGCCACTCACCATCCTGACTTGGAAATATATCGCCGTTCCTTCACTGTCACTGGGTCAAAATCCTGGAACTCCATCCCTAACAACACTGGACTACAGCGGTTCAAGTAGGCAGCTCACCACCACCTTCTCAAGGGCAATTAGGGATAGCAATAAATGCTGGCCCAGCCAACAACATCCACATCCCCTGAACAAATTATATAAAAAGGTTAGAAAGGGTAAAATTGGCTCCTGATTTCTATCTAGCATTGCATGCTGGAAACTTGAGGGTGCAATTTCGCCTTCACGGTCTGATTTCAAGTTGAATGAAAATAAGTTGGATTTTACTAAATGTGTCTGATCCACCCTGCCAAATCACCAGTCAGACTGCGAAGGCAAAAACCTAGCCCAATGTATCTGGATGTTGAGAGAAAAAGAGAGCACTGCTTTGGACTTGGCTGTGATGCCCCATGGTCAAATAACACACAATTCCCTAGACCCATGATTCCCAGAACCAATCCCTGATTCCATTTCCTAGGCCTGACCTCGATTCCTGGCCCCAATCTTGGCCCTAGCCCCTGAGCCCCATCTTGACTGAATAGAATAATATATTAGCATGGATTGAGGATTGGTTAATGGGCAGAAAACAGAGAGTAGAAATAAATGGGAAATGTTCTGGTTGGTTAGCTGTAATTAGTGGTGCACCACAAGGATCAGTGCTTGGGCCTCAGTTATTTGTGATCTATGTTAATAATTTAGATCAGGGACTGTGTGTAATGTATCTTTGGAATTCTGTACCCCAGAGAGTTGTGGATGCCTCAGTTGTTGAGTATATTCAAAACAGATGTCGATAGATTTTTGGGTACTAAGGTAATTAAGAGGTATGGGGAGAGTGTGGGAAGATGGAGCTGAGGTAGAAAATCAGCCATAATCCTGCTGAATGGTGAAGCAGGATTTAATGTTTAAATGCCTGCTCCTGCTCCTTTTCCTCGGGCAGAATTTTCTGCCTGTCGGGCAGGCAGGCCTGACCCAATCTCCGGCGAGCGGGGAGCCGATCCCCGCCAGAGAAGTGGGCCCCGCCACCATTTTAAGCGGGCGGGCCAATTAAGGCCCGCCCAGCGTGACGTCTGGCGGGAAGCGCTATGCGCTTCCTATGCGGGCAGGGGGGGGGAGGGATTCCCCAAAAGCGAGAGTGCGCTCTTTCGCGCATGCGCACGAAAAAGCGCACATCTCCCTGAGGCTAAGTGCAGCCTCAGGGAGATCGCTGACACTTTTAAAAAGATAAAAAATAGAAAAAAAAATCCGTAACATGTCCCCTTCATGTGACACTGTCACATGAGATGGGACATGTTCATAAATTACCGTAAAACTTTATTAAGCTTTTTAAAACCCTGCATGAAACCCCATCCCACCGGTGGATGAGGTTTCATGTTTTTTCTATTTGCCGCCGGGGCTCCTGGCCGACCCGCCAACCTTAAGGTTGGACGGGCAGGTCCTTTCATTATTTAAATGAACCTGTCAATGGCCTCAATTGGCCATTAACAGGTCGGTGGGTGCACAGCTGATTTTGCTGTGCTCCCGCCTTCCTGAAAATTTAAATGGAGCGGGATGATGTAGGGGGATCCCCCCAACGTCATCCCACATCATTTTACGCATCGGCAAGCGGGCCCCGCCCCCTGCTCGCCTACGGCAAAATTCTGCCCCTCTTCTTCGTATGCTATATTCCACTCACTATGGTTCCTTGCAGGCATCTTCATAGACTAGCTCTGAGTGGGGGAGACTGTTTCAAGTTAGATCTGCTTTAGATAGCATGTCCGCCATTCCCTTAAGCAGTCTGACCATCTTATGTAACTGCCCAATGTCTAATGATATGACAGCATAACCTAGAGGTGTAATAATACTACACATATGGAATCTGTATTGACGAAATGGAGATTGTGATGCAGATTAAAGCAGCAGGTTATTAGAGTTACAATATACAATACCAAATGAAATGAACAACATAAGTTGGCTCAAGAAGCAATTCAGTGTTGAGAAGGGATTGATCAATATGATGCAAAAGTGGACAATGGAGTTTATCTCAAGAGAGGACCAGATAGTTGGCTCAATGATCATGAACTTGTGACATGAAGGATAAAGAAAAAGAACTATATTAGTTATTTTAGAGGGATAGAGATATCCAGGACAAAGTTTGATTGGCACCCCCTCTATAAACATTCACTCCCTCCATCACCAGTGCAATTTGTAGATGGTACACGGTGACAATAGTGTGTATCATCTACAAGATGCACTGCAGGAACTCACCAAGGCCCTTTAGACAGCACCTTCAAAAGCCATGACTGCTACCATCTAGAAGGACATGGGCAGCAGATGCATGGGAACACCACCACCTGGAAATTCCCCTTCAAGCCATTCACCAACCTGACTTGGAAATATATTGCCGTTCTTTCACTGTCGCTAGGTCAAAATCCTGGAATTCCCTCCCTAACAGCACTGTGGGCGTACCTACACATGGAATGCATGGCTGAAGAAGGCAGCTCACCACCACCTTCTCAAGGGCAAAAAAAAATAGGGCACCTCAACCAAACTAATCAGAAGGATCAGCTGTCAAAAAAAAAGTAATAGTAGAAAATACTAACTTGATTGAGTTTTTTGATGAGATTCTGAGAGGATTGATGAGGGCAGTAGATATAGCCTTTCAAAAGGCAATAAATGATAAAGTATCACATAAAAATTGAAGCCCATTGGATTAAAGAGACTATGGTTCTGTGGATATGTAATTGGCTAAGGAACAGGAAGCATTGAGCAGTGGTCAACAGTTATTTTTCAGACTGGAGGCAAGTGTCAATGGTGTCCCCCAGGGATCAGTGTTGGGACCACTGATCTTTTTGATGTATATTAATGACCTGGACTTAGGTATACAAGACAATATTTCAAAGTTTGCAGGTGATACAAAACTTGAAAATACAGTAATCAGTGAGGGGGTAGACTTCAGGAGGACAGATTGGGAAATGGTTACAGACAGCTGATAAAATTTTAATACAGGCAAATGTGAAGTGATGTATTTGTTGGAGGAAGATGGATAGGCAATATAAGCAAACTGGTACAATTTTAAAAGGCATGCAGAAACAGAGAACCTGAGGTGCACATTCAGAAGTTTTTGAAGGTGGGAGAACAAATTCAGAAGGTTGCTAAGGCACACAGGAACCTTGGCTCTATTAATAGAACCATAAAGTAAAAAATCAAAGAAGTTATGGTGAACCAATGTGCTAAAACACTGTTTAGGCCTTAGTTGGAGTATTGTGGCTAATCCTGGCCACAACACTTTAGGAAGATGTCAAGATCTTAGTGAGGGTGTAGAACGGTACCAGGGATGAAAGACTGGTAACATGGAGAGACTGCAGAACCTGTGATTATTCTCCTTAACAGGGAAGGTTAAGAAGAAATTAGACCATTTTATTCAAAATGATGAAAGACTCTGACAGAGTAAATAAGGAGAAACTGTTTCCAACGACTGAAGCAGACTGTGCCCACGTGCAACAAGACCTGGACAACATTCAGGCTTGGACTGATAAATGGCAAGTAACATTCATGCTGGATAAATGCCAGGCAATGATTATTTCCAACAGGATCCAATCTAACCATGACATTGTACTATGATGTTATGATCACTGACTCTCCCACCATTGACATCCTGGGGAATACCATTAACCAGGGACTTAACTGGACCAGTGATAGAAATACAAAAGCTACAAGAGCAGGTCAGAGGCTGGGAAATCTGCAGCGAGTAACTCACCTCCTAACTCCCGAAAGCCTGTCCACCATTTACAAGGCACAAGTTGGGAGTCTGATAGAATGCTCTCCACTTTCCTTGTTGAGTGCAGCTCCAACAACACTCGAGAAGCTCAACACCAGCCAAGACAAAGCAACTTGTTTGTTTGGCACACCATCCACTACTTTTGACATTCACTCCTTTCACCACCAGCACATAAGGCTGCAGCATGAACCATCTATGAGATGAACCGCAGCAACTTGCCAATACTCATTCCAAAGCACCTTCCAAACCAGCAACCTCTACCACCTAGAAGAACAAAGGCAGCAGACGCTTGCAAACATCGCCACCTGCAAGTCCACTTCCAAGTCACACCACCTTGACGTGGAATTATACTATTACTCTTTCATTGTCGATGGGTGAAAAACCTTGGACTCCCTCCCTAATGAACTGTGGGAGTACAAACACCATATGAACTGCAGCGGTTCAAGAAGGTTGCTCACCATCACTTTCTCAAGGGAAATCAGGGATGGGCAATAAATGCTGGCCTAGTCATTGGTGCTCCAATCCCACCAATGAATTAAAAAGTGCACCATTAAACAACCAGAGGAAACAAATTTAAGGTAATTGGTAAAAGAACATAAGGAATAAAAAGTTATGTAGTTATTCTGAACTGGAAAACACTGCCTAAAAGGATGATGGAAACAGATACAATAACAACTTTCAGAAAGGAATTGGTTAAGTACTAGAAGGAACAAATTTGGAGTGCAATGGGGAAAGAATAGGGGAGTGGGACCAAAGCTCCTTCAAGGAGCCAGCACAGGCACGATAGACCGAATGGCCTTGTTCTGAGTTGTATTATTCTGTGATGCTATGAATACTGACAAATGAGGTGAGCAGGGTACAGATAAAATACATCCTAACCAGCAGTAAAAGAGGTTGAAGCAATAGCCAGAGTTTGGCAGAAAAATAGATTATGTCCAAAATAAAGTTAAAAAAGGCATATGAGAATATTAAGGAAGAAATACCAGAAGCACAGAAGAAGGATAAAGGGTCTTTGAAGGGATTAATAGGGGAGAATTTTCTCCCCGTCAGGGGGGGCTGAGCAGGAGCAGGCGTGGGCAGGCGTGCAGCTGATCACCACCCGCGATTGGCTGCGCGCCGCCATTTTACATGGGAGGGCCAATTAAGGCCCACCCAGCGTGATGAACACCCGGAAGCATTGAGTGCCCCTGTGCGGGCGGGGGGGTGGGGGAGTAGGCTGAGTCGGGGCTTGCGCCCTTTCGTGAGTTTAATTTGAAAAATTTAAATAAAGAGAAAAACAAATTTCAGACATGTCCCCTCATGTGACAGTGTCACATGAGCTGGGACATGTCTATGAATTTTATTCAAATTTTTTATTGAAGTTTAAAAACCTTCATGAAACCTTATCCCACTCATGGATGAGCTTTCATGATAAACGCGAAGGCCGCCTTAAGGCTGGATGGGCAGCTATGTTAATTATTTAAATTGATATTTAAATGGCCTTAATAGGCCTTTGATAGTTCAGTGGGTGCTCAGCCAACTCCATTGCGCGCCCGCCGAACTGAAGATCTGAATGATGTGCGGTGATGTCGGGATGCATGCCCGATGTCACCGCGTGTCATATTACACATCGGCGAGCGGGGCCCACCCCCGCATGCCTACCCAAAGCTTCTGGCCATAATACTTGACTAATTTAATTAAAGTAATTGAGGAATTTACAGACAGAAGCAGAGACCCTTAAATTCCAAGGGCTCAGGAAAGCCTTTCACGGAGGCGGGGGAGGGGAAGGGGTGAATACTGGATTCACCTGGTTTCCAATCTGTGTAAGAAGCACTAAAAATTCTCGTGGTGGAAGGGAAAAACTGCATCCCCTTGTAAAAGCATCCCCTCCTCTATGTTAAGGGGTCGATAGATCTGAGGTAGTTTCCAGACTAACTGGGTAATTTCTCAAATAATGCTGTTGTAGGGTGCAACGGAATTCTCAATGGTGCATTACAGGTGTGAGCTCAGGACAAAGTAGGAAGCATAATAATTGGCTCCAGAGGGAATGATTAACTTTATAATGATGGTATTAAGCTCATTTCAGAACCCTGAGAAAACAATTACAACACTTTTGCTTCTGCCTTTCCAAGGCCAAAGTCTCCTGGAACCATGTGCTACTCTGACTTAAATCACTCTCTCTCATGCAGGACCTTTAATTTGCAGAGGCTGAGCATCAGGCCCCACCACCTAACATCAAGCCATTGTTTCCAGGACCATCACTGATCTCATCTCCTCTGGAGATCTTCCATCCACAGCCTCCAAACTCATAGCCCCTCAACCCCATACAGCCCGCTTCTACCTCCTTCCCAAAATCCACAAACAGGACTGTCCTGGTAGACCCATCGTTTTAGCGTACTCATACCCCACTAAACTTATTCATTCTTAACTTGACTCTATTTTCTTTCCCCTTGTCCAGTCTCTTCCCACTTATATTCATGATTCTCTCCCTATACCATTTCAGCAATTTCCAGTTTCCTAGCCCTAACCACCTCCTCTTCACTAGGGGATGTCCAAGCCCTTTGCATATCCATCCCCCACCAGGATAGTCTGAGGGCTCTCCGTTTGTTCCTTGAACAGAGGCCCATAAAATCCACATCCACCACCAATCTCCTCTGCCTGGCTGAACTGGTTCTCTCATTGAACAATTTCTCCTTTAACTTGTCTCACTTCCTTCAAATACAAGCTGTGGCTCTGGGTACCTGCATGTGCCCCAGTTATGCCTGTCTTTGTGGGGTATGTGGATCATTTCCTGTTCCAGTCATACTCACGCCCCCTCCCACAACTCTTTTTCCAATACACCGATGACTGTATCGGTGCCGCTTCCTGCTCCTGCATTTTCTGTTTTTATTCCTCTCTCTATTATTCCCTCAAAGCAAGAAGGATTCTTGCCATGGAGCCTGTGGCAAGAGCTTGTACGTGGAATCTTTTAACATGGGGAGGCTGTTGCGCTACAGCTACCACACAGTTTTGGCTGACCAGGAAACACTCCCGCTCTTACCACCTAGCACAGGCATATTGGAAGGATTTACATGTTCATTCAGAGGGGCACAAGCTCGCTCTGGGAAGAAGGTACAGAGACGGGCTGGGTGGGGGCAGGGGTGAAGGAGTGTTATTCTTGCAGCTTGAGCACTGCAGAGGGAGGAATGCTGGTGTACCTTCTCTAAAAGGGAGGGTGTAATCCTGTTCAATGGGTTCCATGGTGAGGGTTTGCATCGGAGAAGTGGCATTCTGTTAAGCGACCGCATATGAAGATGTGTGCTAATCTTTGTTTTTTCTCCAACAGGTCAACCATTGGCACCTGCAACCACCAACCCTGAGGGACTGGCATTGACCTTGGCAACCTCACAGGGTGAGGTATCCCATCCTTGCGCAGCATAAAGCACGAGCTCAGATAGTGGCACCTCGGTGGGTTTGCACGCGTCTGCAGAGAGGGAAGCACATACTGGTGTGAGCATATCACAGGCTCTGGACCAGCTCGCAGAGGCTGATTGATTCCAGGCTCCTGACAGTTGGAAGAGTCTCAGAGGGCAGCTAAATGAAGAGCCCCTGGAGTTAACCTAGCTTGAGGGACTGCTAACCAGGTAGTTGAGGTCATATGTGCCCCAGCGACCTTCCTCAGTGTCTGCCTCGCATTTGACATATGCACAAAGGTCCTGGTAGTGGTGACAGCTTGCAGTGACATTGCAGAGGTCTGTAAGATCATCATTTTGACGGACGTCTTCCACATTCTCAAGTGAAGCATCAGGGAATGAGAGACTCCCATGTCTTTCTGACACCCAACGCCCATTGCCCCTTGACTTTTGCCACTGGCTGGCCTGGCTCCCATTGCTCATCCTCAGAATATTCCCTGACTTGTCATCAGAGGATGTGGCCCAATCAAGTAAATCCTCCATTTCCAGGGCCTCTCCTCTCTGGCACGGCGGGTTATGTAGGGCGCAGCATACCATGACAGTTTGTGAGCCCTGAGCTGGGGCATATTGTAGAGTTATACCTGCATGGTCCAGGTATCTGAATTGATTCTGAGTAGACCAATGGTTTGCTCAATGATGGCCCTGGTCGATGCACAACTCTCATTGTAATGCAGTTCGGTATCTCTTCAGCGGATAGCCCCTGTCATCAAGAATCCATTTCTCATGTTCCACTGGGCCCACCTGCCCTGACCATCTGCCCTCCTGGGCCTCCTTCCCCTATCCTTCTCATCACTGGAGGAGCCGTCTCCAGAATGTACAATCCTCATGGGGACAGTCACCTCTGGACTCCTGTTTGAGCCTTCACCCTTGCCTCCCAGTCTCCTGTTTATGGTTTTTCTGCCTGTTGAAAAGCACTAAGTTGTCAAAGAAAATAACAGCTCACCACTTTCACCTTCAGTAGCAAATTCACCTACTGCATTCCAACATCTCACCGTTCAAACAATTTGAGCCTTTTTTTATCCGCCGCAAGGCTACTCATGTAATGCTGCTGGGAAAGCCTCCCTCTCCCCAAAACTGTTTTGCTCATGCAACCTCAGTAAAATGGAACAGCCTTGTAACATTGCAGTGAATTACGCTCATAACAAAGTTAAGTATATTTAAATTAATTGAATTCCAAAGGTGGGCCTCCAACATCAGAAGCCCTTCACCTTCTGTTTGATGATGACCAATTGCATCATATTTTACGAAGGTGCGAGGGAAACACCAGCCAAATTTGCCTCCATAAAAGCCAGCCCATTGTTTCTGTGTTCCATCAAGTGATGTCAGACACATTCTTTCAAAAGGTGGAGTTGGCTGATTACCAAAAAAAAAATCAAAATTTCTGGAGATTTTTGAACACCCTTAATAATGCTCCCCATTCCCCTCACCTTCCACCCTCACCAACCTCTGACCAGCTTTCTATGCCCCCTTATGAAGTTGGTTCTAATGCAGCCATGGTGAATGAGAGGCAACACAGCCCTCCTATGGTACTGAATTTTGTTTTTACAGTCCGCCAATTCAATTGTTTTCTAGAAAAAAATGTGAATTTTTCAGTATTTTGAACAAGGCAATTGCAATATAACACAGAATGTTTTGTAGGCTTTTAGTTCAAACACAGATATTTCAATTTAAGAAAAAAGAAAAAAACTTGCGTTTATATAGCACTTTTCATATATTGGATGTCTCAAAGCGCCAATGAGATATTTTTGAAGTGTAGTCATTGTTGTAATGTAGGAAATGTGGCAGCTGACATGTGCTCCGTAAACTCCCACAAGCAATGTGATAATGACCAAAAAATGTGTTTCTTTGTGATGTTGATTGAGGGATAAATTTTGATCAGGACATGAGGGATTACTTCCCTGTTCTTCAAATAGTGCCACAGGGTCCTTTAAAATCTACCTAAGCAGGCAGATGGGGCTACGGTTTAACATCTCATCCAAAAAAGCAGCACCTCCAACAGTGCAATGCGCCCTCAGTACCGCACTGGAGTGTCAGCCCTGGACAGGGACCAGGGACCCAGAACCATATGATTTAGAGGTGAGGGGGCTCCCCATTGAGCAATGGCTGACACACCCTGCAATGTTGAATTTTAAAAATCCATAAAACTCCTTTCATTTGACTTACAAATAGCATTTTCCATAGCGGCCAATATAACTTACTTAGTTGACCTACTTAGCAAAATTGCCTGCATTGCAGATTGGGAGAGCATTTTTGCCTTGCAAAAGAATTCTGAAGTGGGCATGAAGGACTGCTCACAAATAAAGAAGGCATTTGAGAATATCCAATATAATTATGACTTAGAAAGCCTTCCGAGTACGCCAGAAATTTATGGCTGCATGTCAGGACATAAGATTGAACATTAGTTCATTTGGTTATTGTAGGTTTCCATTTTAGAAAGGAAACATTAGAATGGTGTTGTTATTTGTTCAGAACGAATGTTAAAAACTGCAGATGCTAGAAATCTGGAATTAAATCAGAAAAAGGTGCAATTGCTCTGTCGGTCAGGCAAGATCAATTACCCTTCAACAGAATCCAAAATATTCTGGCCCGTAACTTCCGAGCTCCGGAACATTGTAACTGAGAGGTACCCCAAAGATGCACTGACCGCCAACCTCCATTGACCACCCAAGCCACCCCACCAACCCCCATCCCCACTACCACCTGAGCCCCCACTGACCAGCTGACCCCTGTACCATGTGCCCCCCCCCCACCACTGACCACTTTCTTGACCACCTGACCCCCCCCCACTGACCACCTACCCTGACCACCTGAACCACCCACTCACCACCAGACCCCACCCCAAGACTATCCGGCCCTCCCACTGATGACCCCACTGACCACCCCCCTGAACTCCCACTGACCTGACTTCCACCCTCTTTTGACCCCCAACCCCCCAAAATCATCATCCCCCAAACACATCACACCCCCAACCACCTAAACCCCCCTCACTGACCATCCAACCCCCCAATGACCACCCTTTCTGACTACCTAGCCCCCCCCACTGACCATCCTAACCCCACCCCCCACTAACTACCTGACACCCAACCCGCTACTGACCACCTGTTCCTCCCCATTGATCACCCGAACCCTCACGAACCACTAATCCACTGACCAACCTCCTAACCACCTGATCCCCCACTGACCACCTGACCCTCCCACCCCACCCTGACCACCCGACCCCCCCAGTGACCACCCACTATGACCACCCACCCTGACCACCAGCACCCCCCCCCACTGAACAACCTCCGACCACCTGAAACCCCCACTTACCACCTGACCCTGACCTCCCCCACCCCCACTGACCAAACCCCTGACCGCCTGTGAAGTGATGTATTATTGTTTTTATTGGCAACATACCATAACAAAGACAATAAGTAGACCACTTCATAACATCAATCATGTACTTTGTTTTTACTCCATTAGAATTCCTTGGGATTGCATTAACCCTTGCACCCGCCAGGTTTTTTGTACACCTTTCATTGTATAACTTGGCTGTCCTAATTAACACATTTCTCCACCGTGATCATAAATGTGAACACGGGACCCCACAGCACAGAGCAACTAGGTCTCTGTTCCAAAATGTTCAAACGAACAGAGGTCTAGTTCAGAGCCACGTAATTTGGAAAATATGCAATGTGGCATATATCACTGAACTCCATTTTAACACAGATGGCCACAGCTGCTTCTGCTGGCACTGACTGGATGTCAGGAGAAATGCCTGTACAGCTCCTCAGATGTGCGATACACCCTGTTCCTGGATGCTGGAATGGGGCAGTGTCTTGTATCAATAGTTCTTTGATCATCACCTTGAAATGCCAAGATGATTTGCAACTGTCCAATTTGTTGGTTGCCAAAAAAGCCAAGCAAGTTATTTCTTTGCATAGTTTCAGCTCTGCACTGTGGTGTACAAGATAACATCCTACCCTTGTGCATTCTGTGTTATTTAGGAGCCATTTCATCCCTAGCAACAGTATAGCTTCTAGATAAAGCTGTTACTTCTTGAGGATTGAAGGCTTGCATGTCACCTTTGCCAAAATGGTCTACCTCTCCGAGGGTTTCATGGACACCCTCCTCTCCCTCTTTTGGGCTTAGTTTTGCACAACAGAATCTTCTAACTAATAGTGAGCTTGCAAACTCACCTAACATGAGTGGCAGATCTTGCATGAGGAGAAACTTATGCACCACTTGAGAGATAATTCCCCTATACCCTTTGCGTTGTTGCTTCAACCGCCAATTGCTGGCCTCAAAGGGGAAGCATGAAGCAAGGGCCCCCAAAACTCCATGTTTTTTGGAAAATGTGTCAACAAGTGAATATTAAAGTTCGTGGCAGCATCACCACACAGAATTTGCTTCCTGCCGACAAATGAACACATCATATTTGCTTACCTTATCAGAAGCAATTGATTTTTGTTAACAGGAGGAAAGAAGCCTGTACGAGCAACACCCAGTTATTTAAATCAATATCTGAAAGTATCCCGCTTAAACATGGCAAGCTGTAGAACAACAGCCACATATATCATTCAGAGGCCTTCCAGTATTTCTTTTCAGCTAGGACCTTGTTACAAAACTTGGCAGTCTATTGAAATGCAGACACTCATTCAGCACAGCTATACTTCAGGGTTCATTTAACTGTCTGACAACCCCCAGCAGTTCATGAAGTCTGGGGGAAATCACCAAGATAATGGAAAATGTGGCAAGTTCACAAAGTCACGAGGCCCCTTAACATCTCAAACTGCCCTTGCCTCTTCCAGTGCCCTTGACATGTCATGAAGTATTTCATTATCCGCCCTGTCTTCAAACTCACAGTCATCTATTAGGTATTTCACAACCCAGTCTACTGTCTTCCCAGGATGGCAGCACAAGCCACATCCATGGTATCCATTAATTTTGACTATATTCTGTGGGAGAATCCATGCAGCGGCAATGTGGAAAAATCTGCTGATTATCACTTCCACCCCTCAACTCCATTCAACTCCTTCTTCCCACAGTCACCTCACTTCATTGACAACTTTATCCAGGAATAATTCCATTTTGGATTCGCATTTTCACAACCTTAATCCGGCTAGAATAAGATTACTGGTTCTGAATTTTGTGGGGAGCTCGTTGATGATTAAATACATAGGCCATAATGAGCATTTGAAAGAGTTAAATACTGGAAGCCCATCTGAGTTGATTATGTATGAGGAATTATTTCAATCACTAAGTGATTGGTCTTCCTCAGACATGTTTCTGTAACAGGCTCCATCATATGTCCTCAATATTTCCCTCTACCAAATTTCTACAGTTTACTCTATATTTCAGATTCTCTCTTATTTCATCTCTCTGGAAGAGTGTCTGCACTTGTGAGGTGAGATCTGAAGTGGCGAGAAAATTGCGACTGGTTAGGCTTTGAACAACACGTGGTTGCTCACAACTGGGGCATGGTATCTCTTCTTCTTCAAGAGCTCCAAAAGAGCTGACGTAACTATAGCAACATAGGCAATAGAAATGGAATTGTGAGCTGACTGCATTGCTGGAAAAGATTCTTTTGAGAATTGACTTTGTGGAGTGAAATATCAACCTCCCACATATTTACAAGTTCCAAGAGATGCATCACTGCAGCAGATGATAAACATGGTGAACATTAAAACCAACAACATTGCTTCTGCCTTCATACATTAACATTCGGGAAAGAGTAGCCCACTGAATGATTCATGGAATAAATGCCCTGCTGGCCCCTGGCTGTCCTCATCTTGATGACTCTCTTTGGCTTCACAGCCGTGTGTATATTCAGTACCTGCAAAGGAAAACAGTGGGTGAAGGTGAAACAGCAGGGTTGGAGATGGTTTCCTGAGGACAAGAAAATGGTGCTGCCTTAGTTTCTCTTAAAGGCTAATTGCCATCACACATTGCGGTACCAGTGCTTTTTAAATACTTCTTTGAAGCTGGGTCCAAGAGGAGACACTCACCATTCAGAGCAGTGTGAAGCTTCTCACTGCACAATTCAGGATACATTCACAAATTCAGGAACCTAGATGGAGATTTTGTTGCAGAAAGTTGCAAGATGGAAACTCTTGCACACCATCCTGGGCATATCTTGGCCACAACGTCATGAATGGTGAGGTCAGGCAGTTTTGGCAATAGCATGCATCATTGCGAACGGTGGGGCTGTGTTTAGATTTTAACTGAGATTAATTCACGCTAGAAGTCATACAGCTGTACCTGGATCCTCTGTGACCGACCCTTCACAAGCTGCATGATCATCAACAGCGTCTTGGTGATGCAGTGCACCTCCTCCTCGGGGTCCTTTCAAAAGAATAATTAGCATGTAATAGCCATGGCTAACTTAGCTTCCAAGGCTACTATGGTCATTCTTGGTGTCAGAGATTCAAGCCTTACCAGATCTATGGAGGATGTCTCTGAAGCTCCATGCACCCTGTGTGCTATGTTGCCATCCTGAACCTCATCCCGCTGTTGATCTGATTGCATCACTTCAGGAGAGGATATCACTGAGACACCTTGTACCCTGCCTGGCACATCGTCATCCAGAACCTCATCCTGCTGTCGCTCTGATTGTATCCCCATTGCTTTAAGAGACAATATCACTGAGACACCATGCACCCTGTCTGGCGCATCATCATCCAGAACCTCATCCTGCTGCTGCTGCGAAAGGATGTCTACCTCTTCAAGACCCTGCTGTGCCGCACCATGTTGCTGTTCAGGCTGGCCATAACCATTATGCATGTGCTCTTCCTTCAGGCATGCCACTTTCCACCTCCAGAGAGTCGATTCTGGAATTGTGCGTGTTGCCACCTGGCTCAAGATAACGTTTTGTCTTTACGTACAAATTTGTCTTCTCGTTAGCTCCATGGCTGGTCAAATTCAGTCTCGCTGGAACTGGCAGATGGGTGATGTGTGGTTTGAAGAAGCGGCAGTGCAAGGCTATTGAGTTTGGCAAATTTCTCTGGATTCAAACAAGAACATTTCTGTTGAGGGAATTTAGAGCCAGCCAGCATTTTCCCACTTAATGGAAAAGGCCTCCTTATGGTAGTCTGGGATGGGTGCGAGGGTCGTCAGAGCCAGAAGCTCCAGTCCATAAAGAAGCATTCACCAACCCCAAGTGCTGCCACTGGATCAGCAGGGCCTGTCTCCCAGGTCCCTGTAAACAATTTAATTTTTATATTGCTTTTGAAGACACCTCTGCCGCAAGCAGCACTCGCTTCGCTCGGTTGGGCGGCTGATGCCGCGGGTTCAGAGCCGCCAGCCCTGTAGCTGGGACAGCAGTATTGGGAGCCTGCCTGATGTCCTTAATTGGACATCGAGCTCGAAGGTGGCCATTTGGGAGCCATCCCACTGGAAATAGCCAGGCTGGCTTCCAGCAAGTGTGGCTTTGGGATGCCCTTTTGATCCTGACGCCTGTGCAGAAAACCTGCCTTAATGCTTATTTTCCGTGAAAAACCTAATTTAAAATACATGTCACAAAATACAATGATGTAAAGACATGTTTGGTTATCACTATAAACCATGTCGAAATTTGAAGTGGGATATGGAAAATAATGCACATCAGCAAATTTCCATTTTAATCTTAATCTACCTTTAATGCCAATTCCATCTTGGAGTGGAACCCCCGCATACCCAGGCTGGTGAGAGAAACTGTGGCTGGAAGGGAATCCCTCCACTGCTTTCTCTGCTGGGGGATCCCCATGTCTCAGCGGGTTGACACTGGGGAAATCTCTCCGGCGGGGGATCCCCACTACAGGCCTGGCCAGGAGATGGTGTCTCCCGGAATGAAGTCGGGGCAAAAGGTCCACATGCAATTAGATTTTAAAAGTTTACATTTAATTAAATTTAAAAAGTCTACATTTAATTAAATTTCAAATGTTGACATTTAATTAAATTTAAAAGTTTACATTTAATAAATGCTATCAGTATTAACAGCAATGCTAAACTTAATTGCAGCAAGGTGGAAGTTTCACAAATGTGGAACTCCTAGTTTTACCAGCACGAGTTACAAGACGGCACCAGGTAGTTAATTGCTTTTCACTTTTTTGGCACAGATTTCATCCCCATTTTTTGGTATCTATTTCATCCCCATGTGTGAAAATCACAAGTTCTGTCCTACTTAGAAGCCAATTGGCTGGTAGCTGTCCCAATGCTGCTCACTGATTGGTTACCCTGCATTTCAGTCACCGGGGTTTAAAAATAAGGCCGTGAGCAAGGGTGAGCACACTTGGAGTTATTCCCTCGTAAAGTAAAGGTACAGAGTGGCGCAGGTAAGTCACCTTGGCGCCAAAGAAAAAGCAAAATCCGGGGGGAGGAGATATTTTAAAAGGGTCATATGGAAAGAATCACAGAATCACACACTGCGGAAGAGGCCCTTTGGCCCATCGAGTCTGCACCAACATGTGAGAAACACTTGACCTACCTACCTAATCCCATTTACCAGCACTTGGGCCATAGCCTTGAATGTTGGGGTGGGTGGGGGAAAGAGAATTTAACAATGATCTGGTTGTTCAATTTTCACAACTGCATGGGGAGATATTTTAAGAGCCACGGTAATAGATTTTAAAAGCTGGGAGATGGCCTGTGAAGCCGGGAGTTGGGGGTGGTGGGCGGTTGAGGGGAGATGTGGACTGGGGATAATGAAGATGTGTTTTTTGCAACTGGTGGCGGGGGAGGGGGGGTGTGGGGAGCTGTTTTTTGACGTCGATTTCTTAAATCAATTCAATCCATCTCTCCATGTAAGTGTGGGTGGCTCCATCGACTATGATTCGGGGAAGGAAGACAGGAAACAGGGTGATGTATTTTTTAAGATGCAGATCCTTTTGCTTGCCGGTAAATCTCAATGAAAAAGCTGACAATTTGTGCTCTCAGCCATTGCAAATTAAATGTATTTTTGAAACACACTGAGGCATTCTTTCTCTGTCTGCAGAGTCCCGCAAAGGCATTAAGGAGCAGACGGCATCATCGCGCCTCTGAATCGCAAAGGCTTGGGACACTGCTGTTGAGACTGACAGCAGTGCCGACAATGTTCCCCTCACGACCATTCAAGTGAAGTGGGCATTGGAAAATCTATTGTTGCTAGGGTACATGTTCTCCACCAGCTGTCTACTCATTGTTTTTCATCGTGTTGGTTAATATTGTATTCTCACAGACCTGCATGGACAATTATGTGAGAATGATGCTTGGAACTTGGATGCCTGCTCATGTCGAAAATACCAACAGCCTTGTTAACATGTAATTTCTTTCTCCTGACAGAAGGATAAGAATGCCCAAATGGATGCCGCCCAACGCAAGCGGCTGAGGAGCTTGATGCATCAGCAGCTAGCGGTAAGGACAAAAAAAGCTAGCACTTCCCAGGCCCCAATGCAGCTGGAGGCTGTCACTGAATGCACCCAGCACCAGGAGGAGCTGCTGACCATTCAGTAGCTGGAGGCAGAGAAGGCAGCCCTCCAGCAGAAGGTGAAGGAGGTTTCTGTGATTAATCGAGGCCTCCAGGAGATGTTGGAGGAACTATTGAGGTTCAATCGCAGACTTCAGGATCAATTTCCTCACTACCTTCATGCAGAGTAATATATTTGTTTATTTAATGGCAACCCATATGTCACATGGCACAGCTATCTTAATGCAGATGAATCAAATAAGATTAACTATTTTTCTTGCTTTCTGTTGCAGCACAAGGACCATAGCAGTCTCATGTGAAGACTTTGCAGTCTGGGACCATGCGTCTCGGAGTGAGAACCCCACCCAGACCTTCGCAGATTGAAGCCCCACCCGCATCGATTTTGACAGTCGGGGAGGCGTGCACGTACGGAGGGCATTACACTCCAATGGATGGGAAGGTAATGAATGATTATTTCAATACTCCAGGTAAAATCAGTGCCGGTTCACACCTTTAAAAGTGATGGATGTCACAGGTAATGATATATATCATCATCTGCATTCATTCAGAGTCTGTATATGTACAGTAATTTAGTCTATATTTACAGATCTTGCACGCTGGCTACTGATATGTTCATTTTTTTCCCTTGCAGGGTGCTTTGAAGATCAGAGAGCAGCAGTGGGCAAACGTCACAGGCCAGAGGACAAACTCCTCATTTGTTAAGTCCCTGCTACTGCTGTATGGGGGTCTGACGTGCTCAGAGGCAGCTGTATATATGGTCGCGTGTGTCCACGCTTCATAAACACTGGCACACATCACGCAGCAAAACCCCTGCTCTCACCCAGGAAGATGAGCACTGTCAAAGGCAGATGTCCACATTTCTGATCTACTTCTGTTTCAACGTCTCATCTCTCCCTGCGATAGATGTTGCTGCTATTTTAATTGTGACTTCAGTTGTGACTTTAACGACTTCAATGAGCCGACGCTTATGTTTTTCCTCTTCCTTCCCCATCTGCAGTATCACAGCCTGAAATCAGTGTAGTGTAGTGGTGATGTGCAGTTATTTATATTTGTTCCCTTTTTTTCAGCAATAAAATTCATGCAGCTTTGACTGAAGCCTTTATTCAGAGTTATTTTGCCCGGGGTCAATTCCGAATTTCAATTTTGTATGGTTAACATTTTTCACTATAAAATTAGCACAGTTTTTATGCAAACTTTTACTCCTAGTTTTTTGTCTGGAACCCCAAATCTGCAGAATCACACTTATTAATCTTGAGCACCTCCATCCACACAAATACACATTGGAAAGGAACTGCGTATTTCCAGTTTTTGATATCAGTTTAAGCTCACTCGAGCCTGTACCAGCAATAAATATAATGAATAAACATATACGCAACACTTATAATTGCACCAGCAATGAAGGCCACCAGATAAACTGGAAACATAATCAGTTTGGACCGGCATTAGTAATATCACCAGTAATACTGGCAGTTCCTACTGGTCTACCAGTATTACTGGTGCCATAACCAGTATTACTGACACCATGATCATTTTTACTGACACCATAACCAGTATTACTGGCACTTTCTAGTGGAACACTAGTTCAGAACTGTTTTCCATTCTCCAGTTCAGTACTGGATCTAACTGGTACAAGTATTACTGGAATTTCCTTCTGGGTTACAGTCTCAATCATCAACAAAGTAATGGAAGGGGTTATCAACAGTGTTATTAAGCACTTACCAATAACCTAGAATCATAGAAACACAGAAAATAGGAGCAGTAGTCCATTCGGCCCTTCGAGCCTGCTCCGCCATTCATTATGATCATGGCTGATCATCCAACTCAATAGCCTGCTCCCGCTTTCTTCCTATATCCTTTGATCCCTATCGCCCCAAGAGCTATATCTAACTCCTTCTTGAAAACATACAATGTTTTGGCCTCAACTACTTTCTGTGGTAGCGAATTCCACAGGCTCACCATTCTCTGGGTAAAGAAATTTCTCCTCATCTCAGTCATTGATTCTCAGCTTAGGTTCCACCAAGTTCATGCAGTACCAGGCCTCATTAAGGCTTTGGTCCAAATATTAACACAAGAGCTGAATTCTAGAGATGCATTTAGGAGGACTGCAATTAACATCAAGGCACAATTCAACCAAATGTGACACCAGTGACCTCTGTAAAAGTAGTTGAGGACCAAGGAAAAACTTTCCACTGACTGGACTCATACCTGACACAAAGGAAGATGGGTGTTGTTGCTAGATACCAAACATCTTAGCCCCAAGACATCACTGCAGGATTTCCTCAGGGCAGCATCCTAGGCCCAACAACCTTCTGCTGCTTCAATAATGTTCTCTCCACCATAAGGACAGTGGTGAGGCTGTTCACTGATGATTTCCATTCAAAATTCTTCAGGCACTGAAGCAGTCTATGCCCATATGCAGTAAGACCTGATGAGCATTCAGAATTGGGCTGAAAGGTGACAACTAACATTCACGCCACAGAACTGCTAGGCAATAAGCATCTCCAAAAAGAAAGAGCCTAACAACTACCCTTTGACATTCAATGGTATTACCACCATTGAATCCCCCACCATCAACATCCTGGCTGTCACTATTGATCAAAAATTCAACTGGACCAGCCATATAAATACCATGGCTACTAGAGCAGTTCAGAGGCAGGGTATTTTGTAATGTGTGACTTACTTCTTGACTTTCAAAAACCACTCTACTGCCTGCAATGTAAAAATCAGTCTGCTTGATTGGCATCCCATGCAGAAGTTCAAATATTTATTCCTTCCAACAGGGCGAGTTGATGGCATAGTGCTAACATCACCAGACTAGTAATCCAGGGGCCCAGGCTAATGCTCTGAGGACACGGGTTTGAATCCCACCACTGCGGCTGGTAGAATTTAAATTCAGTTAAATCTGGAATTAAAAAGCTAGTTTAAGGAATAGTTACCATAAAACCAATGTCATTGTTGCAAAAAACTATCTGGTTCACTTTAAGGAAGGAATGCCCTTTAGGTCCTTACCTGGTCTGGCCTCCATGTGACTCCAGATGCACAGCAATGTGGTTGACTCTTAACTGCCCTCTGAAAGGGCATAGCAAGCCACACAGGTGTATCAAAACAGCTACAAAGTCCACAAAAAGGAATGAAACTGGACGGACCACCTGGCATTGAACTAGGCACTGGAAACAACAACAGCAAACCCAGTCCTGTCGACCCTGCAAAGTTCTCCTTATGAGCATCTGATTTGTGTTTCAAATTTCACATTCCCATCTACCCCCAATAACTTTTGATTCCCTTGCATAACAAGAATCAATCTACCTCTGCCTTAAAAATATTCAATGACCCCGCCTCCACTGCCTTCTGGAGGCATAGAATTCCAGAGTTGCACAACCCTCTGTGAGAAAAAAAAATCACCTCAACTCTGCCCTAAAAGAGCGACCCCTAATTTTAAACCAATGCCCCCAAGTTCTGGACTCACCCACAAGCGGAAACATCCTTCCCACGCCCACCTTGTTGAGAGCATTCAGGATCTTATATACTTCAACCAAGTTACGCCTCACTCTTCTAAACTTCAGTGGAAACAAGCCAGTCTGTACAACCCTTCCTCATAAGACACCCTGCTCATTCCAGGAATCAATCTAGTAAACCTCCTCTGAACCACCTCCAGCACATTTACATCCTTCCTTAAATAAGAAGATCAAAACTGCACACAGTACTCGAGATGTGGTCTCACCAATGCCCTGTATAACTGAAGCATAATATCCTTACTTTAATGTTCAATTCCTCTCCTAATAAAGGATAGCATTCCATTAGCCTTCTTAATTACTTACTGTACTGCATATTAACTTCTTGTGACTCATGCACTAGGACACATTGATCTCTCTGCATCTTGGAATTCTGCAGCTGTTCTCCATTTAAGTAATACTCTGCTTTTATATTCTTCCTGCCAAAGTGAACAACTTTACATTTTCCTACATTATACGCCATGTGTTAGATTTTTGCCCACTCACTCAACCTATCTTTATCCGCCTGCAACCTCCTTATGTCCTCTTCACAACATACTTTCCTAACTACCTTTGTGTCATCTGCAAATTTAGCTACCATGCCTTCACTTCCCTTATCTAAGTCATTGATATAAACTGTAAAAAGTTAAGGCCCCAGCACAAGACGCCTGCGGAACTCCACTCATCACATCCTACTAATCAGAAAAAGACCCATTTATGCGCACTCTGTTTCCTGTCAGCCAACCAATCTTTTATATATGTTACCCGCTACACCATGAGCTTTTACTTTCCGCAATGACCTTTGATGTGGCACCTTATCAAATAAGTTCTGCAAATCCAAGTACAGTATGTTTACAGGTTCCCCTTTCTCCACAACGCATGGTACTCCTTCAAAGAACACCAATAAATTGGTTAAACATGATTTCTCTTTCACAAAACCATGTTGACTCTTCTTGATTACCTTGAGTTTTTCCAAGCACACAGCTATAATCTCCTTAATGATCAATTCTAACACCTTCCCCATGACAAATGTAAAGCTAAATGGCCTATAGTTTCCTATTTTCTGCCTCCTTTCGTTCTTGAATAGAAAGGTTATATTTGCTACTTAACAGTCAGATGGAACCTTTCCAGAAACTAGCGAATTTTGGAAAAATAACACCAATGCATCTACTACCTCATCTGCCATCTTTTTTAAGACCCTAGGATGAAGTCCATAAGGACCTGAAGAGTTGTCAGCCCGCAGCTCCATCGGTTTGCTCAGAACCACTTCCCTAATGATTGTAATTTCACCAAGTTCCTCTGTCTCTTCCACCTCCTGATTTACAGGTATTACTGGAATGTTTTTTTATATCTTCCACAGTGAAGACAAAAGCAAAATATTTGCTCATTTCATCCGCCATTTCCTTATTATCTACTATTAAAACCCCATTGTCACTCTCTAGAGGACCAACACTCACTTTACTTACTCTTTTCCTTTTTAAATACCTGTAGGAACTCTTGCTCTCGTTTTTTACATTTCTAACTAGCTTCCTCTCATACTCTAATTTCTTTCTCCTGATTAACCTTTTAGCCATTCTCTGCCGTTCTTTATATTCTGACCATTCATCTGACCTGCCACTCATCTTTGCGCAGTTATATACTCTTTCCTTAAGTTTGATGCTTTCCTTAACTTCTTTAGTTAACCACAGATGGTTGGTCCTCTCCTTAGAATTTTTCTTTATAGTAGGAATGTACTTGTTCTGAATATTCTGAAATATCCCCTTAAATGCCTGCCACAGCTTCTCTATTGATCTATCCTCTAGCCGAGTATCTCAGTTCACTTGAGCTAGCTCAGCTTTCATGCCCACTTGGTTGCCCTTATTTAGGTTAAAATATTAGTCCTAGACCCACTCTTCTCCCTTTCAAACAGGATGTAAAATTCAATCATATTGTGGTCACTGCTACCTAGGGGTGCCTTCAGTCTGAGGTCATTAATTAACCCTGTCACATTACACAATACTAAGTCTAATATAATCTGCTTTCTGGTTGGTTCCAGGATGTGCTGCTCTAAGAAACTATCTTGAAAGTATTCTATGAACTCCTCATCTAGGCTACTACTGCCAATCTGATTTTTCCAATTTATATGTAGATTAAAATCAGCCATTATTATTGCCATCCCTTTATTACAAGCCCTAATATTTCTTCTTGCATACTTTGTCCTACATTGTGGTTGCTGTTAGGGGGCCTGTAGACCACTCCCATTAGTGACTTCTTTCCCCTACTATTCCTCATCTCCACCCAAACTAATTCTACATCCTGATCTCCTGAACCAAGGCCATCTCTAACTGTTGCGCCAATGCCATTCTTGATTAACAATGTTACTCCTCCACCTTTACCTAGCTTCCTATTCTTCTTGAATGTCATTTACCCCTGAAAATATTCAGGACCCAATCCTTCTCATCCTGCAAACATATCTCCATAATGGCTATTAGGTCACATTTATTTACTTCAATATGTGCTTTCAACTCATTTACTTTGTTATGAATGCTATGCACAAGTACAGAGCCTTTAATTTTGTCTTCTTGTTCTCTTTGTAATATTTAGCCTTGACTGTTGGTGTATTCTTATGATTTTTCTCTCTGTTCCTTCCTGCCATTCTCTGAACCTCGTTTCCCAGATTACTATTTTACTCTCCTGCCTTGACTTGGTTCATCTACCCAAGCTTGATCCCTCACCGCCCCCACCCTACCTTGTTTAGTTTAAAGTTCTCTCTACTTCCCTAGTTATGCAGCTCTTTAGAACGCTGATCACAGCATGGTTCAGGTGTAAACAGTCCCAACGGTACAGTTCCCACTTTCCCCAGTACTGATGCCAGTGCCCCACAAACCGGAACCTACTTCTCCCACACCTGTCTCTGAGCCAAGCACTAATTTCTAATCCTATCTCTAATCCTGTGCTGGAGAGGCAGTGGCATAGTGGTATTGTCACTAGACTGGTATTCTAGTAACCCAGGGTAATGCCTTGGGGAACTGGGTTCAAATCTCACCATGGCAGATGGTAAAATTTGAATTCAATAAAAATCTGGAATTGGAAGCCTGATGAAAACCATTGTTGATTGTTATAAAAACCCATCTGGTTCACTAATGTCCTTTAGGGAAGGAAATATGCTGTCCTTACCTGGTCTGGTAATGACTCAATGACTCTGAGCTCAAGCTGCAGACACTTACTGCAGATGAGTTTTCCCTGGATCACACTGTTATGCCATGACACATCACCTGTCCTGCCATCTTTATGTGTTTTAATCAACTACTTAATTATTTTATTCAATTATTTATTTTATTCTATTAATCTTAAAATTTTAAACGTTAGGAATAGAATTGACTTTAACCACTCACCAGATGCTTACTAGATACTCACCAAATAGCTAGCTTCTTTCCCTGTAGTCGAGCAAGAACTAGTTCCTACAGGGTGAACAAGTTAGAAAAAGCAAAAGAGCACCTCCCTCAATTCACCAAACTCCCAGCGCTAAGTTGAGGTCACAGTCCAGTGCTCGGTTGCATTCAGAAATATTTAGATGCACTGAAAATAAAGGCACTAGCTGAGCCCAGGTACAGAAAAAATAGTTCAAGCTAGCTTCCTTAATTAACTGTCTTCAGCTGCACCCCAATGGATAGCTTCTATCTCTCTGCTTGGACCCCTGGATGAGATTTATAATTTAAACAGTACTTGCAGTTAAATGTTAAATGCTAAACAATATTAGATATTTAGAAACAGATTTAAGGTTCGCTCAACTTACCAAACTCCCAGTGCTCTGTTGAGGTCACACTTCAGTCAAGGAGCCAAGGAGCCCATCTGCCTTTTTTAAACATCATTCTCAACTTGTTCTTCCACCTTTAAAGATTTGTGTACATACACCCCTTGGTTTCTAAGCTCCCACACCCTTTTTGAAATTGCATCATTTAGTTAATATATTCCTCAATATTCTGTTATTCTTACCAAAATGTATCACTTTACATTTCTCTGCATTAAATTTGATCTGCCATGCATCGACCCATTTTACCAGTCTGCCTATGACTTCCTGAGGTCTGTTACAATCTTCCTCATTGTTTATTACATTTCTGAATTTTCATAACAATGGCAAACTTTGGATTTATCCTGTATACCCAAATCCAGGTCGTCATTATATATCAAAAGAACAATGGTCTTAATACTGGCCTCTGGGGAACATCATTGTATGTTTTTTCTTAGAAGAGAGTGGAAAATGACTTTTTTTTATGATGGGTGGGCGTTGCACACAGAGGACTACAGGGTCTCAGCAGAGCAGGGACTTGATCCAATGGGTTCCAAGACAATTGGATGCCAGGCCCTGTTGTCAGACCTTAGCAAGGTCTGTTCATTATCATAAGTAGTGTAAGCTGAGCACCAGTGGGAAAAACAACCGTTAACCACAACTTTCTCATTTCTGTCCCTTAGCCAATTTTGTATCCATGCTAGTCACTGCCCTCTTGCTCCCATGGGTTTTAATTTTGCTAACAAGTGTTTATACTTCGACAACCCTCCGCTGTCTACTGTTAATGTATGCCTTCATTAGGGAAACTATGGCAAAATTGCTGTCTCACTGAATATTCATATGACGTAGGTTTTTAGATCTCTTAGACAACTTCTCATTCTGTCTCTGCGCATCAATCCACTGAAACCTTTTCAACACTCACTTCAAAGCGCTTGGATTTTTTTTTACAAAAACAAGGTATAAATTATTGATTTTGGAATTTTCGAGCATTGTTTGCTCAGCATCAAACTCCTGGCGCCGATGACGACTCCAGGCTAAAGGTATATACTCTGTTCTCTGTTAGCTGTTTGGATGAATGGCTTTTAATGAATGTAGAACTAAAATAAATAACAGGCGTGTTTACCAATGATCCCCGAGCCTATGATAGAGTTTATGAAATTGAAGCTGGCTGATGAAAGGTTGCTTTTCTCCCCTTCTGTCGCGTTCTCCTTGAAAACCAACGTTCTTTTATCATCCACATCGACCACCTACGAAAAGCCGGTGCGCAAAATTCATTAATAACCAAAAAGATGAATTCATGAATTCCAATCATTTCAGTTTCTACACACCCATTTTCATGTTTTAGCAAACAAACCAGAATTACACTTTCCAGAACACTGGCATTTCAATTGGTTGAGGCTATTCAATATTGCATTTCACATTTTACTCAATGCTTCACATTTTACTTGTCTCTGAATTGTGGATTAATAGTTGCGAAAGCGTTCGATTCTGCGCTAACAGATTAAGTTTTTCTCCGTAAATGTTTGTTTCAATCCAGCACCACTGATCAACATAGCAGTATTATGTGGTATTTATAGCAGATGCAAATATTGGGTGTTTAAAATGACAATTTTCCCCTTACCTCGCCGTAGGTTTCTTGCATCTCTTGGTTTCCATCTTCCATGTTGAGTGCCTTCATGAAGATAAGAAAGAATACTTGGAGTTTTTTTACTTTAAAAGGTTGTGTGGTTGAAGCTGCCGTGCTATACCGCTGTGTTCGAGGCGTTTTACGGACGCCGGGATGAAAGCCTTATAAGGAAATTTAGCTCCTCCCTTACCCGCCCCCTCTAAACGGACCCTGCCACCCGGATCCAAGTGAGGGATACAATGTAAAATTATTAACTTCATTATTCCAAGAGAGCGAGCAGTACAATTTTTCTCTTTCACAAAGTAGCGTCCAAACTTATACTGTGGGAACAATGTTTCTTTTAAACACAGAGGTTAACTCCACTACAATATAAGAACACTGATAATGAAGTTAACCCCACCTCCCTCACTTGTGAACTCTGCTAGAAACATTGTCGTATTTTTCCATCCAAATTTACTTTTCGGTTAACAGCGCTAGACGTATCTATGCTTTGGAGTTGGACAATTTCTAGTATCAGGAGCCGTTTCCAAATTATCAATGTGAAAACGGAGTTATATTTCTGTTCATGGCGTTATTATTTCTTAACGGTTTCGGTCAGAATTGGAAGCTACATATAAACTACAATTATCCATTATTTTTAAATCTAAACTAAAATCTTGTTAGTCTTTCCACCCCACCCCCACTAGAGCTGTACTTTGAATATCCTGTCTTCCATTCTTAATTAGCACTTTTCTCAGACAAATGTCACCACCTTCGACACCTCTTTGACCCTTTTGTCTGTGACATCTTTTGATTATCTGCTCATCTCCACAATCACCACACCCTCAATGTCTCTCTCTCCCCCACCCCCCACCCCCACCCACCTTAAACCAATTTATATTTCTCCCTTCTTCTAACTATGCTTCAGTTCTGCCGAAGGGCATGAAGGCTCGAAACGTTAACTGATTTCTTCTCCGCTGATGCTGCCAGACCTGCTGAGTTTTTCCAGGTAATTCTGTTTTTGTTTTGGATTTCCAGCATCCGCAGTAGCTTTTAGCTTTTTGTTTTTAAACTACAATGTGCTGACTGGCATGGCAGGACTTCCCATTAATGCCCAGCTCCAAGAGATTTAAAGCCACCTGAATATCAGCAATCTGCCAGTGAACCCCATCAACCACACTTGATCTTTTCACCTAGAAATCAGTTAGATTGAGTGATAGGTTTAGTGTCATATATCTGAAGCTAAACACAAGCGCCAAGTGAAAAACTGCCAGCATTCACACTAGACAGCTACTTACACTGCATTTAATTTGAAATTTGTGCCGAAAGCTTATTTATTATTGGTTACAATATAACTGGCACCCAGGATAAGGCTGCAATAACCAGAATTTGAAGAACTTGAAGAAAGGGGCAAAATGATTGCTCCTAGTTTCCGGCAGATGTGATTAAATGTGGCGCTATTTGAAAGATGTCTAGAATTAATGTAAAGTAAAAACAGAAATTGCGGGAAGAACTCAGCAAATCTGGCAGCATCTGTGGAGAGAGAAACAGAGTTAACGTTTCAAGTTTAACATGACTCTTCATCAGAACATCTAGAATTAATACCTGGTGCACCTTCTTTTCTTCTTGCATTGCTGTTAATGATGCTAATCCTTCATCTCTGACTCCCTACACCACCTGCATGCTGAGGTCTTTCGTTGTGTAAAGTTAGGGATCTTGCAGCAGATGACAGTGTATTTTGGGATTGCTGTATAAGGCAAGATGTTCCCAATTGATCTACATCTGAGATGTTGCTTCAAAATCTGAATAGCATGTTTCATAATTATCATCGTAGCAGCAGTTTTCTTGTGCATATGCCTTTTTCAGGTCATGCTATATGCATAATTCATGATCTGAAACTTGTTTCTCTCTCCACAGATGCTGCCAGACCTGCTGTGTATTCCCAACATTTGCTGTGTGTATGCATGATTGTTGTGGCTCCATGGAATAACATTGGCCTCCCTGATGCTATGCTTCCATTCTTTATTCCCCCCACCCCCATCAAATAGGGATGGTACAGATCACCTTAAAAGGAAAACCTCATGAGAACTTTCAAGGAAATAGATATTGATTTGATCATTCTACACTGGGGTTGTGAACATTAGGATTCTTCAGTTTGGAGCTGGAATGGTAACATGGACGCAGTCAATGATCACTATAGAATCTAGGAAAACCAGCAGTTTTATAGAATTGTGATATCTTCTCACATTGCAGTCATTGGTCAGTGGCAAAAGAACTGAATTTAATACCCCAGATGAAGAACATACCTTTAATGCATCTTCCACAGAAATATGCCTGACTGTGCAAATATCCCCAGTTCTGTCCTAGAAAAGGCAAGACCTAGAAAAACTGAATACCACATGGGCTTTGATGGTTCTCGAAAGTGCCATATGGATGTATTTTGTTATCTGGAGCGCATCCTAAAAGAGATGGTACATCTGTACCTACCTGCTGTACCTCCAGCTCCTTAGGCACATCTCCATGATTATTATCAGGCAGCAGTGTCTGAAAAGGTAGACCCACTGGTATACCATGCCAGTGAAACTTGGCAGCAAATCTTGCATACCCCCTTACTTCCTGGGCAACCGCATCTTATACATGCTGGGTATCTGATGTCAAGGCACTGGAAGTGGAGAACCAAATATTTCCCCATAGTGCAGCAAAACCTAAAATATGGAAATAAAATTAGCAGTCACTCATTTTTAAATGAAATTTCCTGCATTCAGACAGGTGTCCTCCAGTGATGTTTACTTCATTTGAGTGAAATTAATACATGGAATAAACAATGCATTAGCATGATACCCATGCCTACCTAATTTGTCAGTTTCAGTGAGATTAATGGCTGTCAGATGTTTTGAGTGTGCCAGTAAATGCTGAGAGGCTGTTTCTCCTAGGTGGAACATCTTGAACTATGAGTCACACAATAAGGGTTCAGCCACTTAGGACTGACATGAGGATTGTGAATCTTTGGAATTCTCTTCCTCAGATTACTGTGGATGTTCAGCCATTGAGTACATTCAGGAATGAAATTAATCAATTTTGGGGCACTAAAAGTATCAAGGAATGTGAGATAAGATCAGTTGTAGCGTTTATGTAGAAGATGAGCCACAATATGACTGAAAGTGGAGCAGGCTTGAGTGGCCACATGACCAATCTTACTCCTACATATGTTTATATGTATTGGTAGTAAAAATCTTTAGATAGGAATTTTGTAATGGATGTGCTATACATCTGACATGAGTGCCTATTACTGTACATTTGCCAACAACTTTAACCTTAATATAGACACAAATTTTTAGGATATTGCAAAATACAATAAAGCACATGTTATGAAGAAATTCTGGTTATATAAACATTAGTTGCTATTTAACTGCAAGTAATGCAAAGGAATTTTTTGAATTTTATTTAGCTCTCTCCTGGTCTTCTGCATAGTTAGTTAGAGGATTTAGTTTTGGTCAATGTGATATACAATGTATCATCAACATGACTTATTTATGGTGATTGGATAGTAATATATTTATATTTTATTGCTAGTATTATGTAGTATTTTTGACACAAACTATGTAATTAAGTCCACATTTTGTAGCAATTGTAAATATTAATTTGTTTAGATATGTAATCAATTTTAGGTCTTACCTTTTTTAAAGTCCAGGATCTGAAGGAAGTTGGTAAGAAAGACATTGCAAGATGTTGTGGGGACGGAGGAGTGTTATGGTTTGCACATGTTGGGAGGGTGATCCAGTGGTGTGACAGCAATTGGAGGAGAACATGAGTTTTGGGGGACAGGAGCAGTGGAGTAGTATAGTGTAGCAGTATTGGGGAGGGTCTGCCTTGGTTTTCAAAGTAGTGGAGGCAAATTGCAGACTTTGGGAACATCACATTGGGAGAGTGAAAGCCAGGTGGAATGTTGGGATGTGGAACTATTCAATCTGGGTCATTACTGTGAATGCTGATTTTGGTTCGAGAGAGTATTGATGTGTTCCTGGGCAATAGTGGGGGAGCAGATTGTGAGTTATTGCTACACCTCAGCCTCATTAGGCACATTTCCATTATAATCACTGGGCAGTTACGCCTAATATATTAGACCTACTGTGTAATGTACCAATGGAACTTGATGGTATATCTTGTATACAACCTAAGCTGCTGGACAACTGTCTCTTTCTCTTACTGGGTCTCTGATATCAAACCAGCGGGCTATGAGCACTGAATGCTACCTCAGAACAACAAAACCTAGCATCTGAAAATAAAATGGAAAGCAATAGATTTAAAATTAAATTTCTGGCATTCAGACAGGTGCCTTTATTCCTTTTGCTTATTCCTTTTGAGTGAAATTAATGCATTGAATGAATGATGTTAGTATGCCCCTCATATCTACCTAATTTGTTCATTTTAATAAGATTAATGGGCTGGCAAATGTCTTGAATATATTAGTACTTGCACAAAAAACTCTTAAGAAAGCAAATGTGTAATGGGTATACTATACTGCTGACATTAGTGCCCATTTGCTGAGTATTTGTTACTGGCAGAGTATAGGTTCAAAATCGAGTTTAGGGCTGAACAAGACATTGGCCAGGGACAGGGAATCAAGTCACGTCAAGGATATGGAGTTTATAAAGATAATGGCTTTGGGCTCCCCAGTGTTCAACGCAAGAAATTGTGGCTCACCCAAGACTGAGTATCAGATAAGCAACTTGGCAGCACAGGGGCATTGGAGATTTTAAGATAAATGGTCTTGATGTAGGGTTGGGTGTCATCACTGTTCATCTGAAAGCTGATCCCATGTCTTCAGACAATATTGCAAAGGGGCAGCAAGTAGATGAGTAAGAGGATGGGCTAAAGGCAGATCCTTGCGAGACTTCCAAGATGCTGGTGCTGGGCTGGGAAAACAAATCATTGATGGTCTATGCAGGTAAGTGTAGAACAAAGCAAGGCAGTCTCACTTCGTTGCACAATGGAGGAGAGGATGTTGGAGAAGGATAATGTGGTCAATCATGTCAAAGGCTGTAATGAAGAGAGGTAATGCACTTTGTCATAGAGAATGTTGGTCGTGATTTTAGTTAGGGACATTTGAGGCAGGATCGTGATTCATGAGGCTCTAATGGGGAGTTTGGAAGTGAAGGGCATGGATCTGGAGCTCAACCACACATTCAAGGCCTTAGGACAGGAAAGGAAGGATGGAAATAGAATAATAGTTTTAAAAGGCAAAAGGATTTGAACATAGTTTTTAATTCATTCACAGGATGTGGGCTTCACTGGCTGGGCCAGCATTTATTGCCCATCCCTAGTTGCCCTTGAGAAGGTGGTGGTAAGCTGCCTTCTTGAACCGCTGCAGCCTATGTGGTGTAGGTACACCCACAGTGCTGTTAGGGAGGGAGTTCCAGGATTTTGATCCAGTGATAGTGAAGGAACAGCGATATATTTCCAAGTCAGGATGGGGAGTGACTTGGAGGGGAACTTCCAGGTGGTGGTGTTCCCATCTATCTGCTGCCCTTGTCCTCCTAGATGGCAGTGGTCATGGGTTTGGAAAGTGCTGTCGAAGGAGCCTTGGGTGAATTTCTGCAGTGCATCTTGTAGATGGTACACACTGCTGCTACTGTGTGTCTGTGGTGAAGGGAGTGAATGTTTGTGGATGTCATGCCAATCAAGTGGGCTGGTTTGTCCTGGATGGTGTCAAGCTTCTCAAGTGTTATGGGAGCTGCACTCATCCAGGCAAGTGGGGAGTATTCCATCACACTCCTGACTTGTGCCTTGTAGATAGTGGACAGGCTTTGGGGAGTCAGGAGGTGAGTTACTCGTCACACGATTCCTAGCCTCTGACCTGCTCTTGTAGCCACAATGTTTATATGGCTAGTCCAGTTCAGTTTCTGGTCAATGCTAACCTCCAGGATGTTGATAGTGGGGAATTCAGTGATGGTAATGCCATTGAACATCAAGGGGCGATGTTTGGATTCTCACTTGTTGGAGATTGTCATTGCCTGACACTTGTGTGGCGCGAATGTTACTTGCCACTTGTCAGCCCAAGCCTGGATTTTGTCCAGGTCTTGCTGCATTTGGACATGGACTGCTTCAGTATCTGAGGAGTTGCAAATGGTGCTGAACATTGTGCAATCATCAGCAAACATCCCCACTTCTAACCTTATTCAAGCCATTTAAATAAAATTGAAATGATAACAAGTATTATACATATTGCAAAGTTAAATGTTACCAGAAAACCACCCAAAGAAACAAACTGCCTACACTGAATAACACTGAACACTGCTTTTATCAGTACCTTGCACCAACATGCCTTCTAGTCCAGTGTCTCATGTAATGTTTGTGAATGATGTTGGCAGCATGGCAGCCCTAGCACTCAACCTTTTGCAATCAGTTATATAAACTTACACATCAAATTTTTAATTATGTAATTGCACATAGACCAAATATCCAGTCATTTTATTGAGTTGTTTTTATATATACATAGTTTGCAGAGACACAAAAATTGGCTGTGCTGTAAATAGCAAGGAGGATTGCTGTAGACCGCAGGAAGACATTGATGGATTCTTTAGGTGGGCAGAAAACTGGCAAATGAAATTCAACCTAGAGAACTGTGAGGTGATGCATTTGGGGAGGTGAAACAAGGGAAAGGATTACATAATAAATGGGGGGATACTGAGAGGTATGGAGGAAATGAGAGACATTGGGGTGAATGTCCACAGATATCTGAAGGTAACAGGACAGGTCGATAAGATGGTTAAGAAGGTTTCCTTTATTAGCCAATACATAGACTATAAGAGCAAGGAGGTAATGCTGGAACTATATAAAATATTAGTACTTGAGTACTGTGTGCAGTCCTGGTCACCTCATTACAGAAATGATGTAATTGCATTAGAGACAACATAGAGGAGGTTCACAAAGATGCTGCCAGGATTGCAAAATTGCAGCAATGAGGAAAGATTGGATAGGCTGGGGTTATTCTTCTTCTTTGAACAGAGGAGGCTGAGGGGAGATTTAATTGAGATGTACAAAATTGTTAGGGGCCTGGATAGAGTGGATAGGAAGAGCCTATTTACTTCAGCAGATAGATCAGTGACAGGACATAGATTTAAAGTGATTGGTAGAAAGATTAGAGGGCAGATGAGGAAAAATGTTTTCACCCAGAGGGTGGTAGGGGTCTGGAACTGACTGCCTGAAAGGGTAATCGAGGCAGAAACCCTCAACTCATTTAAAAGGTGCCCGGATTATGCACCTCAAGTGCTGTAACCTGCAGGGCTATGGCCCAAATGCTGGAAAGTGAAATTAGGCTGGCTGGCTTGTTTTTCTGCTGGCACAGGCACAATGGGCCAAGTGGCCTCTTTCTGTGCTGTAAACTTTCTATGATTCTAAATACTCATGTGCGAGAAAGCAGACATTGTGACGAATAGATTACACACAGCAGTACATGAATTTCATACGAACAGGTGGGAAAACGCATTTACTGGTTTGGCAGGCAAATGTTAAAGCACATAATTAAGCACGAGTTTGTTCCCTTTACTGCACCCCATCTCACCGAAATAGATGTTTTGTTTCCGAAAGCCTACCGGGAGGTTTTGGCTGTGTCCTCACTGAGATTAACTGTAAAATATATAAGCAATATTACAACATGGCACAGATAAACTTTGTACTGGAGAAATATCAACTTTCAACACTTCGGAAAATTCTGGTTGTGAAGTGAAATTGATCCTCTGGGATTTAAATTATTTAAATAAGTAATAGACGGCTGACTTCACGTTAGGAACTCCAACTCCCTGCTGTGTGAACAAGCACAAGCAGGCAGCCGGCTGGGGGTTAAAGCTCTGCTGTTTAACTTTCAGTCACAACGTTAATAGAAATAATGCGAGAACATTTGCAGTGAACCTTAAAAACAAATCATTGACCCGGTCAGAAGTTGTGGTCTGAATCCCCCACTCACACCCATCGCAGTCGGACTAACACTTGCTGCCGGCTGCTGATCCCTCAATTCAATTCACACCCCACCAATCCCATCACAGCCTGCCAAGATCCCAGTTAACCGGAGTCCTCCTGGCTTCCTTTTGGTTTAAGGAGGTTTGAATTGCATTGGGCGGCGCTGCGCTGGATGTGATGTCACCGCATGGCAATGCCTCGTGTTAATGGGAGTTGTTTTTTTCCCCCTTGGTTGCTGATGATGAGTTATGGGACTGAGCTTCATGGGCTTCCGGTCGGCTTTCTCTTCTGACTGTTTAAAAGCCGGCAGTTTTTTGTCAGTCACCCCCCTCCCCCCACAAAACCCCAAATCTTGCCACGTCCGGCGTCTGCCCAGTTCACTTAGTGGTTGCACTGGCCCTGATTGGCATCGCACTGATGCCTACAGGGGAGTTAAGGACATTTCCTTTATTGTGGAGGAAATGATATGTGTTTGCATCCAGTCTTTCTTTATTGGATATGCATATTAGTGGCCAGTGTCATACTCGCCAGTCTATTTTTTTTTTAACTGTAACAACATACACATTTTATTTTTCAGGTCCAATAAAGTCCAAATGAAGAAACTTGAAATATAAACAGTGCTGGAAAAATTCAGCAGGCCCGGCAGCACCCGTGGGGAGAAAAAACAGCCAATCCTTGATAATTCTCGCCAGTCTATGGGGCACGTTGAACATGCAGGCTCATTTGCCACCCCCCACCCACCCCATATATGCATTGTCAAGGAGATTGTCTGAGATTACTCTCAGTAGGAATACTGGCTGGGATTTTCCAGTTCCAACAGCAGTGGGTGTAATGGCAGGTATGGGGGCAGTGTGGCAGGAGCTGAAAAATCAGTTTCCCATCAGCGTGAAATGCTGGCAGGAATGTGCACCCCCACCTCTCATGGCAGGTCGCCATTCCCACCAGGGGCCAGCGTGAAGCCATTTTGCCTCCCTTTATGGGATGCAGATGAAGCCCCAACCGGAATTGTCTCCCACCACACCCCCCACCCCCCCCACCCACCCCCAACCGTCCGTGCCATCGGCAGAATAACACATCGGGTCCGGAACAAGTCCAGACCAGTGTGGTAACATGCGGAGACTGGAAGATGGAGGCCTCCAATGACCATGGACCCTAGAGCACCTCGTGCAGCAGAATTGATGGAGAATCAAGAGAATCAACCAGTTGGATCTTCGCCCTGCAGGAGATTCCAGGATGTAGGTCTTCACACTGCAGATGGTCAGCTGAATGAAGAAATGTTTGGCAGTGATGGTCTGTGCTTGGGAGGGATTAGACAGGGAGGAGAGGAATGAAGAGTTGGGGTGGGTGTGAAGGCCTTGCAGGAGGCAGGGGTGGCTGGGGCAAGAGAGAGATGTTGCTGGGGTGTGTGGAATGGGTGAGGTGGTTTATGGAGCAGGAGGGTGGAAAGGGCCATGATGGAATGTAGGCAGGATGAGGGGGTGGTGTGCAGGTGTAAACAGGCACAGGGGAGTGTGCAGGTGTGAATGGGCACGAGGGTGTGTGTAGGTGTGAATGGGCACAGGGGAGTGTGTGGGTGTGAATGGGCACGGGGGTGTGTGCAAGTGTGAATGGGCGTGGGGGAGTGTACAGGTGTGAACGGGTGCGGGGGAGTGTGCAGCTGTGAACGGGCACAGGGGAGTGTGCAGGTGTGAACGGGCACGGGGAGTGTGCAGGTGTGAACAGGAATGGGGGAGTGTGCAGGTGTGAACAGGTGTGGGGGAGTGTGCAGTTGTGAACTGAGTGGGGGTGTGTGCTGGTGTGAACAGGCACAGGGGAGTGAGCAGGTATGAACGGGCGTGGTGGGAATGTGCAAGTGTGAATGGGCACAGGGGAGGCTGTAGGTGTGAACGGGCACAGGGGTGTGTGCAGGTGTGAATGGGCGTGGGGGAGTGTACAGGTGTGAACGGGTGTGGGGGAGTGTGCAGGCGTGAACGGACAAAGGGGAGTGTGCAGGTGTGAACGGGCACGGGGAGTGTGCAGGTGTGAACGGGTGTGGGGGAGTGTGCAGGTGTGAACGGATGTGGGGGAGTGTGCAGGTGTGAACGTGAGTGGGGGTGTGAGCAGGTGTAAACAGGCACCGGGGAGTGAGCAGGTATGAACGGGCGTGGGGGGAATGTGCAGGTATGAATGAGCAGGGGGGAGTGTGCAGGTGTGAACAGGAGTGGGGGAGTGTGCACGTGTGAACAGGCACGGTGGAAAGTGCAGGTGTGAACAGGCACAGGGGAGTGTGCAAGTGTGAACAGGCATGGGGGGAGTGTGCAGGTGTGAACGGGCAAGGGGGCGTGTGCAGTTGTGAACGGGTGTGGGGGGAGTGTGCAGGTGTGAACGGGCATGGGGGGAGTGAGCAGTTGTGAATGGGTGTGGGGGAGTGTGCAGGTTTGAACGAGCACGGGGGTGTGTGCAGGTATGAATGGGCACGGGGGTGTGTGCAGGTGTGAACAGGCATGGGGGCGTGTGCAGGTGTGAACAGCTACGGGGGTGTGTGCAGGTGTGAATGTGAGTGAGGGTGTGTGCAGGTGTGAACAGGCTCAGGGGAGTGTGCAGGTGTGAACGGGAGTGGGGGAGTGTGTAGGTATGAACGGGCGGGGGGGCAGTGTGCAGGTGTGAACGAGCAAGGGGGAGTGTGCAGGTGTGAATGCGAGTCGGGGGAGTGTGCAGGTGTGAACTGGCATGGAGGAGTGTGCAGGTGTGAACAGGCACGGGGGAGTGTGCAGGTGTGAACGGGCATGGGGGATGTACAGGTGTAAACGGGCGTGGGGTAGTGTGCAGGTGTGAATGGGCATTGTGAAGTGTGCAGGTATGAACGGGCACAGGGGAGTGTGCAAGTGTGAACAGGCACGGGTGTGTGGGAAGGTGTGAACAAGCCCGGGGGTGAGTGCAGGTGTGAATAGGCGTGGGGGAGTGTGCAGGTGTTAACGGGTGTGGGGGGAGTGTGCAGGTGTGAATGGGCGTGGGGGGAGTGTGCAGGTATGAACGTGAGTGGAGGTGTGCGCAGGTGTGAATAGGCACAGGGGCATGTGCAGATATGAACAGGCGTGGGGGGAATGTGCTGGTGTGAATGGGCATGGGGGAGTGTACAGGTGTTAACAGGGGTGGGGGTAGTGTGCAGTTATGAATGGGCGTGGGGGAGCATGCAGGTGTGAACGGGCGTGGGGGAGTGTGCAGGTGTGAATGGGCGTGGGGGAGTGTGCAGGTGTGAACGGGCGTGGGAGAGTGTGCAGGTATGAACATGAGTGGAGGTGTGTGAAGGTGTGAAGATGCACAGGGGAGTGTGTAGGTGTGAACAGGCACAGGGGAGTGTGCAGGTGTGAACGGGCGTGGGGGAGTGTGCAGGTGTGAACGGGAGTGGGGGGAGTGTGCAGGTGTGAACGGGAGTGGGGGGAGTGTGCAGGTGTGAACAGGCACAGGGGAGTGTGCAGGTGTGAATGGGCGTGGGGGAGTGTGCAGGTGTGAACGGGAGTGGGGGGAGTGTGCAGGTGTGAACGGGAGTGGGAGGAGTGTGCAGGTGTGAACAGGCACAGGTGAGTGTGCAGGCATGAACGGGTGAGGGGGGAATGTGCTGGTGTGAATGAGCAAGGGGGAGTGTGCAGGTGTGAATGGGAGTGGGGGGAGTATGCAGGTGTGAACAGGCACGGCGGAGTGTGCAAGTGTGAACAGACATGGGGGAGTGTGCAGGTGTGAACGGGCAAGGAGGGCATGTGCAGGTGTGAACAGGCGTGGGGGGAGTGTGCAGGTGTGAACGGGCGTGGGGGGAGTGAACAGTTGTGAACAATTGTGGGGGGTGTGTGCAGGTGTGAATGGGCACGGGGATGTGTGCAGGTGTGAACAGGTGTGGGGGGAGTGTGCAGGTGTGAACAGGCACGGGGGAGTGTGCAGGTATGAACAGGCGTGGGGGGAATGTGCAGGTGTGAATAAGCAAGGGGGAGTGTGCACGTGTGAATGGGAGTGAGGGAGTGTGCAGGTATGAACAGGCGTGTGGGGAGTGTGCAGGTGTGAACGGGAGTGGGGGAGTGTGCAGGTGTGAACGGGTGTGGGGGAGTGTGCGGGTGTGAACGGGTGTGGGGAGTGTGCAGGTGTGCACGTGAATGGGGGTATGTGCAGGTGTGAACAGGCACGGTGGAGTGTGCAGGTGTGAATGGGCACGGGGGAGTGTGTAGGTGTGAACAGCTACAGGGGTTTGTGCAGGTGTGAACGGGCATGGGGGTATGTGCAGGTATGAATGGGCATGGGGGAGTGTGCAGGTGTGAATGGGCATGGGGGAGTGTGCAGGTATGAATGGGCATGGGGGTGTGTGCAGGTGTAAACGGGTACGGGGGTGTGTGCAGGTGTAAACAGGCACGGGGGTGAGTGCAGGTGTGAATGGGCGCGGGGTGTGTGTGCAGGTGTTAACGGGCATGGGGGGAGTGTTCAGTTATGAACGGGCGTGGGGGAGTATGCAGGTGTGAACGTGAGAGGAGGTGTGTGCAGGTGTGAACAGAAGTGGGGTGAGTATGCAGGTGTGAACATGCACGGTGGAGTGTGCATGCGTGAACAGGTGTGGGGTGAGGGTGCAGGTGTGAACAGGTGAGGGGGTTGTGTGCAGGTGTGAAGGGGCATAGGGGGGCGTGTGCAGCTGTGAACAGGATTGGGGGGAGTGTGCAGGTGTGAATGGGCGTGGGGGGAGTGAGCAGTTGTGAACGGGAGTGAGGGAGTGTGCAGGTATGAACAGGCATGGGGGCGTGTGCAGGTGTGAACAGCTATGGAGGAGTGTGCAGGTGTGAACAGGCATGGGGGTGTGCAGGTGTGAACAGCTATGGGGGAGTGTGCAGGTATGAAAGGGCATGGGGGAGTGTGCAGGTGTAAACAGGCACGGGGGTGTGTGCAGGAGTGAATGGGCGTGGGGTGTGTGTGCAGGAGTGAATGGGCACGGGGTGTGTGTGCAGGTGTTAACAGGCATTGGGGGAGTGTGCAGTTATGAACAGGCGTGGGGGTGTATGCAGGTGTGAACAGGCGCAGGGGTGTGTGCAGGTGTGAACGGAGTGTGCAGGTATGAACGGGCGTGGGACAGTGTGCAGGTGTGAGCGTGAGTGTGGGTGTGTGCAGGTGTGAACAGGCACAGGGACGTGTGCAGATATGAACAGGCGTGGGAGGAAGGTGCAGGTGTGAATCAGCAAGGGGGAGTGTGCAGGTGTGAACGGGAGTTGGGGGAGCATGCAGGTGTGAACAGGGACGGTGGAGTGTACAGGTGTGAACAGGCATGAGGGAATGTGCATGCATGAACAGGCGTGGGGGGAGGGTGCAGGTGTGAACGGGCGTTGGGGGGAGTGTGCAGGTGTGAACGGGCGTTGGGGGAGTGAACAGTAGTGAACGGGTGTGGGGGAAGTGTGCTGGTATGTACGGGCATGGGGGTACCTGCAGGTGTGAACAGGCATGGGGGCGTGTGCAGGTGTGAACAGGCACGGGGGTGTATACAGGTGTGAATGGGTGTGGGGGGTGTGTGCAGGTATGAACGGGCATGGGGGTGTGTGCAGGTGTGAACGGGAGTGGGGGGAGTGTGCAGGTATGAATGGGCATGGGGGTGTGTGCAGGTGTGAATCGGTGTGGGGGGTGTGTGTAGGTATGAACGGGCATGAGGGTGTGTGCAGGTGTGAACGGGAGTGGGGGGAGTATGCAGGTGTGAACAGGCACGGGAGTGTGCAGGTGCGAACAGGAGTGGGGGGAGTGTGCAGGTGTGATCAGGCACGGTGGAGTGTGCCGGTGTGAACAGGCATGGGGGGAGTGTGCAGGTGTGAACAGGCACAGGTGAGTGTGCAGGTGTGAACGGGTGTGGTGGGAATGTGCAGGTGTGAATGAGCAAGGGGGAGTGTGCAGATGTGTAAGGGAGTTGGGGGAGTATGCAGGTGTGAACAGGCGTGGGGGGAGTATGCAGGTGTGAACAGGCACAGTGGCGTGTGCCGGTGTGACCACGCATGGGGGGAGTGTGCAGTTGTGAACAGGCACAGGTGAGTGTGCAGGTGTGAACGGGTGTGGTGGGAATGCGCAGGTGTGAATGAGCAAGGGGGAGTGTGTAGGTGTGAACGGGAGTGGGGGGAGTATGCAGTTGTGAACAGGCACGGGGGGAGTGTGCAGGTGTGAACAGGCACAGGTGAGTATGCAGGTATGAACGGGCATAGGGGGAATGTGCAGGTGTGAATGAGCAAGGGGGAGTGTGCAGATGTGTACGGGAGTGGGGGGAGTATGCAGGTGTGAACAGGCACGGGGGAGTGTGCAAGTATGAACAGGCGTGGGACTGTGCAGGTGTGAACAGGTGTGGGGGGAGTGTGCAGGTGTGAACAGGCATGGGGGAGTGTTCAGGTATGAACAGGCGTGGGGGGAATGTGCAGGTGTGAATGAGCAAGGGAGAGTGTGCAGGTGTGAATGGGAGTGAGGGAGTGTGCAGGTATGAACGGGCGTGTGGGGAGTGTGCAGGTGTGAACGGGGGTGGGGGAGTGTGCAGGTGTGAACGGGTGTGGGGGGGTGTGCAGGTGTGAACGGGTGTGGGGAGTGTGCAGGTGTGCATGTGAGTGGGGGTGTGTGCAGGTGTGAACAGGCACGGTGGAGTGTGCAGGTGTGAATGGGCACGGGGGAGTGTGTAGGTGTGAACAGCTACGGGGGTGTGTGCAGGTGTGAATGGGCATGGGGGTATGTGCAGGTATGAATGGGCATGGGGGAGTGTGCAGGTGTAAACAGGCACGCGGGTGTGTGCAGCTGTGAACGGGCACGCGGGTGTGTGCAGGTGTAAACAGGCACGGGGGTGTGTGCAGGTGTGAGTGGGCGCGGGGTGTGTCTGCAGGTGTTAACAGGCATGGGGAGAGTGTGCTGGTGTGAATGGGCATGGGGGAGTGTGCAGGTGTAAACGGGCACACGGGTGTGTGCAGCTGTGAACGGGCACACGGGTGTGTGCAGGTGTAAACAGGCACGGTGGTGTGTGCAGGTGTGAATGGGCGCGGGGTGTGTGTGCAGGTGTTAACGGGCATGGGGGGAGTGTGCAGTTATGAACGGGCGTGGGGGAGTATGCAGGTGTGAACGTGAGTGGAGGTGTGTGCAGGTGTGAACAGAAGTGAGGTGAGTATGCAGGTGTGAACCTGCACGGTGGAGTGTGCATGCGTGAACAGGCGTGGGGTGAGGGTGCAGGTGTGAACACGTGAGGGGGTTGTGTGCAGGTGTGAAGGGGCATAGGGGGGCGTGTGCAGCTGTGAACAGGATTGGGGGGAGTGTGCAGGTGTGAATGGGCGTGGGGGGAGTGAGCAGGAGTGAGGGAGTGTGCAGGTATGATGGGGCGTGAGGGGAGTGTGCACGAGTGAACGGGAGTGGGGGATTGTGCAGGTGTGAACAGGCATGGGGGAGTGTGCAGGTGTGAACAGGCATGGGGGCGTGTGCAGGTGTGAACAGCTATGGGGGAGTGTGCAGGTATGAACAGGCATGGGGGAGTGTGCAGGTTTATACAGGCACTGGGGTGTGTGCAGGTGTGAACGGTCATCGGTATTTGTGCAGGTGTAAACAGGCACGGGGGTGTGTGCAGGAGTGAATGGGCACGGGGTGTGTGTGCAGGTGTGAACGGGAGTGGGGGGAGTATGCAGGTGTGAACAGGCACAGGGGAGTGTGCAGGTGTGATCAGGCACGGTGGAGTGTGCCGGTGTGAACAGGCATGGGGGGAATGTGCAGGTGTGAACAAGCACAGGTGAGTGTGCAGGTGTGAATGGGTGTGGTGGGAATGCGCAGGTGTGAATGAGCAAGGGGGAGAGTGCAGGTGTGTACGGGTGTGGGGGGAGTATGCAGGTGTGAACAGGCACAGGGGGGAGTGTGCAGGTGCGAACAGGCACAGGTGAGTATGCAGGTATGAACAGGCGTAGGGGGAATGTGCAGGTGTGAATGAGCAAGGGGGAGTGTGCAGGTGTGTACGGGAGTGGGGGGAGTATGCAGGTGTGAACAGGCGTGGGGGGAGTATGCAGGTGTGAACAGGCATGGTGGAGTGTGCCGGTGTGAACAGGCATGGGGGGAGTGTGCAGGTGTGAACAGGCACAGGTGAGTGTGCATGTGTGAACGGGTGTGGTGGGAATGCGCAGGTGTGAATGAGCAAGGGGGAGTGTGTAGATGTGAACGGGTGTGGGGGGAGTATGCAGGTGTGAACAGGCACGGGGGGAGTGTGCAGGTGTGAACAGGCACAGGTGAGTATGCAGGTATGAACGGGCGTAGGGGGAATGTGCAGGTGTGAATGAGCAAGGGGGAGTGTGCAGGTGTGTACGGGGGTGGGGGCAGTATGCAGGTGTGAACAGGCACGGGGGAGTGTGCAAGTATTAACAGGCGTGGGGGGAGTGTGCAGGTGTGAACAGGTGTGGGGGGAGTGTGCAGGTGTGAACAGGCACGGGGGAGTGTGCAGGTATGAACAGGCATGCGGGAATGTGCAGGTGTGAATGAACAAGGGGGAGTGTGCAGGTATGAACGGGCGTGTGGGGAGTGTGCAGGTGTGAACGGGTCTGGGAGAGTGTGCAGGTGTGAACAGGCATGGGGGAGTGTGCAGGTGTGAACAGGCATGGGGGCGTGTGCAGGTGTGAACAGCTAAGGGGGAGTGTGCAGGTATGAACGGGCATGGGGGAGTGTGCAGGTTTATACAGGCACGGGATGTGTGCAGGTGTGAACGGGCATCGGTATTTGTGCAGGTGTAAACAGGCACGGGGGTGTGTGCAGGAGTGAATGGGCACGGGGTGTGTGTGCAGGTGTGAATGGGAGTGGGGGGAGTATGCAGGTGTGAACAGGCACAGGGGAGTGTGCAGGTGCGAACAGGAGTGGGGGGAGTGTGCAGGTGTGATCAGGCACGGTGGAGTGTGCCGGTGTGAACAGGCATGGGGGGAATGTGCAGGTGTGAACAGGCACAGGTGAGTGTGCAGGTGTGAATGGGTGTGGTTGGAATGCGCAGGTGTGAATGAGCAAGGGGGAGTGTGCAGGTGTGTACGGGAGTGGGGGGAGTATGCAGGTGTGAACAGGCACAGGGGGGAGTGTGCAGGTGTGAACAGGCACAGGTCAGTATGCAGGTATGAACAGGCGTAGGGGGAATGTGCAGGTGTGAATGAGCAAGGGGGAGTGTGCAGGTATGTACGGGAGTTGGGGGGAGTATGCAGGTGTGAACAGGCATGGGGGGAGTATGCAGGTGTGAACAGGCACGGTGGAGTGTGCCGGTGTGAACAGGCATGGGGGGAGTGTGCAGGTGTGAACAGGCACAGGTGAGTGTGCAGGTGTGAACAGTTGTAGTGGGAATGCGCAGGTGTGAATGAGCAAGGGGGAGTGTGTAGGTGTGAACGGGAGTGCGGGGAGTATGCAGGTGTGAACAGACATGGGGGAGTGTGCAGGTGTGAACAGGCACAGGTGAGTGTGCAGGTGTGAACGGGTGTGGTGGGAATGTGCAGGTGTGAATGAGCAAGGGGGAGTGTGCAGATGTGTACGGGAGTTGGGGGAGTATGCAGGTGTGAACAGGCGTCGGGGGAGTATGCAGGTGTGGACAGGCATGGTGGAGTGTGCCGGTGTGACCATGCATGGGGGGAGTGTGCAGGTGTGAACAGGCACAGGTGAGTGTGCATGTGTGAACGGGTGTGGTGGGAATGCGCAGGTGTGAATGAGCAAGGGGGAGTGTGTAGGTGTGAACGGGAGTGGGGGGAGTTTGCAGGTGTGAACAGGCACAGGTGAGTGTGCAGGTGTGAACGGGTGTGGTGGGAATGTGCAGGTGTGAATGAGCAAGGGGGAGTGTGCAGATGTGTACGGGAGTGGGGGGAGTATGCAGGTGTGAACAGGCACGGGGGAGTGTGCAAGTATGAACAGGCGTGGGGGGAGTGTGCAGGTGTGAACAGGTGTGGGGGGAGTGTGCAGGTGTGAACAGGCACGGGGGAGTGTGCAGGTGTGAATGGGAGTGAGAGGGTGTGCAGGTATGAACGGGCGTGTGGGGAGTGTGCAGGTGTGAATGGGTGTGGGGGAGTGTGCGGGTGTGAACGGGTGTGGGGAGTGTGCAGGTGTGCACGTGAGTGGGAGTGTGTGCAGGTGTGAACAGGCACGGTGGAGTGTGCAGGTGTGAATGGGCACGGGGGAGTGTGTAGGTGTGAACAGCTATGGGGGTGTGTGCAGGTGTGAATGGGCATGGGAGAGTGTGCAGGTGTAAACGGGCACGCGGGTGTGTGCAGGTGTAAACAGGCACGGGGGTGTGTGCAGGTATGAGTGGGCACGGGGTGTGTCTGCAGGTGTTAACAGGCATGGGGGGAGTGTGCAGGTGTGAATGGAGATGGGGGAGTGTGCAGGTGTAAACGGGCACACGGGTGTGTGCAGCTGTGAACGGGCACACGGGTGTGTGCAGGTGTAAACAGCACGCGGGTGTGTGCAGGTGTGAACGGGCACACGGGTGTGTGCAGGTGTAAACAGGCACGGGGGTGTGTGCAGGTGTGAATGGGCGCGGGGTGTGTGTGCAGGTGTTAACGGGCATGGGGGGAGTGTGCAGTTATGAACGGGCGTGGCGGAGTATGCAGGTGTGAACGTGAGTGGAGGTGTGTGCAGGCGTGAACAGAAGTGGGGTGAGTATGCAGGTGTGAACATGCACGGTGGAGTGTGCATGCGTGAACAGGCGTGGGGTGAGGGTGCAGGTGTGAACACGTGAGGGGGTTGTGTGCAGGTGTGAAGGGGCATAGGGGGGCGTGTGCAGCTGTGAACAGGATTGGGGGGAGTGTGCAGGTGTGAATGGGCGTGGGGGTAGTGAGCAGTTGTGAACGGGAGTGAGGGAGTGTGCAGGTATGATGGGGCGTGAGGGGAGTGTGCAGGAGTGAACGGGAGTGGGGGAGTGTGCAGGTGTGAACAGGCATGGGGGAGTGTGCAGGTGTGAACAGGCATGGGGGCGTGTGCAGGTGTGAACAGCTATGGGGGAGTGTGCAGGTATGAACAGGCATGGGGGAGTGTGCAGGTTTATACAGGCACTGGGGTGTGTGCAGGTGTGAACGGTCATCGGTATTTGTGCAGGTGTAAACAGGCACGGGGGTGTGTGCAGGAGTGAATGGGCACGGGGTGTGTGTGCAGGTGTGAACGGGAGTGGGGGGAGTATGCAGGTGTGAACAGGCACAGGGGAGTGTGCAGGTGCAAACAGGAGTTGGGGGAGTGTGCAGGTGTGATCAGGCACGGTGGAGTGTGCCGGTGTGATCAGGCACGGTGGAGTGTGCCGGTGTGAACAGGCATGGGGGGAATGTGCAGGTGTGAACAGGCACAGGTGAGTGTGCAGGTGTGAATGGGTGTGGTGGGAATGCGCAGGTGTGAATGAGCAAGGGGGATTGTGCAGGTGTGTACGGGAGTGGGGGGAGTATGCAGGTGTGAACAGGCACGGGGGGGAGTGTGCAGGTGTGAACAGGCACAGGTGAGTATGCAGGTATGAACAGGCGTAGGGGGAATGTGCAGGTGTGAATGAGCAAGGGGGAGTGTGCAGGTGTGTACGGGAGTGGGGGAGTATGCAGGTGTGAACAGGCACGGGGGGAGTGTGCAGGTGTGAACAGGCACAGGTGAGTATGCAGGTATGAACAGGCATAGGGGGAATGTGCAGGTGTGAATGAGCAAGGGGGAGTGTGCAGGTGTGTACGGGAGTGGTGGGAGTATGCAGGTGTGAACAGGCACGGGGGGAGTGTGCAGGTGTGAACAGGCACAGGTGAGTATGCAGGTATGAACAGGCATAGGGGGAATGTGCAGGTGTGAATGAGCAAGGGGGAGTGTGCAGGTGTGTACGGGAGTGGTGGGAGTATGCAGGTGTGAACAGGCACGGGGGAGTTTGCAAGTATGAACAGGCGTGGGGGGAGTCTGCAGGTGTGAACAGGTGTGGGGGGAGTGTGCAGGTGTGAACAGGCACGGGGGAGTGTGCAGGTATGAACAGGCATGGGGGAATGTGCAGGTGTGAATGAACAAGGGGGAGTGTGCAGGTGTGAACGGGCGTGTGGGGAGTGTGCAGGTGTGAACGGGTCTGGGGGAGTTTGCAGGTGTGAACGTGAGTGGGGTTGTGCAGGTGTGAACAGGCACGATGTAGTGTGCAGGTGTGAACAGGCATGGGGGAGTGTGCAAGTGTGAACAGGCGTGAGGGGAGTGTGCAGGTGTCAACAGGCATGGGGGCGTGTGCAGGTGTGAACAGGTATGGGGGTGTGTGAAGGTGTGAACGAGCATGGCGGGTATGTGCAAGTATGAACGGGCATGGGGATTTGTGCAGGTGTAAACAGATATGGGGGTGTGTGCAGGTGTGAATGGGCGTGGGGTTTGTGTGCAGGCGTTAATGGGCATGTGGGGAGTGTGCAGTTATGAACGGGCGTGGGGGAGTGTGCAGGTGTGAACATGAGTGGAGGTGTGTGCAGGTGTGAACAGGCGCAGGGGAGTGCGCAGGTATGAACGGGAGTCTGCAGGTATGAACGGGCGTGGGGGAGTGTGCAGGTGTAAATGTGAGTGTGGGTGTGTGCAGGTGTGAACAGTCACAGGGGCTTGTGCCGATATGAACAGGCGTGGGGGGAAGGTTCAGGCGTGAATGAGCAAGGGGGAGTGTGCAGGTGTGAACGGGAGTGGGTGGAGTATGTAGGTGTGAACAGGCACGGTGGAGTGTGCAGGTGTGAACCAGGCATGGGGGAGTGTGCATGTGTGAACAGGCATGGGGGGAGTGTGCAGGTGTGAACAGGTTTGGGGTGAATGTGCAGGTGTTAACAGGTGTGGGGGGAGTGTGCAGATGTGAATTGGCATAGGGGTGCGTGTGCAGCTGTGAACGGGTGTGGGGGGAGTGTGCAGGTGTGAACGGGCGTGGGGGGGTGAGCAGTTGTGAACGGGTGTGGGGGAAGTGTGCAGGTATGAACGGGCACGGGGGTGTGTTCAGGTGTGAACAGGAATGGCGGTGTGTACAGGTGTGAACGGGTGTGGGGGGTGTGTGCAGGTATGAACGGGCATAGGGGAGTGTGTAGGTGTGAACGTGAGTGGAGGTGTGTGCAGGTGTGAACAGGCACAGGGTAGTGTGCAGGTGTGAACGGGAGTGGGGGAGTATGCAGGTGTGAACAGGCGTGGTGGAGTGTGCAGGTGTGAACAGGAGTGGGGGAATGTGCACGTGTGATCGTGTGTGGGGGTGTGCATGTGTGAACAGGCACAGGGGAGTGTGCAGGTGTGAACGGGTTTGGGGAAGTGTGCATGTATGAATGAGCAAGGGGCAGTGTGCAGGTGTGAACGGGCGTGGGGCATTTGTGTAGGTATGAATGGGCATTGGGGAATGTGCAGATGTGAATGAGCAAGGGGGAGTGTGCAGGTATGAAGGGGCGTGTGGGGAGTGTGCAGGTGTGAACGTGAGTGGGATTGTGCAGGTGTGAACAGGAACGATGTAGTGTGCAGGTGTGAACAGGCATGGGGGAGTGTGCAAGTATGAACAGGCGTGGGGGGAGTGTGCAGGTGTGAACAGGCACGGGGGAGTGTGCAGGTATGAACAGGCATGGGGGAATTTGCAGGTGTGAATGAGCAAGGGGGAATGTGCAGGTGTGAACAGGAGTGAGGGAGTGTGCAGGTATGAACGGGAGTCGGGGAGTGTGCAGGTGTGAACGGGTCTGGGGAAGTGTGCAGGCGTGAACGTGAGTGGGGTTGTGCAGGTGTGAACAGGCACGATGTAGTGTGCAGGTGTGAACAGGCATGGGGGAGTGTGCAAGTGTGAACAGACATGGGGGGAGTGTGCAGGTGTGAACAGGCATGGGGGCATGTGCAGGTGTGAACGGCTATGGGGGAGTGTGCAAGTATGAACGGGCATGGGGGAGTGTGCAAGTTTATACAGGCACAGGGGTGTGTGAAGGTGTGAACGGGCATGGGTGTTTGTGCAGGTGTAAACAGGCACGGGGGTGTGTGCAGGAGTGAATGGGCGCGGGGTGTGTGTGCAGGTGTTAACGGGCATGGGGGGAGTGTGCAGTTATGAACGGGCGTGGGGGTGTATGCAGGTGTGAATGTGAGTGGAGGTGTGTGCAGGTGTGAACAGGCGCAGGGCTGTGTGCAGGTGTGAATGGAGTGTGCAGGTATGAACGGGCGTGGGGCAGTGTGCAGGTGTGAACGTGAGTGTGGGTGTGTGCAGGTGTGAACATGCACAGGGGCGTGTGCAGATATGAACAGGCGTGGGGAGAAGGTGCAGGTGTGAATCAGCAAGGGGGAATGTGCAGGTGTGAACGGGAGTGGGAGAGCATGCAGGTGTGAACAGGCACGGTGGAGTGTACAGGTGTGAACAGGCACGGGGGAGTGTGTATGCATGAACAGGCGTGAGGGGAGGGTGCAGGTGTGAACAGGTGTCGGGTGGTATGCAGGTGTGAACGGGCATGGGGGGAGTGAACAGTTGTGAACGGGTGTGGGGGAAGTGTGCTGGTATGTACAGGCACGGGGGTGCCTGCAGGTGTGAAGAGGCATGGGGGCGTGTGCAGGTGTGAACAGGCACGGGGGTGTATACAGGGGTGAACAGGCATGGGGGGAGTGTGCAGGTGTGAACAGGCACAGGTGAGTGTGCAGGTGTGAACAGGCATGGGGGGAGTGTGCAGGTGTGAACAGGCACGGTGGAGTGTGCCGGTGTGAACAGGCATGGGGGGAGTGTGCAGGTGTGAACAGGCACAGGTGAGTGTGCAAGTGTGAACGGGTGTGGTGGGAATGCGCAGGTGTGAATGAGCAAGGGGGAGTGTGTAAGTGTGAACGGGAGTGGGGGGTGTATGCAGGTGTGAACAGGCAGGGGGGGAGTGTGCAGGTGTGAACAGGCACAGGTGAGTATGGAGGTATGAACGGCCATAGGGGGAATGTGCAGGTGTGAATGAGCAAGGGGGAGTGTGTAAGTGTGAACGGGAGTGGGGGGTGTATGCAGGTGTGAACAGGCACGGGGGGAGTGTGCAGGTGTGAACAGGCACAGGTGAGTATGCAGGTATGAACGGCCATAGGGGGAATGTGCAGGTGTGAATGAGCAAGGGGGAGTGTGCAGGTGTGTACAGGAGTGGGGGGAGTATGCAGCTGTGAACAGGCACGGGGGAGTGTGCAAGTATGAACAGGTGTGGGGGGAGTGTGCAGGTGTGGACAGTTGTGGGGGAGTGTGCAAGTGTGAACAGGCACGGGGGAGTGTGCAGGTATGAACAGGCATGGGGGAATGTGCTGGTGTGAATGAGCAAGGGGGAGTGTGCAGGTGTGAACAGGAGTGAGGGAGTGTGCAGGTATGAACGGGCGTGTGGGGATTGTGCAGGCGTGAACGGGAGTCGGGGAGTGTGCAGTTGTGAACGGGTCTGGGGGAGTGTGCAGGTGTGAACATGAGTGGGGTTGTGCAGGTGTGAACAGGCACGATGTAGTGTGCAGGTGTGAACAGGCATGGGGGAGTGTGCAAGTGTGAACAGGCGTGGGGGAAGTGTGCAGGTGTGAACTGGCATGGGGGCGTGTGCAGGTGTGAACAGGTATGGGGGTGTGTGAAGGTGTGAACGAGTGTAGGGGGTATGTGCAGGTATAAACGGGCATGGGGGAGTGTGTAGGTTTAAACACGCACAGGGCTGGGTGCAGGAGTGAACGGGCACGGGGATTTGTGCAGGTGTAAGCAGATACGGGGGTGTGTGCAGGTGTGAATGGGCGTGGGGTGTGTGTGCAGGCGTTAATGGGCATGTGGGGTGTGTGCAGTTATGAACGGGCGTGGGGGAGTGTGCAGGTGTGAACGTGAGTGGAGGTGTGTGCAGGTGTGAACAGGCGCGGGGAGTGCGCAGGTGTGAACGGGAGTCTGCAGGTATGAACGGGCATGGGGGAGTGTGCAGGTATGACCGTGAGTGTGGGTGTGTGTAGGTGTGAACAGGCCCAGGGGCTTGTGCAGGAATGCACAGGCGTGGAGGGATGGTGCAGGCGTGAGTGAGCAAGGGGGAGTGTGCAGGTGTGAACGGGAGTGGGTGGAGTATGCAGGTGTGAACAGGCACGGTGGAGTGTGCAGGTGTGAACCAGGCATGGGGGAGTGTGCAGGTGTGAACAGGTTTGGGGGGAGTGTGCAGGTGTGGGGGGAGTGTGCAGGTGTGAATTGGCATAGGGGGGCGTGTGCAGCTGTGAACGGGCGTGGGGGGAGTGTGCAGGTGTGAACGAGCGTGGGGGGGTGAGCAGTTGTGAACGGGTGTGGAGGAAGTGTGCAGGTATGAACGGGCACGGGGGTGTGTGCAGGTGTGAACAGGCATGGCGGTGTGTGCAGGTTTGAACAGACACGGGGGTGTGTACAGGTGTGAACGGGTGTGGGGGGTGTGTGCAGGTATGAACGGGCATGGGGGAGTGTGCAGGTGTGAACGTGAGTGGAGGTGTGTGCAAGTGTGAACAGGCACAGGGGAGTGTGCAGGTGTGAACGGGAGTGGGGGAGTATGCAGGTGTGAACAGGCACGGTGGAGTGTGCAGGTGTGAACAGGAGTGGGGGAATGTGCACATGTGATCGTGTGTGGGGGTGTGTGTATGTGTGAACAGGCACAGGGGAGTGTGCAGGTGTGAACAGGATTGGGGAAGTGTGCATGTATGAATGAGCAAGGGGAAGTGTGCAGGTGTGAACGGGCGTGGGGCGTGTGTGTAGGTATGAATGGGCATTGGGGAATGTGCAGATGTGAATGAGCAGGGGGGAGTGTGCAGGTATGAAGGGGCCTGTGGGGAGTGTGCAGGAGTGAACGGGAGTGGGGGACTGTGCAGGTGTGAACGGGTGTGGCGGAGTGTGCAGGTGTGAACAGGCATGGGGGCATGTGCAGGTGTGAACAGCTATGGGGATGTGTGCAGGTGTGAACAGCTATGGGGGTGTGTGCAGGTATGAACGGGCATGGGGGAGTGTGCAGGTGTGTACGGGAGTGGGGGAGTATGCAGGTGTGAACAGGCACGGGGGAGTGTGCAGGTATGAACAGGCATGGGGGAGTGTGCAGGTATGAACAGGCATGGGGGAAATGTGCAGGTGTGAATGAGCAAGGGGGAGTGTGCAGGTGTGAACAGGAGTGAGGGAGTGTGCAGGTATGAACGGGCGTGTGGTGAGTGTGCAGGTGTGAATGGGAGTCGGGGAGTGTGCAGGTGTGAACGGGCATGGGGGAGTGCGCAGGTTTATACAGGCACAGGGGTGTGTGAAAGTGTGAACGGGCATGGGTGTTTGTGCAGGTGTAAACAGGCACGGGGGTGTGTGCAGGAGTGAATGGGCGCGGGGTGTGTGTGCAGGTGTTAATGGGCATGGGGGGAGTGTGCAGTTATGAACGGGCGTGGGGGTGTATGCAGGTGTGAATGTGAGTGGAGGTGTGTGCAGGTGTGAACAGGCGCAGTGCTGTGTGCAGGTGTGAACGGAGTGTGCAGGTATGAACGGACGTGGGGCAGTGTGCAGGTGTGAACGTGAGTGTGGGTGTGTGCAGGTGTGAACATGCACAGGGGCGTGTGCAGATATGAACAGGCGTGGGGAGAAGGTGCAGGTGTGAATCAGCAAGGGGGAATGTGCAGGTGTGAATGGGAGTGGGAGAGCATGCAGGTGTGAACAGGCACGGTGGAGTGTACATGTGTGAACAGGCATGGGGGAGTGTGCATGCATGAACAGGCGTGAGGGGAGGGTGCAGGTGTGAACAGGTGTCGGGTGGTATGCAGGTGTGAACGGGCATGGGGGGGAGTGAACAGTTGTGAACGGGTGTGGGGGAAGTGTGCTGGTATGCAGGTGTGAACAGGCACAGGGGAGTGTGCAGGTGTGAACGGGAGTGGGTGAGTATGCAGGTGTGAACAGGAGTGGGGGAATGTGCACGTGTGATCGTGTGTGGGGGTGTGTGCATGTGTGAACAGGCACAGGGGAGTGTTCAGGTGTGAATCTGATTGGGGAAGTGTGCATGTATGAATGAGCAAGGGGCAGTGTGCAGGTGTGAACGGGCGTGGGGCATGTGTGTAGGTATGAATGGGCGTTGGGGAATGTGCAGGTATTAACAGGCATGTGGGGATTGTGCAGTTATGAACGGGCGTGGGGGAGTGTGCAGGTGTGAACGTGAGTGGGGGTGTGTGCAGGTGTGAATGAGCAAGGGGGAGTGTGTAGGTGTGATCAGGAGTGGGGGGAGTACGCAGGTGTGTTCGGGCACGGTGGAGTGTGCTGGTGTGAACAGGCACGGGGGGTGTGTGCAGGTGTGAATAGGCACAGGGGAGTGTGCAGGTATGAACGGGTGTGGGGGGAATGTGCAGGTGTGAATGAGCAAGGGGGAGTGTGCAGGTGTGAACGGGAGTGGGGGGAGTATCCAGGTGTGAACAGGCACGGTGGAGTGTCCAGGTGTGAACAGGCACGGGGGGAGTGTGCGGGTGTGAACAGGTGTGGGGGGAGTGTGCAGGTGTGAATGGGCATGGGTGGGTGTGTGCAGGTGTGAACGGGCGTGGGGGAGTGTGCAGATGTTAACGGGCATGGGGGAGTGTGCAGGTGTGAACGTGAGTGGGGATGTGTGCAGGTGTGAACATGCACAGGGGAGTGTGCAGGTATGAACGGGAGTGGGGGAGTGTGCATGTATGAACAAGCAAGGGGGAGTGTGCAGGTGTGAACAGGCATGGGGGGTGTTTGCAAGTGTGAACAGGCATGGGGGTGTGCAGGTGTGAACAGGCACGGAGGTGTGTACAGGTGTGAACGGGCATGGGGGAGTGTGCAGGTGTTAACGGGCATGGGGGGAGTGTGTATTTATGAACGAGCAAGGGGGAGTGTGCAGGTGTTAACAGGTATGCGGGAGTGTGCAGTTGTGAACATGCACAGGGGAGTGTGCAGGTGTGAACGGGAGTGGGGGAGTGTGTATGTATGAATGAGCAAGGGGGAGTGTGCAGGTGTGAACGGGCGTGGGGGGTGTGTGCAGCTATGAACGGTCGTGGGGGTGTGTGCAGGTGTGAATGGGCGTTGGGGGTGTATGCAGGTGTTAACGGGTGTGGGGAGTGTGCAGTTGTGAATGTGAGTGAATGTGTGTGCAGGTGTGAAGAGGCACAGGGGAGTGTGCAGGTATGAACGGGTGTGGGGGGAATGTGCAGGTGTGAATGAGCAAGGGGGAGTGTGCAGGTGTGAATGGGAGTGGGGGGAGTATCCAGGTGTGAACAGGCACGGTGGAGTGTCCAGGTGTGAACAGGCACGGGGGGAGTGTGTGGGTGTGAACAGGTGTGCGGGGAGTGTGCAGGTGTGAACGGGCGTGGGGGAGTGTGCAGGTGTTAACAGGTATGGGGGAGTGTGCAGGTGTGAACGTGAGTGGGGATGTGTGCATGTGTGAACATGCACAGGGGAGTGTGCAGGTATGAACGGCAGTGGGGGAGTGTGCATGTATGAACAAGCAAGGGGGAGTGTGCAGGTGTGAACAGGCATGGGGGGTGTTTGCAAGTGTGAACAGGCATGGGGGTGTGTGCAGGCGTGAACATGCACAGGGGAGTGTGCAGGTGTGAACGGGAGTGGGGGAGTGTGTATGTATGAACGAGCAAGGGGGAGTGTGCAGGTGTGAACGGGCGTGGGGGGTGTGTGCAGCTATGAAAGGTCGTGGGGGTGTGTGCAGGTGTGAATGGGCGTTGGGGGTGTGTGCAGGTGTTAACGGGTGTGGGGAGTGTGCAGTTGTGAATGTGAGTGAATGTGTGTGCAGGTGTGAAGAGGCACAGGGGAGTGTGCAGGTGTGAATGGGAGTGGGGGGAGTGTGCAGGTATGAACGTGAGTGGGGGGGAGTATGCAGGTGTGAACAGGCACAGTGGAGTGTGCAGGTGTGAACAAGCACAGGGGAGTGTGCAAGTGTGAACAGGTGTGGGGGGAATGAGCAGGTGTGAATGGGCATGGGGGGAGTGTGCAGGTGTGAACGGGCATGGGGGGAGTGTGCAGGTGTGAATGGGCGCGGGGGAGTGAGCAGTTGTGAACAGGTGTGGGGGGAGTGTGCGGGTGTGAACAGGCATGGGGGCGTGTGCAGGTGTGAATAGGCACGGGGATGTGTGCAGGTGTGAACGGGTGTGGGAGTTGTGTGCAGGTATGAACCGGGCATGGGGGAGTGTGCAGGTGTTAACGGGCATGGGGGGAGTGTGCAGTTTTGAACGGGCGTGGGGGTGTGTGCAGGTGTGAACAGGAGTGGGGGACTGTGCAGGTATGAACGGGCGTGGGGGGAGTGTGGCAGGTGTGAACAAGCAAGGGGGGGTGTGCAGGTGTGAACGGGAGTGGGGGAGTGTGCAGGTGTGAGCAGGCACGAGGGAGTGTGCAGGTGTGAACAGGAACGGGGGAGTGTGCATGTGTGAACAGGCGTGGGGGGAGTGTGAAGGTGTGAACAAGTGTGGGGGGGTGTGCAGGTGTGAACAGGCGCAGGGGGAGTGTGCAGGTGTGAACAGGTGTGGGGGGTGTGCAGGTGTGAACAGCTGTGGGGGGAGTGTGCAGGTGTGACAGGCTGTGGGGGGAGTGAGCAGGTGTGACAGGCTGTGGGGGGAGTGTTCAGTTATGACTGGGCATGGGGAGGGTGTGTATGTGTGAACGGGCACGGGGGAGTGTGCATGTGTGAACAGGCATGGGGGGAGTGTGCAGGTGTGACAGGCTGTGGGGGGAGTGAGCAGTTGTGAACGGGTGTGGGGGGAGTGTTCAGTTATGAATGGGCATGGGGAGGGTGTGCATGTGTGAACGGGCGTGGGGGGATGTGCAAGTATGAATGGGCATGGTGGAGTGTGCATGTGTGAACATGCCTGGGGCGAAGAGGGGAAAGGGGCTCAGAGGGATGGGTACTTTGCGTCAACTGATGAGCCCTGGGGGCATACTGGGGTAATTGTTGCTCCTAATGGATGGTGGGGGTTAAAGGGGGCAGTGGGAGCTGGTAGGGTGGGAGGGTGTGTATCCTGTGATGATGGTTGAAGGGACGCTGAGGGTTGTTGGAGGGGACATGGAAGTAAAATTCCGGGGTTTGGCAGGATGATGAGGGGGTTGCTCCTCAGGAAGGTAGAGGACTTCGACATTCACCTGCACAGATGGAGGTTGATCTGGGAGGGTTGTAGGATTACTGTGGGGAGGTCAAAGGTCAGACCAAGAGGGTCATTGGTTGTGGGGGAGGGTGTGGGCCACGGGGAGAGGTTGGAAGGTTGTGGACTCTACCTCTAAAGTCATGGCCGCTTACAACTATCTAGACCTCGAGGTGGAGATCTCGAGGTGCTAAATGGGAGTTGGGTCATCGGGTGAATCGGCAGGTCAACTCAACTAGACAAGTGAAGGGGAACCCCAGCACATTGTACTCACAATACTAAGGCATTTCAACAGATGCGCGCATGAAGGGCAAAGGCTCAGTGTGCATGGGAGGCTTCTTGCACATGGCTCATAAGGGACTTGGCAAAAATCCTTGCCTCCCTGCATATGCCTGATGCAGGGGGACATAGTACCAGCCTGGGGTGTCCCTCTGAAGATGGGGGGGCAAGGACGGGAGGACAGGTTGCGCACAGGCTTAATGACTCCAAATCACAATTAAACCTCATCAAACCTCATTAAAATGCAAGAGTAGTCTATTTACATAATTGTAAGAACATTAACAATTATAGTGCCCCTGTGCGACTACATGTGAAATCATAATTTCTTAATCGTTCATTTCCTGCCACTTCTCCTATGTGCTCCCCTGACATCAGCAGCAGGGTGGAGGAAGCTTGCTGACCAGTTTGCTCTGTTGTCTTGGATGACCTTGGCGGGCATCATCTAGAGACCGAGGCTTGGAGGGTCCTGGCTTACTTTGGCTGTCCTGCTGTGGGGCAGCTGCTCCCTTTATGGTCACAGAGGATGAAGCTGAAGGGGTCATAGGTGAGGGGGTTTCCGAAGGGTCAGACACCCTCAGAAAGTCCTTATTGGAGGTCCCAGGGGTGCCCAAAAGCTGCTCCTCCCCGCTTTGGGTGTCCAAGGGTCCCTGCCTGACTCCTTGAGGAGAAGGGGTACCAGGAGAGAGGTCGAGATGACCTGTCCCCCACTCGCTTAGTCACAGCAAGGTCTCATCTATGGCGCATAATGGTGTGCAGGTCTGCGCACATCTCCGACAGAAACTTGGTATTCTGCTGAGCAGGGTTCTCCATGGCATTCGCCACCCTCCCCATGGAGACCTCAATGCACACATATGTCAGTGCCACTTTATCAGAGAGCAGGTGGACGGACTCCTCCACCACATGTGCCACTCTGTTGAGGGTCTCCACCACCTCCGCCTGATGTTCCCCCGCCTCTGGCTGCACCTCCAGCATCTTGTGCAGGGCCGATCCCAGAGCCTCATCTTCCAACTCGCTCGTCGCAGATGCCTCTTTCCCAGCAGTCCTCCGAGTGCTGGTAGGTTTGGCTGACCTGCCTCTTACTACTGTGGACATGTGCCTGTGCAGTGACCACCAGAATGCGAGACCCTGCCTAAACTAGATTCAATAGCCACTAAGGTGTGTGTCTCTGAGCCGTTGGAGGGTACAGGTGATTGCTGTGATGGCTCTATAGGTGCATCTTCTTCCTCCTCAATGTTCTCAGTCTTCTTTGGGCTGGAGGTACTGCTGGACAAGTCATCTTCTGGCCTCTCCTCTTTCTGCTGGCTCCTGTGTTACAATCCCCAGCAGAGGTTACCCCTGGACAAGCCTGATCCCAGAGTGGAACCCAGCTTGATGGATCCTAACTATTATTTTATTGTCTAAATACGTGGAGAGTGGCCACTGAACAGAGTCATCAGAGTCAGCTAATGAACTTTTATCAAAAGAATAAAACACTTATTCAACAAGAAAAGATTAAATATATTACAATAATCCTTTCCCCACACCTATACTTTTAGATTTGTAAGGATAACACAAGTTACAAAAGCTATCTTATACTTTAACGTTCACAGTAAATACACAGTCCATATAAACTAAGAAGCACCCTGTGGTCAGACACACCACACTCTGAACGCACCCCCCCCACTCTTCTTCCCACCCCCCTTAAACCAGCTTATATTTCACCCCTTTCCTATATCTACTTAGTTCTGTTGAAGGGTCATGAGGACTCGAAACGTCAACTTTGCTCTTCTCCGCCGATGCTGCCAGACCTGCTGAGTTTTTCCAGGTATTTCTGTTTTTGTTTTGGATTTCCAGCATCCGCAGTTTTTTGTTTTCTTTCTAATCCTTCCACGGGCCATAGCCAAAACTCCTCCCACTGTCCTCCCCCTCCTCCATTGGCCTCCTCCCACTTAGGCCTGGACCCCTTGCAGCTGAAAGTGAATTTGGAGAAAAGACCAACAACAGAACCAGAATCACCCCCACTATTGGAACTCATCACTATCCACCCTCCCTCTGTCAATTTCGAGTTTGAGCCCATCCTCATTGGCCCTCCGAACACACTGTGTGCCTACTGTCTGTCACCCTCAAGCCTCTCACCATCTTCCTTGAGTCAGTGACAGTGACAGTGGACATGCCATCTCTCCCATTGACCTTACCCCACTTCACTGTTGACATTCCTCCTCTGACCTTGGATCCCCGACATGTCATTACAATCCCTTGACTATCCCTCTGAGACCTTGCATTATCCCTACCACTGACTGGACCTGCCCTCGTACTGCATTGAACACCTGCCTGTATCTGTGGTCCTTCCCCATGATAGACAGCTTCCTCATTTCAACACTCAGGACACAACATTGGGCAGTACAGAATCCATCCTTTAGGTTCTTCATTTGGCATTTCCTGACTACTTCCCCCCAACCACACCCAAGATGACAGTCTTTTTTATTGCACATTTCCACACCTTGACCTCACCCACTCCCTTCCTCAAATCCCTTTTTTCCCCCTTCATGGCCTAACCCCAACCACCCCCTTCCTTGAAGACCTCTGGTCACTATAGGTGCCCCTGACGCAACCCCCCACCACCCACAAATTTCCTTTGCTCCTTCTGCCACTCCATCCAAGCTGCCTATCCCATCTCCTGTGCCGCAGATTTCCACTTGAACAACCTCTCACCTCAGATCGAAATAGGCAAATGCAACTGGTGAACGCCACCTTTAAATGACCACTGCAATATCGCTGACTTAATCTCTACATCTCAACCCACCATCGGGAAATGGAGATTTTGAGTCTCATCTAATTAAATCCCCCCTGCTCCCCACATTTTCCCCTCTTACAGGCTGCATTAAATTCCTCTCCCTATTTTTTACCTTAAACATGACTTCTATCATGTGCCTTTAGGGA